>NW_011494753.1:10192385-10192826 GCF_000754665.1 Bison bison bison | reverse complement strand
GAAGCTTTTAAGGTTAATTAGGTCCCATTTGTTTATTTTTTATTTTATTTCCAATATTCTGGGAGGTGGGTCATAGAGGATCCTGCTGTGATGTATGTCAGAGAGTGTTTTGGGGAAGCCCCTTATATCAAAGCGTATATCCTGAAATACAGACAGGAGTCCGGTCTTAAATATGCAGTCCTAGAGCCTGTTTACAGAGAAGGCAATGACACGCCACTCCAGTACTCTTGCCTGAAAAATACCATGGACGGAGGAGCCTGGTAGGCCGCAGTCCATGGGATTGTGTAGAGTCGGACACGACTGACCGACTTCTTTTTCACTTTTCACTTTCATGCATTGGAGAAGGAAATGGCAACCCACTCCAGTGTTCTTGCCTGGAGAATCCCAGGGACAGGGGAGCCTGGTGGGCTGCCGTCTATGGGGTTGCACAGAGTCGGACAC
>NW_011494753.1:10183508-10192285 GCF_000754665.1 Bison bison bison | reverse complement strand
ATTGGGGGCAGGAGGAGAAGGGGGCAACAGAGGATGAGATGGCTGGATGGCATCACTGACTTGATGGACATGAGTCTGAGTGAACTCCGGGAGTTGATGATAGACAGGAAGGCCTGGCGTGCTGCGATTCATGGGGTCGAAAGGAGTCGGACACGACTGAGCAATGAACTGAACTGAACTGAACCTGGGGCCCATCTGTCTCCTACCTCAGGTGGCTTAAACAATAGACGTTTACTTTCACCCAGTTCTCAAGACTAGAAGTGTGAGATTGGTTAAGGTGCCAGCAGGGTGGGTTCCTTCTCAGGGCTGTGAAGGGAGGTTTGTTCCAGGCTTCTCTCCTTGGCTGGTAGACTGTCAGCTTCTCCCTGTCTTCACATGGCCTTCCCTCTATGTATGTCTCTGTGTCCAGTTTTTCTCTCATGAGGACAGTGGTCATTTTGAATTAGGACCCACCCTAATGGCCTCATTGTAGCTTCATTACCTCTGTAAAGATCCTATCTCCAAATAAGGTCACCTTCTTAGGTACGGGGAGTTAGGAGTTCAACATATGAATGAGGGGGCAAGAGGGGGAGAGACGGTTCAGCCCATGTGTGCGTGCTAAGTCGCTTCAGTCGTGTCCAACTCTGTGGGACCTCGTGGACTGCAGCTTGCCAGCCTCCTCTGTCTGTGGGAGTCTCCAGGCAAGAATACTGGAGTGGGTTGCCATGCCCTCCTCTTCAGGGGATCTTCCCAACCCAGGAATAGAACCCAGGTCTCCTGCATTGCAGTCAGATTCTTTACTATCTGAGCCACTAGGGAAGCCAACTCAGCCCATAATAAAATCCATATTTCAAACACTTGTTCCTAGTGTTGAAGTTTTGGGTCAACTTTGTGTCATTTGTGATCAGCTCTGCCACTGACCTTGCACTATTACCTCATATTAACTTTATTAAATGATTTATAAGAGAAGTCTTTTTTAATTTTTTATGTTTACTTTTATAGTTCTTGAAGGTTACTTTCCAGCTACATGTATTATGAAATCTAGGTTGTATTCCCCACGATGCACAATACATCCTTGAGTCTGACTGATGCCCAGCGGTCTGTGCTTCTCACTCCCCCATCCTTACCTTGCCCCTTCCCCAGTGGTAACCACTAGCTTGTTCTCTACAAGCAGAAGTCTTTTACGATCCTTGCTCGCTTAACCAAGCTCACAAAAATTGCAAAAGAACACCGAGATGCCGGAAGAAAACCAATCAGTGGTACCAGTGCTGTGCAAGCCCCACCATTCCCTCAGGGTGCCCTGACCATCTACATCCAGACCAGTTGAGGGCAGTACTAATTTCTCTCCTGCCTAGGGTTAAGTGTTAGTCGCTCAGTCATGTCTGACTCTTTGCGACCCCATGGACTGTAGCCCGCCAGGCTCCTCTGTCCATGGAATTCTCCAGGCAAGAGAATACTGGAGTGGGTTGTCATGCCCTTCTCCAGGGGATCTTCCCGACCCAGGAATCGAACCCACATGTCCTGCATTGGCAGGCAGATTCTTTCACCACTAACACCACCTGGGAATCCTGAGTAAAGCGCCTGTTTATTCTTTTTCAGAAATTAAATAAATATATGAGTTCTAACATCTTTTCCAGTATGCCAATGGATTGTGATCTTGCATTTTGGGAGACCTCTGATCTAGACCATGGGAGGAACTACCCAGAAATTTTCAAATTCCAACTAGGGAAGTTATTTGTAAGAAGGACATTTGGCTATGAAGTAGGCCATGAAATCATGTTGTAGTCAAATCAAACCAAAAGGGCTCACAGAGCCTATGACTCTCACACTCTCTTTTCATCATCTCCAATACACAGGTACTTAATTGTTCCCCAGGGTTTAAGGCAGTGGACTGAGAATAAAACAGGCTCCAGCAGCACTTCATAAGCTCTGAGGATAATGCCATTCCATCCACATATTTCGAGCATTTGTTGAAATTGTCGTTCAGAGGATATCAACGCTGCCCGCGTCATCATTTGATTGAGTTTGTAGAATAATGCAGTAGGAACTGCGTTCTTCACAGAAGTCACAAGGTGATAATGACAATGGGGGTTGGGGATGAAAGATGCCAGAAATTCTGTCCAGTTCAATCACACAAACAGACAGATTAATGCATTCCGTGCTCCAGACATAAGACTTCAGCAGAGGGAATGGCAATGTTGCTTTTTTCCTGAAGAACTGTAGGGGTAAAAATCTACTGTTTATAGTGAATTTGGCAACTGTAGTCCAGCTCCAGGGGCCTAAGCAAGTCATCAAAAGAGTGACAGTACAGTGGCCAGCGGTCTATTTAGAGGAAACGCAGGGCCTGCTAAAGGGAAAGGAGGCCTCTCCAGGAAAGCAAGAAGAAATGTTATGCCAGGATGCCCCTGTGGTCTCAGAGCTGGCCCTGCCTGCCGCCCAAATGCAAAAACAGCAGGAAAAGCCAGTTATGTAGAAAAGACCATGTTTGATGTTTATCATCCTCAAAGTGGCTTACAAATGAGCACAAAGTAAATACTTTCTTCAATCCTGGCTAGAAAGGAAATGTATGGGTGGGCATTACAACTGTATCTAATCATGACACAACAAAAGTCGAGCAATGCTGGGACCTTGATTCTCTCTGCCCAGGTGATCCTTGCCTCATGGGCTGTCCCATCTTATTAACCTCCTTCCCCAGCACACCAGGCTTCTGTGTGTTCATGATGTTTATTGCTAGATAAGTTCATGTCTCTATTCTACAAAATGGCCTCACTCCCAACATTTTGATCAGGGCCTCCTTTCACTGCACACACAGTTCTGCAATGATACATATGATCTTATTACACCCTGACTTTTTTTTTTTAATGCCAGCCTCCCTTACTAGACGATAAGTTCATTAAGATCAGGGACCATGTCTAATCTTGGTATTCCCAGTGAAAACCTAGATCTTGGCACTTTCTAGGTACTCTATAAGTATTTGGGGACATAATGAATAATAACCAGGTCTGTTGAAAACTCAACAAAGCGTCCAAAGGGCTTTGTTCAATGGGCTTTGCTTCAAAGTCCCTAATGCTGCTAAATACATGGTCTCACGGACCTCTCACAATAAACCTGTGGATTCTCACCAAATATTCTCATTCTAGAGCTTCCCAGGTGGAGCTCAGTGAAAAAGAATCTGCCTACCAATGCAGGAGATACAGGGGACTCAGGTTTGATCCCTGGGTCGAGAAGATCCCTTGAAGTAGGAAATGGCAACCCACTCCAGTATTCTTGCCTGGAAAATGCCGTGAACAGAGGAGCCTGGTGGGCGATAGTCCATGGAGTCTCAGAGGGTCAGACACAACTAAGTGACTGAGCGTGCATGCACTTCTCATTCTAAAGATGAGAAACATGAGCTCAGAGGATAGAAGTGGTTTGCCCAATGACTCAGAGCTTTTAGCAACAGATGTAGGGCTTCCACACAGAGTATCTGATGCCAAAATTCACTTCAGTTCAGTTCAGTTCAGTCGCTCAGTCGTGTCTGACTCTTTGCAACCCCATGGACTGCAGCACACCAGGCCACTCTGTCCATCACCAACTCCCGGAGTTTATTCAAACTCATGTCCATCGAGTCTATGATGCCATCCAACCATTTCATCCTCTGTCGTCCCCTTCTCTTCCCACTTTGAATCTTTCCCAGCATCAGGGTCTTTTCAAATGAGTCAGTTCTTCACATAAGTTGGCCAAAGTATTGGAGCTTCAGCTTCAGCATCAGTCCTTCCAATGAATGTTCAGGACTGATTTCCTTTAGGATTGACTGGTTGGATCTCCTTGCAGTCCAAGGGACTCTCAAGAGTCTTCTCCAACACCACAGTTCAAAAGCATCAATTCTTTGGCTCTCAGCTTTCTTTATAGTCCAACTCTCTCATCCATACATGATTACTGGAAAAACCATAGCTTTGACTAGACAGACCTTTGTTGGCAAAGTAATGTCTCTGCTTTTTAATACACTGTCTAGGTTGGTCATAGTTTTTCTTCCAAGGAGCAAGCATCTTTTAATTTCATGGCTATAGTCACCATCTGCAGTGATTTTGGAGCCCAAAATTAGTCAATGCTTTTTTCCCACTTACAGAAACCCATGCCCTCTACGTAAAGAAGGAGGCACTCATGTCCAGTGGTTTGAGCGATAGGAGTAAAGTTCTGGTTCTATAAATGAGAAGATCAGGATTGTGAGTTCATTTTTCATACTGGTAGAATTCCTAGAAGGGTAGCTGGGTATTCTGTGCAATGATTGAATGAACAAATGAATGAATGAATGGGAAAACTGCAAAGCCTTACAATGTTAGCAATTCTCATCCAGTAATACATCTGCACTGGCTTCAGGGGCAGCCTAAAATCTTCAGGTCAGGCCTGAATGGCTTTGGAGCTGATTCGGAGAGAAATGAGGTGTGGGGCAAATGAGTTCTCATTAAAACTGAGACTTTTGCCCTGAAAAACGGCACTGGACTAGTTCATCTCACTGTGGCCACCTTTGCCTTGAGTCTCCTCAAGAAACTGTAAGAAGGATAAATATGAGGCCCTGTCTGCTCAATCATCACTCCCATGTAGTACCCTGAGGATTCTGGACAGATTTTCTGGAGTTGGGTTACTGAAAGCTCTCAAGGAGAGAGGCTTTGGGCACAGATGGACATGGGAAGGAACCCTGGCTTTTCTCTCACTGCCTACATGACACTGGGAAAATTCCTTAACCTCATCATACCTCATCTGTGAAACTGTGTTAATGCTAATGTCTACCTCATAGGGTTTTTTAATAAGAATGAAATGAAGTAAAACTTAGGAAGTAACTCAACCAGTGTTTATTGACTTAGAGTCCAAGGGCCTCTGAAGTCCCTAATATTTTCTTAAGATCCACAAAACCTATGATAAGTCTGTGTTTTCATTTTGATGATAATCTAAACAGTCAATGCAAACATAGCTCATGTCAGAACTTCCCTGGTGGTCCAGGGGTTAAGAATCTGCCTCCTAATGCAAGGGACCTGGGCTCAATCCGTGGCCAGAGAACTAAGATCCCACATGCCATGGGGCAACTAAGCCTGGCACTACAACTAGAGAAGCCCCTGGGCTACAACCAGAGAAAGCCTACGTGTGCAATAAAGACCCAGTGCAGCCAAAAAATTAAAAACAATAACAAACAAACAAAAACTTAGCTCATGTCATCTGGCAGAATATGGCATGGGGTGTGTGGTATGTGTTTACAATCAGGTATACACCAAGCCAAGGACTAATGATGTTACCATACATTGTGCAATCTTGTAGCAATTTGAACAGAGACAAGTCATGGGAGAACTGAGTCATTTTATGGCACATGACTGCTGAAAAGTTAAACATCCAAGCACAGAGTGATGTTTCAGCTCAGTGCCACATTTATGTTGTCAATAACTAAGCAGTTCTTGCCTGGAGAATCCCAGGGAAGGGGGAGCCTGGTGGGCTGCCGTCTATGGGATCGCACAGAGTCGGACACGACTAAAGTGACTTAGCAGCAGCAGCAGGCACTCATCTGTTAAAGGATACTTTCTAGTTTTCAGTGTGGGAAGTGGGCACTCTTACCTAACCAACCCATTAATACTTTAACAAGTTATTTTATTGTTAGAATAGCAAAAGAATGACAATGAAAATGACTGCAATTTAAGTAATGATTGGAAATCATTAAAATAAAGGAAAAACAGTCATGGGTAAAACATAATTATGCCAGTGGAGGAGGATGAAAATGGTGGAGTAGGAAGACATGGAGCTCACCTTCTTCCACAAACACATCAAAAAATACATCTAGGGACTTCTTAGGTACTGGACCTGGTAGTCCAGTAGCTAAGACTTCGTGCTCCCAAAGCAGGGGCCCAGTTTTGGTCACTAGTCAGGGAATTAGATCTCACATGTCCAACTAAAGATCCCACATGCCTGAATTAAAGAAAGATCCTGTGTGCCACAAGTAAGACCCAGCTCAGCCAAATAAATAAAATAAATACATAGTTATGGGTCAACATACTTGAACCCCATGCTAACCACAGATGAACAATATACAATAGAGTCACAAAAACCAAGAAGAAAGGAAATAAAGCATAATACAAAAGAAAACCATCAAAAGACAAAAAGGAAAAACAGAAAGAAGAAATGAACAAAGAAGAACTACAAAAACAACTGAAAAACAGGAATTAAAATGGCAATGTGCTATCCTCTGCTTAGTACTCAGTCTTGTTCGACTCTTTGTAACCCCATGGACGGTAGCCCGCCAGGCTCCTCTGTCCATGGGAATTCTCCAGGCAAGAATACTGGAGTAGGTTTCCATGTCCTTCTCCATGGAATCTTCCCAACCCAGGGATCGAACCCAGGTCTCCTGCATTGCAGGCAGATTCTTTACCAGCTGAGCTACCAGGGTAGCCCAAAATGGCAATAAGTATGTGCCTATCAATAGTCACTTTAAATGTCAATGGACTAAATGCTCTGATCAAAAGTTTTATTTCTCAATGGGCACAGAAAAAGCATTTGACAAAATTCAACAGCTATTCATGATTTAAAAAAAAAAAAAAAACCTGTCACCAAAGGGAGTATAGAGGGAACATATCTCAGCATAGCTAAAGCTCTTTATGACAAATCCACAGCTAACATAATACTCAATGGTGAAAAGCTGAGAGCCTTCCTACTAAATTTAGCAAAAAGACAGATTCCCACTCTCACCACTTCTATTTGACTTAGTATTGAAAGTCCTAGCCACAGCAGCCAGATAAGAAAAAGAAATAAAAATTATCCAAACTGGAGGAGAAAGAGGTAAAAACTGTCCCTGTTTGCAGATAACATGATATTCTATTTAGAGAACCCTAAATTGTCCATATAAAAACCATTAGAACTACTTCAGCAAGTCAGCAGGATTAATATACAGAAATTTGTTGATTTCTATATATTGATAATGAAATATCAGAAAGAGAAAGTAAAGGAAAAAAAAATCTTACTTAAAATCATGCTAAAAATATGCATGAATAAACTTAACCAAGGAGGTGAAAGGACTATATGCTGAAAATTATAAAACATTGACAAAGGAAACACAAGATGATTTAGAGAAATAGAAAGATAGCTCATGCTCTTGGAATGGAAAAATTAATATTGTTAAAATGGCCATATCACCCAAAGCAACTTACAAATTTAATGGAATCCCTATCAAAAGACCCATGACATTTTTCACAGAACTAGAACTAACAATTCTAAAATTTATATGGAACCACAAAAGGCCCAGAATAGCCAAAGCATTTCTGAGCAAAAAGAACAAAACTGGAATTATAACCCTTTCAGACTTCAAACTATACCACAAAGATATAGCAATAAAAATAGTATGGTGTTGGCACAAAAACAGACATAAATTAATGGAACAGAACAGAGAGCCCAGAAATAAACCCACACACCTATGGTCAGTTAATTTTCAACAAGGGAGGCATGAACATACAATGGAGAAAATATAGTCTCTTCAACAACTGGAGCTGAGAAAGCTGGACAGCTGCATGAGAATCAGTGAAGTTGGAACACTCCATTACACTACAAAAGTAAGCACAATATAATTTAGAGACTTAAATGTAAAACAGGATACAATAAAACTCCTAGAAGAGAACACAAACATGCTCTAACATAAATCATAGCAATATTTTCTAAGATCAGTCTCCCAAGGCAAAGAAATAAAAGCAAAAACCTAAAAATGAGATTTAATTAAAGCAAAAAGCTTTTGCACAGCAAAGGAAACCATAAACAAAATGGAAAGGCAAGCTATGAAATGAGAGAAAATATTTCCAAATGATGCAACTGACAAAGGGTTTAGTATCCAAAATGAACAAATAGCTGATAAACTCAATACTGCAAAAATAAACAACTCATTCAAAAAATGAGAAAACCTAAATAGACATTTTTCCAGAGAAGTCATACAAATGGCTAACAGGAACATGAAAAAATGCTCAATATCACTAATTGTTAAAGAAATGCAGATTAAAACCATGATGAGGTATCAACTCACCTCAGTCACAATAGCTATCATCTATTAAATGTCTATAAAAATAAATGCTGGAGAGGGTTTGGGTTTGGAAAAAATGGAATCCTCCTACACTACTGGTGAGAATGTAAATAGATGCAATCACTAAAAAAATAGTGTGGAGGTTTCTTAAACAATTAAAAGTAGAACTCCCATATGATCCAGCAATCCCACTCCTATATATATATATCCAGAAAAAAATGAAAACTCTAATTCATAAAGATATATGCACCCCAGTGTTCATAGATACTCCATTTACAATAGCCAAGACATGGAAAGAACCAAGGGCCCATCAACATATACATACAGATTGGCTTAAGAAAATGTGGTATATATACATATAAAGGAATGTTACACAGCCGTATAAAGAATGAAATGTTGCCATTTGCAACAACATGGGTAGACCTAGAGAATATTATTCTTAGTGAAGTGAGTCAAACAGAGAAATACAAATACTATATGATATCACTTATACAGGGAATCTAAAAATAATTCAAGTGAATCTATATACTAAACAGAAACAGATGCTGACATAGAAAACACTTATACTATACCAAAGGAGAGAGGGACAAATTAGGAGTATGAGGTTAACACCCACAAGCTACTATACATAAAATAGATAAGCAACAAGGATTTACTGTACAGCACAGAGAATCATTTTGATATATTGTAATAATGGAATATAGTCTGAAAAACCCACATAATTATGCCAATACATCTCTTGAAGAATATATCCAGCACTGGTAATGTAAATTCA
>NW_011494753.1:10162557-10183408 GCF_000754665.1 Bison bison bison | reverse complement strand
GTAAATTCAACCAATACCTCCTTTTTAATGTCACTAATTTGAAATATTTGATTGTAGTTTTGTTAATATTTAACTTATAATCTTTTTGTTTTCATGATTTATATACACATATAGCTTTATATTTTATATATTTAATGCATTTTATTATAAAGAATGATATGATGTTAATGCTTTAGATCAGCAAGAATTTATTTCATTTCAAAGGGATCTATGTAAACCCAAGATTACTTGAGTCAGATATTGAACCAGACAGCTTTTCCAGGTCTTAAATTTTCTGATAAGAAACTAATGACTTCAGGTTGCAGGGGAGAGGAAGCAGAGCCATGGGGTGATCTCAGATCATTATAAGACTTTTCATTATAATTATTATACAATTTTCTCTGCGCTTTTCCATAAGGATTAAGAAAAGACAGCAGATGATCAAGAATGGAATGTTATTATGCAAATTTACAACTATAAAGGGAAGCATCTCACACTTTGGCATGGCTGTATCTCATCACTCAGAAAGCAGTAAACAGGGAAAGAGGTAGAAGTTTCCACATAGTCAAATAAAGACTGCTTACCTGCAGAGAATTCATCACAAAACTGCTCGTTTGTGAACTATTGAAGTCCATACATCTGAATATATTAACCCAACGACTTTGTTTCAGGAAACCAGCTGAAAGTCTCTAGGTGACCAATATCACCTCCTATTTTCTCCAAGCCAAAACAAAGTCCCAGGGAAAGTGGGAAGGAGATGATTTTCTTTTAATATGTGTATTAACTCTTAGGTTAGCATCCCCTTTGCTTCCACCCGTGGGCATCACATCCTACTTTCAATTAAATTCCCTGTTTTGGCGACCCTGTGATTCCAAACAGAGGGGACAAAAGTGATGGTAATAGTGTGGCAGGGTCTCCACTTCTGTAATCTGTCTGCTAAGTTAAAATCTTTTTGGTTCAAGTAAAAATAGGTTTCCAAATTGTGGAGTCAGACATGGAATGTCATAGGTGGATGGTTAGACTGGTTGCTGCCAAGTCACTTCAGTCGTGTCTGACTCTGTGTGACCGCATGGACTGCAGCCTACCAGGCTTCTCCGTCCCTGGGATTCTCCAGGCAAGAACACTGGAGTGGATTGCCATTTCCTTCTCCAATGCACGAAAGTGGAAAGTGAAAGTGAAGTCACTCAGTCGTGTCTGACTCTTAGTGACCCCATGGACTGCAGCCTACCAGGCTCCTCCATCCATGGGATTTTCCAGGCAACAGTACTGGAGTGGGGTGCCATTGCCTTCTCCCTAGACTGGTTGGGCCAGGCTAAGAAAATACAGCACCAGGAAGGGCAGGCTGCCTTGGACTAGCCCTAGAGTGACCTGATAGTGATGCTATGTCTCACATGCTTTCTTCTTTATAGTTATAGCATGAATGGATCTTCTCAAATAAGTGAAGGATTATGGACTAGAGGAGAGCATCTAACCCCAAACAGCAAATACACAACATGTCCACAGATGCTTTGAGGGCAAGTTTGGCCCCCTAACCACCATAGTGACTCACAATAGCAAACTGTGTCTCTTTCTTAAACATTTGAACTCAAGGTTGATGCTGAGTCAGTTGCAATAGATTTAACTGGAAGTTTCCCTGGTAGCTCAGATGGTAAAGCGTCTGCCTACAATGCAGGAGACCCGGGTTCAATCCCTGGGTCGGGAAGATCCCCTGGAGAAGGAAATAGCAACCCACTCCAGTATTCTTGCCTGGAGAATTCCATGGACCGAGAAGCCTGGTAGGCTACAGCCCATGGGGTCGAAAAAAGTTGGACACGACTGAGCGACTTCACTCACTCACTCACTCACTCATAAAGACACAGGCAATAAAGACACAGACAGTTTTATTGATATTTTTTAAGCAATCACTGGGTCCCAGGAAATCCTTTAATTGTTGTTGCTCAGTTGTGTCTGACTCTTTGCGACCCCATGGGCCACAGCTCACCAGGCTTCCCTGTCCTTCACCATCTCCCAGAGTTTGCTCAAGCTCACGTCCATGGAGTTGGTGATGCCATCCAACCATCTCATACTCTGTCATCCCTTTCTCCTCCTGCCCTCAATCTTTCCCAGCATCAGGGTCTTTTCCAATGAGTTGGTTCTTCACATCAGGTGGCCAAAGTATTGGAGCTTCAGCTTTAGCATCAGTCCTTCCAATGAATATTCAGGGTTGGTTCCCTTTAGGGTTGACTGGTTTGATCTCCTTGCTGTCCAAGGCACTCTGAAGAGTCTTCTCCAGCACCCCAGTTCAAGAGCATCAGTTCTTCCGCACTCAGCCTTTTTTATAGTCCAACTCTCACATCTGTACATGACTACTGGAAAAAACATAGCCTTGTTACACCCATTATTTAGTTTCATCCTCTAATAAGATAGATACAATTGGTATTCTCATATTTCAGACAAGAAAACTGAGGCCCAGAGAGGTTATTGTAAAATGCTCAAGATCACACAAACAATAAGCCAGAATTCTAATTCAAGCAGTATTATGCCAGGACTTCAGCAAAGTCACACTGCTGCAGAGATAGAACTGTTGAATTATGAGAGGAGTAAGGCTTGACTTACGAGAGGAGTAGAAGAAACCACGAACTCCTAGAGCTGGACAAGCCATGAGTCAGCCTGGTTGGCCATTCCTGATTCTGAATCACCCTCCGTGCTCCTAGATCACATCCCTGTGCCTGGATGCCTTGCTGTGCCCCCGAAATTGGTCACATGTATCCTGTTGCGCAACTCTTCCTGAGTTCACATGAAGCCTGTTTTCTTATTCCCACAAATATTCTTCTAATAAGCCTCCTCTATTGTCTTGGATGTGGAGACGGCAATGGCACCCCCACTCCAGTACTCTTGCCTGGAAAATCCCATGGACAGAGGAGGCTGGTAGGCTGCAGTCCATGGGGTCGCTAAGAGTCGGACACAACTGAGAGACTTCACTTTCACTTTTCACTTTCATGCATTGGAGAAGGAAATGGCAACCCACTCCAGTATTCTTGCCTAGAGAATCCCAGGGATCGGGGCGCCTGGTGGGCTGCCATCTATGGGGTCGCAGAGTCGGACACGACTGAAGCGACTTAGCAGCAGTATTGCCTTGGATAAGCTGGGGGAAGCTCGATTTCTTGTTTCTCAAAGGCCTAAAGCTGAAGCAAACAGGAACTAATATTGAGCAGTGGTTCCGCATACCTTAGGTACATCAGAATCACCCGCAGGGCATGTTAAGCCAGATTTCTGGGCTCCACCCACTGAGCTACTGATTCTCTAGGCCTGGGTTGGGCCCCAAGAATTTGCATTTCTAACAAGTCCCCTGGTGATGTGGATACTGCAGATCCTCTGAAGACCACACTTTGAGAACTGCTGATCTAGCGCCTTGCTCCCCCAAATGTGGCGAACAGCAGCATCAGCCTCACCTGGAACTTGCTAGAAATGAGACTCTCAGCACCCACACAGGCCTACTGGGTTAGAATCTGCTTCTAAATAAGGCCCCCAGGTGCTTTCTGTGTGCATTAGAAGCTGGAGGGGCACTGCTCGAGCAGAGGTTCCTAATTGACCACACACCAAAATACCAGGAAGCTTTAAAAACAACACTGATGCCTTTTCCTTTTGGTGCCTGGCCCCCTTCTCTGGAGATACTGATTTAGCAAGTTGGATGTGTGGCTGTGATGCGGGGATGTTTGAAGTCTTCCCCTGTGATTCGTACATGCTGCCAAGGTTGTGAACCAGTGGTGCAGACGTGCTGACTTCGGTTGATCTGCTAATGTTTTTTTCTTGCCCCACACTCGTTTACAAAGTATGTCCTTCTAGAAGGAAAAAGAGCAGATGCTATAGTATTTTTTAAACTGACAGAAGAGAAGAAAAAGTGGAAATAACTTCATGCCTGAAATCTCTATTTTGGCCAAGATCAGCTTCAAGTTGTAAAGAATCGAAGAGTAAAGGGAGACCAACAGAATAAACTCATGTTTAAATCCAGCCGCTATTACTGCAGCACTGGTCTGCTGACCCAGCAGAGGAGTCAGAAAAACACACGCTTCCCAAATGAGGGTTTCTTCTCAGAATGAAGTGCTTCATTGCAGCCCCATTTCCCTGTGAAGCTCTTTTCCTCCCCTACCTTTTCATGTGCTTGTCCAGTTTTTTAATCAGATCTGTGACTTTATACAAGTTATCCCATCCTCTGTACCTCAAGTCTCTCAACTGGAAATGGAGACAGACCCCTAGCTCCACAGAGTGAGGAGACCGAGTGGATTCTCTGCAACATGCCTGGCACATGCCTGGCCGTACCGGGAAAGCACGTCTACCTGGGAGAATTCCTCAGTTAAGAACTTTAGTGATTAGGTAGCTAATGATCTGTAATACCCTCCTCTAGAACAAGGAGAGCGTGTCTGGCCTTCTACAGGAAGTTACAAACACTTCAGCCAGCAAGTTTGGAGGAAAGGCCAGATCTGGACCAAGCAGGCTGGTCAGCAGGTGCTCAAAAGCCAAGTACTGAAATCATGAATCAGAAAGGTCTCCTGCAGCTCCAATGGCCTCTAAGATGGGCAGCAGCGGGAAACTCTCTAAATCTCACTATTGTCGTAGAATTCAGGACATGAGCCCACTCAGCAAGGGTGGGGTGCAGGATTTCAATCTACGTATTCAAGCAGGTTATGAAAAGGCAAATACTTCTAAGGACTTTTGAGAGATCATTTTGACATGGGAAATATAAAGATGAAGGGGTTGACGTGAACAGTGAAACATGCCTCCTGCAAGCCTGCTTCTTTCCGACCTCTCCCTTATCCACCTTCTTTCGAGCCCTGAGATGCATGGTATTTAAGAAGGCATCGCTCCTCAGAGATGTTTTGTAAGGCCTCAGAAGCACGTCCAACTTTGAGTCAATATACTTTGTATACTGATGAGATACTGCAGTAAACTAATTAGCTGTCTGCAACTAGTTAATTAAGAGATACTGCACTACCTTGGGCTCCGGCATTAAGCAACTCTAGCCGATAAAGCTGAAACTGGCAAAGAAGAGGATTGACAGGACACCAGGGGCTTGTGTGTCACTCACTCAGGAGTTTGTTTTTCCGAGGGGCAGGTGAACAAGGCCTAGAGGAGGACATGTGGGTGGGATCTTCACAAGGCTCCATTACTATCAGGAAAACAAGGGTTTCCAACTCTTGGAAAATGCAGCAGTAAACGCAGTCCTTCCTAAATTTTATTCTGTTTTCCCTCTTTCTATCACCCCAAGACCTATTTTTGCTAAAGTCAAAGAGGCCATTAAGACTCAGAGACCCTTGAGTGTGCCATCTGGAGGGTCATAATTAGCAAGATCTTTTAAAGGTGCCCATTTCTCTGGCTAGCCTCTTACCAAACCAAACTTGGGTCCACTTGCCCCCCTGCAATAAGCCAATCTACTGACACTAGATTGTAAGGAAGGAAAATACAGTATCTATCGAAGGGCCCAGCAGGGAGTACAGGCAGCTAAGGCTCAAAGACAAAAGCACTCCTGGCTTTGAGAGAAAGGTTTTTACAGGTAACCATGGGAGTGAAGGCTACAGGGTATATGACTTTCTTCTGATTGGCTGGGGGTGATGTTACAGGGTGCTGTTTCAGGAATCCTAATCATCAGCCTCTGGTTCCAGCCAGTCTGGAGTCTAAATGCTTGTGGTCAGCATGTAGTCATCATCCTCCATCTTGATGGGGGTCTTCGTTTCTGCAGAATAACTCAAAGGTCCCACTCAGTTTCAAGCCCTTGCCCTTGCTCTAACATCTGGTTTGGTGAGTGGGATCTGGACTGGACTCCAGCTACACCCACCCTTTGAAAATGCACCTGCATTGCATAACTGGAGGCAGGGACCTCACCTTCCACCCCAGCCCAGATCAAAGGAAGACTAGACTTTGGAGGGGGACCCCTTGTGGAGAAGGGACAGAGTATCTCTCCCCACCATCGAAGGAAAGGAACCTTCCCAAAGCCAAGGTCTTGTCTGCTACTTACCCACAGTGCAAGTCCTCTAGTGTCTTGAGTGTTAACAAAAGGCTCCTCACACCCAGAAATTCCCTAAGAGACACTGGCTACTCACCAAGCTAAGAATCACCTAATGGTGAGTGGACTGGGGAGTAGCAAACATTATCAGCATCTTGGAGGGGATTACACATGCCCACCTGGAGACTACGATGTGTGACCAGCCCCCTCACTGGTGCATGCCCTCTCCCACCACCCCCACCAGAGTCTTCAAATTCCTATCTGGTGAGGTAATGGTGAAAAAATATATAAATGTAAAGAGAATCAAGGGGTTTCTCGCAGAGCTCAGATGGTGAATGGTCGCCTGCTTTGCAGGGGACCCAAGCTCAACCCCTGGGTCAGGGAGACCACCTGGAGAATGGAATGGCTACCCACTCCAATATTCTTGCCTAGAGAACCCCATGGACAGAGGAGCTTGGCAGGCTACAGTCCCTGGGGTTGCAAAGAGTCGGTTGGACACGACTGAGCAACTAACGCTTTCAAAGAGGATCAAAGCAGGAAAAAAATGTTTGAAAATTACAGATAGCCCTTTAAGTCAAAATTCTGTCTGTCTCTGTCCCAAGCAGTTTCTTCTGTTCAATACCACACTTTTTTATTGTGTGCTCCCTGACTATTTGCATAAGAATCACTTGGGGCACATGTCAAAAATACATCCCAGGCCTACTCAGCCAGAATTACTGGGAGCAGAGCTGGAAATTTATATTTTTAAACAAAGTCCCCAGGTGACTTTTATGTCTTTTAAAGTTTGTGTATGACTAATGGACTAGGACATTAGTCATAATGCTTCCCTGGTGGCTCAGAAGGTAAAGCGTCTGCCTACAACACGGGAGACCTGGGTTCGTTCCCTGGGTCAGGAAGATCCCCTGGAGAAGGAAATGGCAACCCACTCCAGTACTCTTGCCTGGAAAATTCCATGGATGGAGGAGCCTGGTAGGTTACAGTCCATGGTCACAAAGAGTGGGACACGACTGAGCTCCTTCACTTTCACTTTCAATGGACTAGGATAGGTAGCTTATCCCATGAATATTTATTCATCTAATTCATCTGCTGATGACTTATTTTACATTTAGAGAATGGAGTCTGAGTCCCTAGTGTCATTTACACAAGATATCTGTTAGACTAAACCTAATATAATATAGCTCTACTTTGCTGTAAGCACAGAACGGCAATCTAACTTCTAATGGCTGTAAATAATCAATCATAAGCTCTGACTAAGCAGTTCCCATTGAATTTACATGGCCTCAAGCATCCAGCTCTAAACTGCCCTAAAAAAAAAACAATCTTGACTCAAGTAGTTGCTTTATCATCTTATGTGTAGCCCCAGCCATTCTGCTTCTAACTCTTGAGATGGTGCTGAGTAGGAGTTCTTTGTTGGAAATAAGAGGGAAAACGCAGATGGAATTGAAGGAGAAACAGATATGTAGATCAAACTGTCGCAGGGCAGTTTGAACAGGGCAGTCCACTTCCTGGTCACATTCAGAACCTCAATTTTAGTGCCCAGAGGAAACTGTGAAGTTAGAGGGCCCTGAGGGCTTTGGGTCAGACCAAGAAGACAATTTACCCTGAAGTAGCCAGGGTATAATAGGTTCTTTCCCAATTCTGCTGCAGCAAGTTACCACAAACTTCATTGTTTTCCATATTTTCCTTTTAACCCTTACTTTTTTAAAGAAGATAAATGAAATCAATTATGTATACAACTGAAAGAAAATTAACCTCTTTGCCATTATTTTCTGAATTTAATTTCATTCACATATTTCGTGCCAAAGACATCTTTTCTGGTGCACTGACTTTTATTCATCTATGAAAAATTTCATGAAAGTTTCACATGTATTTCAGCACCTATTATAAAGAATCGTACAGTGTCATGAACCCACTAAGCATTAAAATGTAAACTGAGAGGAAGAAAGGGTGAAAACAAATTGCTTCAGGGGAAAAACAAGAGGTCATTCTGAAGTATAGAGTCAAGAGAATTGTTGAAGAATAGATAATAATGCTACTAGAAACACTGGCTGGAACATACTGGGGCATAGAAGAAAGCAGATTCTTATTCTACCAGCTGCAGTTCTGCCTGGAGCAGAATTTAGTGGCTCTCCTAAGTGGAGCAGATTTCGGTATATGTCTGTTTTTCTGTGTAGACACCGGTCTGGGATCACACATGAGCTCAGCTCACCATTCTCTGCCTCTGGCCCAGAAAGATAATGATCTGTCACGGACTATTTTTCATGTATCCTCCCCAAATTCAAGCCATAAAGAAATGTGTGAGGGATGAAGTTTACCACATCCACCCCTTCCCCATTCTACCTTCTGCTCCAGAATAACCCCTAAATGATATGCAGCCTCCCTAACCTTGTCCCAGAGAAAAGGTATACCTTTTGTATACCTTTTTTGTTGTTCTTCTTAACTCAATATATCCTGGGTACCCTCCCATGTAAGTATATACAGTTCTTAAACAGGCAGCTCCCCATCTATTGATAGGCTTCCTCTTCCCTCTCTGTGAACTAACAAGAAGCTTACAGGGCATCGACCAATATTTCTCACCCTGCAAGTCATCAAGGTTGAGAAATATCTTTGATTTTTTCCAGCACTCAACTTTTGGAAGGGCAATTGGGCAGCAATCCCTGAAGAATCCCCAAAATGGCATAAAAGAAAGAATATGGGTTTAGATTCAGTCAAGCCTAAATCCTCTACTTAATAAATTCATAATCTTGATCAAATCACTAAGCCTTTCTGTGAAGAGTGCTCCCAGGACTGCTGTAAGAATCCAATTATAAGGAACATTAGATGTGAACATTAGATGCTCAATAAATGTGAGAGTTTCTTATCTTTTCTTATGTCCTCCACCTAGGCCCTTTGAATGCCTGAACTTCTCTCTCCACCCACAGGGCACTGGTACCACCTGGCACAGTCGTGCTCCCTGCTTGAGTCGGGGATTGGGGCTTGCTTTTCAGTCTCTGTCCAACCAGCTGATTTCTCCAAAGGTTGTGCTTTTGTCCTTGCTCTTTCTCTACCTTATACCTGAAAAGATATTCTTGGAGGACACTATTTTTCCTCATTGCCCCATCCTCTCCCTATAGTTTAAGAACCTCATTCCCTTCCTCTAGATGGCAAAGCCTACCTGACACTAACCTAGTATTGTCTCTGCCAAGCTGGGATTTGGACTTGACCTTCTATTAGGTACCTTCTGCTGCTGCTGCTGCTAAGTCACTTCAGTCGAGTCCGACTCTGTGCGACCCCATAGATGTCAGCCCACCAGGCTCCCCTGTCCCTGGGATTCTCCAGGCAAGAACACTGGAGTGGATTGTCATTTCCTTCTCCAATGCATGAAAGTGAAATGTGAAAGGGAAGTCGCTCAGTCATTGTCCGACTCTTTGCAACCCCATGGACTGCAGCCTACCAGGCTCCTCTGTCCATGGAATTTTCCAGGCAAGAGTACTGGAGTGGGGTGCCACTGCTTTCTCCCCCTCATAATTCAGTCTCCAATATAAATGAATATAAACCCTATGTCCTCACCCCCCAATCTCACCTCCTGTTCCCTCTCTACCACAGTTTTTCCTTTGTTAGAATAAGACATTGCAGAGCAGTCTCTAACAGCCTCCCAGGAGCAAATGCTGAAGGCTAGGTTCTAGCAAGTGATGCTGATGAAGAAAAAGAAGTGAAAGAAAAAGATATGACTCTCACTCTTCTGTTCCTCTTCATTACCTATTGGCTTTCATACAACCACTGGCAGTATAAGAAGCTTCCCCTTCTCCTCAAATTGGAACAATTTACCAATCTATAGGGATAAAGATCAGATAAAGGCAACTGGATAAAGTAGCACACACTATCCCATACAGATGCAAGGGACAGAGGTGGAAACCAAATCACCACTAACATTCTAATGCTTTGAGACCAAGTTTTAGCTTACAGACCTAATCATAGCTTTCACCTTTTTGCAACTTCATCTGTTACTTGTCTAAAACATATGTATATCTGATTACCAGAATAGCAGACAGATGATGTTAAACATTCTGCTTTTATTAATGAAACTTCTATCAGTACTTCCTACTCAGTGTTATTCCTGGGACCGCTAGCAGTTTTAAATATGAAATAATTATAAGGAATGAAAATGTTAATGTATTTTACACAGTTTCTGTCTGTGCTAGTTAGGATGTTAGTTCAGCTGCTTAAACAGAAACCAAATCACAATGGCCCTAGTCCCTTGCATGCAGTGTGAGATAGTGTGTGTTAATTTATCCAGTTGGCTCTGTCTGATCTTTATCCCTATAGATTAATAAATTGTTCCAATCTGGAGAGAAGGGGAAGCTTCTTAAACTGCAAGTGGTTGTATAAAAGCCAATAGGTAATAAAGAGTAACAGAAGAGTGAGAGGCATGTCTTTATCCTTGGCGACTTTACTTCCTTCTCTTCATCAGTTTCAGTTGCTGCTGCTGCTAAGTTGCTTCAGTCATGTCTGACTCTCTGCAGCCTACCAGGCTCCTCCACCCATGGGATTTTCCAGGCAAGAGTACTGGAGTGGGTTGCCATTGCCTTCTCCGATCATTTGCTAGAACCTAGATTTAAAAAAAAGGGAGAGAGAGAGAGAATTTTATTTCTTTTGGTAAAGTTCCTTCTGATTGGTTGCAGGGAGAAGCTGTACTCCATAAGATCATTCAGGGACCAAGGCTCCTACCTTACTGTTTTGTTGTTCCTTAGAGTGTTGTCCTCATCCTTATGGTCAAAATCGGCTCACCCACTGCTGCATCATATATCAACCTACAGAAAGGGAAAAAGAAGACTTGGAGGGCAAGCCGCTTTCTTTGGGGAAGATGTTCTGGAAGTGGTGTCCATCACTTCTGCTTGCACACACTGGCCACAGCTTGGCTTGTGGGGACACACCTTGCCAAGGGAAGTGGAAATGTCATTTCTGGTGAGGTCTTGGGCCTCAGGTGGTTCTGTTATCAAAATTCCATCATACCTTGTATACAACTTTTAGCCTACCTTTTCATTTAATGCTTTAACAACATTGCCCCGTGTCATTAGTAAATGTTTCTGAATATCATCTTTAATGATTATATAATGGTTCTATACATAAAGTGGCTTCCTCAGTGTCTCAGATGGTCAAGAATCCACCTGCAATGTGGGAGACCTGGGTTCGATCCCTGGGTTGGGAAGATCCCCTGGAGAAGCACATGGCAACTCCAGTTTTCTTGCCTGGAGAATCCCCATGGACAGAGGAGCCTGGTGGGTTACAGTCCACAAGGTAGCAAAGAGTTGGACATGACTGAGCGACTAAGCACAGCACATACATGAAGTATTTTTCCTACTGTCAGACATGCAGGTTGTTTCTAATTTGGGGATTTTATAAATAATACTGCAATTAACATCCAGTATATTAATTTTACTAGCTTTTCTGGTAATTTCCTTGAGATTTCTTTCTATAAGTAGAATAGTTTTACTTAAAAGTTGCACCAATTAACCTTCTCAGCAACACATGAGGGGGTCAAATTTATGCCACTATCACTAGCAATAATCTGGTCTTTCTTTTTTTAATCTTCACAAATGTGATTCATTGAAAATGGTATCTACTGTAATTTTCAATTTCATTCCTTTAATTATCAGTGTGTTTATTTCATTACTTATAAATGTTAACAAGTTCCAAATTTTTATTAACTGCTTGTATATATACTCTCAGAGAAGGCAATGGCAGCCCACTCCAGTACTCTTGCTTGGAAAATCCCATGGACTGAGGAGCCTGTTAGGCTGCAATCCATGGGGTCCCTAAGAGTTGGACACGACTGAGCGACTTCACTTTCACTTTTCACTTTCATGCATTGGAGAAGGAAATGGCAACCCACTCCAGTGTTCTTGCCTGGAGAATCCCAGGGACGGGGAAGCATGGTGGGCTGCCGTCTATGGGGTCGCACAGAATCGGAAACGACTGAAGTGACTTAGCATAGCATATATACTCTCAGGAATTTTTCTTTGCCATGCGTTGTCTCAGATTATTTTTCACGTGTGTAAAACAAGACAGTAATAGTACCTGCATAATACAGTGTGGTGAGAATCAGACTCTGTTTCTTCTACCCTATTTGTTCTGATTTCTTCTGGATAAGGACTGCAGCCTTGGGCTCGGACTATGTTTGGGCCACCGTGTACTGGTCTGAGGACCTCCGTTCATTCTGCCACATCACCCTATCTTATTTTGTTCAAGCACTGATGATTATCAGACATTATGCTTTTCCATTGGTCTCCTTATTTTTGTCTGTCTCCCTGCCCCCCCCAACCCTACCGCCCCACATCCCCTACCCACTAGAAGAACCAGGTCCTAGATTCTCCTTTTTCCTGGTGTTTCTCTACCCCCCAGACAGCCAGCCTCTGGCACATAGTGGGTACTCAGAAATACTTGCTAGATAAATAAATGAACCTCCTTCTCTCACCACCAGAATCTCTTGACTGTGTAAAATACTTAGTCGCAGTCTGCAATTACCTCTTTCCAAAGACAAGTCTTGAAGCTCCCACACACTCCCTCCAGCATGCAAACACACTCGCTCACTCACACTTCCAGCTCAGGTCTCTGCCTCCCTCTGTCACACTTACAATCCCAATTCCACGTACCCCCACCAATTACTCTCGAACATTCCCCACATTGTATTACACACCTGGCACAGTTTCTACTAAGACCTGTAGTCTCTAGTTAAGACGGAAGAGAGAAGAAAGAAAGGAGGAGGAAATCTGGCTCATCAGACTGCCTAAAAAATATTGTCTTCATGCAGAAAGAAATGTGGTTGCCTGGCTTTCTGGTTTGCAGCCCTGAGCTCTGATGTGGCAATTTGTGCAAATGCTCTCAGAGCCCAGCATATGATTGTCTGGTATCCTGATGATCAGAACTGCTGTAATGAACAAGAACAACAACAAAAGTACTTGTACATTTTCAAAGGAATTTTCCTGGAATGTTAGGAGAGGACCAATAAGTGACCTCACCTTCTAAGCTTCCCTTGTGGCTCAACTGTTAAAGAATCTGCCTGCAATGTGGGAGACCTGGGTTCGATCTCTGGGTTGGGAAGATCCCCTGGAGAAGGGAAAGGCTACCCACTCCAGTATTCTGGCCTGAGAATTCCATGGACTGTATAGTCCATGGGGTCACAAAGAGTTGGACACAACTAAGTGACTTTGGCTTTCAGCATGCCTTCTATTAAATTGGAAGTGTAATGTCTACTTTTAAATTCACTTTTTTTTAGCATGAAATAAGAGACAGGTAATATACATATTTTTGGACATTTTGTCCTATTTCACTTCTGTCATCTCAGAATTATTTCAAATTTGAAATCTCAGAGAGATTTCAAATACATGTTATTATTTTAAAATAAATTCCACTTTAATAAACATACTGTTACGGTCTATAATTAGAAGAGTAACTAACCGCTTTTGAGGCCCAATAATTAAGGAATTAACTTGCAGAATTTCTTTGACAAATTAAAAAGCAGGTTGAACATGTAAATTGTTTTTGGAACTTAGCCTAAATAGTCTCCAGCAAAAATATGAACTATCCTTCTGAAGTGCCCAGGGAAACCATACCCCTGTTCTTCCCAATTGTTAAGCATCTCCCAACCTCTGTTACTTTTCCTGCACCTACTTAGCTTCCTTTGTGAATTAAACGGAAGTCCACTGCAGTAAGCCTACTTCAAAACTATATCCTGACCACACCTCAACAATCTGGAACAACCCCCAGATTGTTCCATCTTGAAACATAAGGAAACAACCTCTTTTCTCACTGCTCCATTTAAAGGGGTCTACAAATTCATGAAAATACTGCCTGTTGCATTAGAGTCATGCCAGAGACATTTTTACTGGTTTGGAGAAGCACTGGGAAGAGAATGAGCTATAGACCAAATAACCAAATCCCCTTGTATGTTCCAACATGCTGTGCTGTGCTCAGTTGCTTAGTGGTGTCCAACTCTTTGCAACCCCATGGACTATAGCCTGCTAGATTCCCCTGTCTGTGGGATTTCCCAGGCAAGAGTGCTGGAGCAGGTTGCCATTTCCTCCTCCAGGAGTCTTCTCGAGCCAGGGATTGAACCTGGTCTCTTGCATCTCCTGCATTTGCAGGCAGATTCTTTGCCACTGTGCCACGTGGGAAGCTCTGCCATGGGAAGCTCTGCCATGTTCTAAACATGTATTCAGTGGGGCTGTCTATTGTGGCTAACATCCCGCATGACCAGAATTGAAGCCAACTCAGTTGTTTCTTCAATCTCTTCCAGACCTGGCCGGGCCGGACAGCTGGGCAGCAGGATAGGGCAGCCTGGGCATAAATAGGTGGGGGCAATATTTACTGTGATAAACAAGGTGCTGATGTGGCAAGCTACCCATAATATCCCCGGTCAGAGATATGGTGACACACTGTCTCTCTCCAAGGCCTCTTGTCCACCTATGGTTTGAGTGATTACATCTAGTTCCATCTCGGCACTTCATGTGCTTTGCAAACTGATGACCTCATACTTCATGCTAGGATATTCTTGCTTATACTGGGAATCTAAGACATTCTTATTATCATTATGCATTCAGAAATGTTGATTTCTATGATACAGAAAATGTTAGGAACTGGCACACCTGTGAAACCAGAACTTATGAAACCTGTCTTGTTCTTGGGTAGCATAAAATAGTCAAGGAATAAATTGGTCTCTAATAAAACTACTCTTTATTATCACAGGAGCTCTCTGCAGTACACAGATACAGATGCTCTGAAGGAATAAAATCATGAGTGTTGATACACTGTACCCCTTGGCATATGTAAAGATACAGCAAAATGGCATACAAATATATACAATTTTAAAGTGATTTCATGGGAAGATGTGAAAAAAATTTCCAAGGTTCTCAGTTTATAAAAGCAATTTTCAAAAAGTTTTAGTACATCAACAAAAGGTTTAGTGCATCAGTAAGACCTAGCCCAGCAACTAATGAATCTGGAGGATCCAATCTCAGCAAAACTATCTTTTTTTTTTTTTTCATGGTATTTTAAAGGACATTAAATCTCTGATGGTCCCAGATTATGCTTTAGAAGAGTTCAAAGAAATGGCTTTGATAGAGATGGCTTTGAATGTGGACAGATGATCATTTCTAAGAGGAAACTTGAAACTAGGTTGAGGCAATGACAGCAAAGAGCAAACATAGGTCCAGGAGCCTGTAAGCAAGGTTAGCCTTTAAACATGGCAAGGGGCCTGCCTCACAGGTACCTCAGAACGAGAACAAGTTAAAATGCTACCAGCAGAAGCAGGAAAGCATCCAAGCTATTCTGCAGGACTTGTAGTTCCCAGGTGAGACTGATAAGATGGATTTATCCAGAAGAGATATGAAGGGGACATTAAACAATTTTTCTGTTGAACAAATAGTTTTAGAAACTCCTAGGAAACAAAGTGTGCTGACCTGAACTTAATTCATAAACCTGACCTAACTGGGAGTGAGCTCTAGGTTCCCTGACTGGCGAAAGGCCTTAGAGGCTATGTAGTCAAAGTGCCTACATCAGAGTTCCCTGGAGGGCTGCCCGAAAAACAGCCAGTGCAACATCCCCCTCCTCTGACCCAGGCCACTTCATGGGGGCTTCTGATTCAGTTGGTCTAGAATGAAGACCAAGCATCTCTACTTTCAACAAGCTCTGCTGTTGGAGATGCAACTTCAAAAGAGAGGGACAGGTCAGGCTGATAGAGCTCAGGGTCCAGGAACCTGGCCCACCTGCCACCTGGATACAGATACGTGGATGAATTTCCAGGCAGGAAGTCACATCAAGGGACTATCAGACGGGGCGTCCCAGCAAGAGGCTAGGGCAGGGTAACACGTAGTGATCCAAGTAGACAGGCAGGTGGGCAGAGGCCAGCAGCACCACCCAAAAGTTGAGAAGGAGTCGTAGTCACAGCTAAGGCCAGGTTCAGAGGCAGATATTCAGTCTTGAAAATTATCAGGCTCTGAGATGGGATCCACACAGACGCAGGCAGGGAAGGACCGAAGAAGTCCAAGTGGGTGGGCAAAGCTGGAGCTCAGTCATGAAAGTAAGAGAGAAACCCAGTCTTTAACACTAAGACAGAACCAAGGGGATTAGTATTTGCTGAATGCTGCTGCTGCTGCTGCTAAGTTGCTTCAGTCGTGTCCGACTCTGTGCAACCCCATAGACAGCAGCCCACTAGGCTCCTCTGTCCCTGGGATTCTCCAGGCAAGAATACTGGACTGGGTTGCCATTTGCTAAATACTTCTCTGTAAAGTACTTTTTACAGGCTATCTCCTATACCCCTCCCTGTGTTACCCTAACGCACGCTGATAATCCTGAAAGATGATGCTGTGAAAGTGCTGCACTCAATATGCCAGCAAATTTGGAAAACTCAGCAGTGGCCACAAGACTGGAAAAGATCAGTTTTCATTCCAATCCCAAAGAAAGGCAATGCCAAAGAATGCTCAAACTACCACACAATTGCACTCATCTCACACACTAGTAATGTAATGCTCAAAATTCTCCAAGCCAGGCTTCAGCAATACCTGGACCATGAACTTCCAGATGTTCAAGCTGGTTTTAGAAAAGGCAGAGGAACCAGAGATCAAATTGCCAACATCTGCTGGATCATGTAAAAAGCAAGAGAGTTCCAGAAAAACATGTATTTCTGCTTTATTGACTATGCCAAAGACTTCGACTGTGTGGATCACAATAAACTGTGGAAAATTCTGAAAGAGATGGGAATACCAGACCACCTGACTTGCCTCTTGAGAAACCTATATGCAGGTCAGGAAGCAACAGTTAGAACTGGACATGGAAAAACAGACTGGTTCCAAATAGGAAAAGGAGTACATCAAGGCTGAATATTGTCACCCTGCTTATTGAACTTATATGCAGAGTACATCATGAGAAACGCTGGGCTGGACGAAGCATGAGCTGGAATCAAGATTGCCGGGAGAAATATCAATAACCTCAGATATGCAGATGACACCACCCGTATGGCAGAAAGTGAAGAGGAACTAAAAAGCCTCTTGATGAAAGTGAAAGAGAAGAGGGAAAAAGTTGGCTTAAAGCTCAACATTCAGAAATCTAAGATCATGGCATCTGGTCCCATCACTTCATGGCAAATAGATGGGGAAACAGTGGAAACACTGTCAGATTTTACTTTTCTGGGCTCCAAAATCACTGCAGATGGTGAGTGCAGCCACGAAATTAAAAGATGCTTACTCCTTGGAAGGAAAGTTATGATCAACCTAGATAGCATATTAAAAAGCAGAGACATTGCTTTGCCAACAAGGGTCGGTCTAGTCAAGGCTATGGTTTTTCCAGTGGTTATGTATGGATGTGAGAATTGGACTGTGAAGAAAGCTGAGCGCCAAAGAATTGATGCTTTTGAACTGTGGTGCTGGAGAAGACTCTTGAGAGTCCCTTGGACTGCAAGGAGATCCAACCAGTCCATTCTAAAGGAGATCAGTCCTGGGTGTTCATTGGAAGGACTGATGCTAAAGCTGAAACTCCAATACTTTGGCTATCTCATGTTAAGAGTTGACTCATTGGAAAAGACTCTGATGCTGGGAGGGATTGGGGGCAGGAGGAGAAGGGGACGACAGAGGATGAGATGGCTGGATGGCACCACTGACTCGATGGGCATGAGTTTGAGTGAACTCCAGGAGTTGGTGATGGACAGGGAGGCCTGGCGTGCTGCGATTCATGGGTTCGCAAAGAGTTGGACACGACTGAGCAACTGAATTGAACTGAAGAGGTGAGGTGAATTTACAAGGAGACCATGAACCAGTTTTTATCTCTCTGGGCCACAACATCATCATCTTCAAAATGAGTGGAAGCATTCTTACTCTACAGAGTCTGGAATGGATAAAAGGAATTTCATGGTTTCTAAAAGGAAATCCTTAATTTTTGTGGTACTATTTTTGCAAGACAATATGTTCAAAAACCTCAGGACTTTCTATATCCAGTTACCCTCTGTGACTAGCTTCTAAAGCCCTCTGTTAACTAATCACAAACCACATTTCTGCACAAACTCTGCACAAACCACATTTCTCACCACTCATCTGAGCCACATATGCAAACCAACCCAGAGGGTCACCAGACTCCTTCTTCATCCTCACCATGGTCTAGATGGTTGTCCTCACCTATACATCCTTCCCTTCTACCTTCCGTATATAAACAGCAAAACTGAACGAAGCGTGTATACGGTCCCAGGCACTGTACTGAGTTTTTTGCTGGTGTTATCTCCTTCAAGCACCACAATAAACCTCCTCAGTAGGTACCTTATTTTAATCCTTTTTACCAACGAGTAAACTGAGACTTTACAGAAGAGAAGTAGCATGTGTAAGATCAGTCACGTGTGACTCTTTGTGACCCCGTGGACTGTAGCCCGCCAGGCTCCTCTGCTCACGGGGATTCTCCAGGCAAGAATACTGGAGTGAGTTGCCATGCTGTCCTCCAGGGGATCTTCCTGACCCACATTTATTAATAGCAAATGGCAGAGCCATGAGGTCGACTCGGGTTTATCTGTAACCCATGCCCTTGGTTCCAGCCCACGCCATGCTCTCTGAAGTTGACCAAGCTGTCCATCACTCAAGATCAAACTTAAACCCCAAGAAGTGCAGGGCAGCTCTACGCTTCACTGGATCAAAGGAACACCAAAAAATCGATTAAAATAGAGAATCAGTGGGAGGGCTTCATTATCCCTTGCAAAAGGTGCCTTCAGGGCAAAGAGGAAACGGGTGAATCTCAATGAATACGCAACTGGAGTCTTCTCATAGGGAGACAGGAGCTGAGCCCCATTTTTAAAAAAAGTTAAAAGCATGAAAATAAATAGTAACAAAGTCTTGAGGAAAATCGCCCTAAACTTTTTGGTTTTAACTCTGTTTCAGTGGAGATGGTGTTTTAGGACAAACACGTCACAGTCTGCCCCGTTCTCATCTCAGAGTCTTTCCTCTCTGCCTGCCTGAGGGCTTCCTCACCCACATCTGCAGCCCTGGCCTTGCCCCGAGGAATTTAGGAGTCCTAGGCTCACACTCTCTGACTGAGGATTGTTGCCCCTTACACTTCTCTGGCCCTGACCTTATACTCAGTTTCAAAAACTGAGAGACAGTAGATAAATATATAGATAAGAGAATTATACACAAATGCAAGATTTATGGATCTCTATAGAATAATTTGGGCTTCCCCTGGGGCTCAGTGGGAAAGAATCTGCCTGCAATGCAGGAGCCGCAGGTTCAAGCTGGGTCGGGAACATCCCCTGGAGGAGGGCATGGCAACCCACTCCAATATTCTTGCCTGGAGAATCCCCACAGACAGAGGACCCTGGTGGGTTACAGTCCATAGGGTCACAAAGAGTCAGACACAACTGAAGAGACTTAGCATGCACGCACCCATAGATCAATTTAGCTATCTTACCAATTTAAATACATCTGTATGTCAGTCACCTGGTAGGTGATGTGATGCAGTTTAACACATTTATATTAAAAGGTCTACTGTGCACCAGCCTCCGTATCGGGCACTAGGAAAAAAAAATCAGAATAAGAACCGGTTCTTTTCCCCAAATAGTTTATAGTCAGTATTACGCACCTAGATGTTACCTCATTTAGTCATCAAAACCTATGACATCATTATTTTAAACAGAATGAAAAGAGAGACCAAGGACACCCAAAGAAATTAATCAATTTGTTCAAAGTTATACAGAGAGTAAGTGGTAGATACCTGTAGCCCCCAAATATAAAACATCTGGCCTCCATGTGCTGCTTCTGCGTCTTTCTAGGATCTAGTCTTGGACTTTGATCCTGTTTCTAGCACTTCAATCAACCTATGGATCCCTTTCCAGATTCCTCTCCCAATAACTCTTAAATTTATGCAACCTAAATCATCGGCAGACAAATGGATAAGAAAGTTGTGGTATATATATACAATGGAATATTCAGTTCAGTTCAGTTCAGTCTCTCAGTGGTGTCCGACTCTTTGCACCCCGTGGACTGCATGCAGCACGCCAGGCCTCCCTGTCCATCACCAGCTCCCGGAGTTCACTCAAACTCATGTCCATTGAGTCAGTGATGCCATCCAGCCATCTCATCCTCTATTGTCCCCTTCTCCTCCCACCCTCAGTCTTTCCCAGCATCAGGGGCTCTTCAAATGAGTCAGTTCTTCACATCAGGTGGCCAAAGTATTGGAATTTCAGCTTCAGCATCAGTCCTTCCAATGAATATTCAGGACTGATTTCCTTTAGGATTGCCTGGTTGGATCTCCTTGCAGTCCAAGGGACTCTCAGTGGAATCAGTTCAGTTCAGTTCAGTTCAGTCACTCAGTCGTGTCTGACTCTTTGCGACCCCATGAATCACAGCACGCCAGGCCTCCCTGTCCATCACCAACTCCTGGAGTTCACTCAGACTAACATCCATCGAGTCAGTGATGCCATCCAGCCGTCTCATCCTCTGTCGTCCCCTTCTCCTCCTGCCCCCAATCCCTCCCAGCATCAGAGTCTTTTCCAATGAGTCAACTCTTCACATGAGGTGGCCAAAGTACTGGAGTTTCAGCCTCAGCATCAGTCCTTCCAATGAACACCCAGGACTGATCTCCTTTAGAATGGACTGGTTGGATCTCCTTGCAGTCCAAGGGACTCTCAAGAGTCTTCTCCAGCACCACAGTTCAAAAGCATCAATTCTTTGGCGCTCAGCTTTCTTCACAGTCCAACTCTCACCTCCTATGTCACCATCTGCAGTGATTTTGGAGCCCCAAAAAATAAAGTCTGACACTGTTTTCACTGTTTCCCCATTTATTTGCCACGAAGTGATGGGACCAGATGCCATGATCTTAGATTTCTGAATGCTGAGCTTTTAGCCAACTTTTTCACTCTCCTCTTTCGCTTTCATCAAGAGACTC
>NW_011494753.1:10140911-10162457 GCF_000754665.1 Bison bison bison | reverse complement strand
AAAAAGAATGCATTTGAATCAGTTCTAATGAGGTGGATGAAACTGGAGCTATTATACAGAGTGAAGTAAGTCAGAAAGAAAAACACCAATACAGTATATTAACACATATATATGAAATTTAGAAAGATGGTTACGACGACCCTATATGAGAAAGCAAAAGAGACACAGATATAAAGAACAGACTTTTGGACTCTGTGGGAGAAGGCGAGGGTGGGATGATTTGAGAGAATAGCATTGAAACATGTATATTACCATATGTGAAGTAGAGGACCAGTCCAAGTTCGAGGCATGAAACAGGGCACCCAAAGCTGGAGCTCTGGCACAACCCAGAGGGGATGGGATGGGGAGGGAGGTATGAGGGGCATTTGGGTTGGGGGACACTTGTACACCCATGGCTGATTCATGTCAATATATAGCAAAAGCCACCACAATATTGTGAAGTAATTAGCCTCCAATTAAAATAATTTTTTTAAAAAATGGGTCTGGGAACTTCCCTAGGGATTGAAATTCTTTCACCAAACTCCAGGTGGCGCACTGTCGCTAGAGGCGGTGCTTGCCGGCCGCCGGCTGCTGGGCCCTCAGCATCTGCGAGCTCAGTCGTGTCCAGTTCGTTGCCACCCTATGGACCTGAGCTCAGGCTCCTGTCCATGGGATTCTCCATTTCCTCCTCCAGGGGATCTTCCTGACCCGGGGTTGAACTGGCATCTCCTTCATTGGCAGGCAGATCCTCTACCACTGAGCCACCTGGGAAACCCCCTTGCTTAAGGAAAAGAAAGCCACAGTGCTGGTGCCCTTGTTCCTTCAAGACCGATATCATTCCAGCGGTGACCTCCCTGCTGCTCTCAGCTTCACCAGACGACCTCATTGCTGTCTCCGCGCCCTCTCAACACCACGCTCTGCCAGCAGCCTGCACCGCCCCCAGGGCCTCTTAGGCCTGCCTGGGTGTGTTCTGGTCTTTGCCTCTCTGATGTGCCCCATCCCAAGGTGCTTAATCAACTCATGCCTGACTACACCCCAAGGTATGATAGGAAGTACCATAAATGCATTCAATTCTCCTGCAGCTCAGTTTGTCAGTAAATAACAGCATATAAAATGTCAGGAAGGAAAGAGTTCTGTGCCAGAGGAGAGAGGACTGGCAGGCTGGAGGGAATGGTCTGAATTAATCTCTTACACACCTACACACACACACACACACAGTCTCTCTTTCACATATCCAAATACAGTTTATATATCCCTCTCTCTCCTCATTCTCTCTTTCAGTAATGGTTCTTGTTTCTTTAAAGGTTTTTTTTTAATGTGGACCTTTTTTTAAGTCTGTATTGAATTTGTCAATTTGTTATGATATTGTTTCTGTTTTACATTTTGGGTTTTGTGTTTTTTTTTTTTTGGTCACAAGGTATATGGGATTTTAGTTACCCTGCTGCTGCTGCTGCTGCTGCTAAGTCACTTCAGTCGTGTCCGACTCTGTGTGACCCCTTAGATAGCAGCCCACCAGGCTCCCCCATCCCTGGGATTCTCCAGGCAAGAACATTGGAGTGGGTTGCCATTTCCTTCTCCAATGCATGAAAGTGAAAAGTGAAAGTGAAGTCGCTCAGTCGTGCAGACCCCATGTACTGCAGCCCACCAGGCTCCTCCATCCATGGGATTTTCCAGGCAAGAGTACTGGAGTGGCGTGCCATTGCCTTCTCCCTTAGTTACCCTACCAGGGATCAAACCCACACGCCCTGCATTGGAAGGCACAGGCTTAACCCACAGGACCACCAGGGAAGTCCCTCAATTATGGTTCTATAGAACTGAAGTTCAGGGCAAGGAATTCTCACCCAAAGCCACAATGAAGGGGCCAGAGTGACTTATGAGACCCGTGAGGCTTAAGCTTCCAGGCTCCTCACTCTCACTGGCCTCTCTGAGCACCAGGAATCTGCTCTAAGTGTCCCAAGTGGTAAAAGGAAGCCAGGTTACAACAAGAAGCATTTCATGAAAACTTTTCTGATAAATTGCCTAAAAAGATCTGTGAAGAAGAAACTTAAATCTCTCAAGAGCCATGCAGAGGAGCCTGGTGGGCTACAGTCCATGGGGTCGAAAAGAGTCAGATACTACTGAGCAACTCAACAACAACAGCAAACCATCTCAGAACAGTGTTGGGACGATTCAGTCAACAGTGAGGGTAGAATGTATAGCTTGGTGCCTTATTAATCCTGGAGAACCACTCACGCTTTCTGGAATGTGATTCTACCTTGAATATGGTCAGAAGAAAAGGAGTTAAAAGCCTCCAGGCATAAGAGTTGGAAATTGATTTAAGGAAATAACACAGTAAGGAAACAGCAGGTAATTTTACTTTAAAAAAGAAATTAACAGACTTACCTGGTGGTGCAGTGGTAAGGAGTTTGCCAATGTGGGGGACGCAGGTTTGATCCCTGGTCCAGGAGGATTCCATAAGCTGCAGAAGTCTCACCCATGTGCCACAACTAATGAGCCTGTGCCCTGGTGGCCCTGAGCAGCAGCTACCGAATCTCAGGTATCTAGAGCCCATGCTCCACAGGGGAATCCACTGCAATGAGAAGCCGACACAATGCTACTAGAGAGTAGCCCCCACTCTCTACAACTGGAGAAAACCCCGTGCAGCAGTGAAGTCCCCGGCGTGCATGCTAAGTCGCTTCAGTCAGGTCCAACTCTTTGTGACCCCATGGACTAGAGCCTACCAGTCTCCTCTATCCATGGATTCTCCAGGCAAGAATACTGGAGTGGGTTGCTGTGCCCTCCTCCCGGGGATCTTCCCGACCCAGGGATTGAACCCATTTCCCTTTAGTCTCCTGCGTTGGCAAGAGCATTCTTTACCACTAGTGCCATCTGGAAATCACGATGAAGATGCAGTGCAGTCTAATTAATTAATTTAAAAAAAAGAAAGAAAGGTGGAACCTGATGACCTCTTAGCGTCGGCCACCTACATACACTGGGATGTTTAAAAAAAAAAAAAAAAAAAAGAAACACAAGAAAAAAAAATACCAATATATTGCAAAAGTGCAGGTTGCAGGTTATATGCTTCCTTATTGATTTAATGAATTTCTTGGCAAATTTCTATCTGCTTAGTCCGTTAGTCATTGGTTAGTCTTCCTTTATAGTAACAGTCATAGTTTTAGTTTTCCATACAGTAATGACTATCATTACTGCATTTTATTTTCTCAATTGATTTTGTACTCTGAGAAGTAAAGTATCTCAGTCGTGTGTGACTCTTTGTGATTCCATGGACTTTAGCCTTCCAGGATCCTCCGTCCCTGGAATTTTGCAGGCAAGAGTACTGGAGTGGGTTGCCATTTCCTTCTCCAGGGGATCTTCCCAACCCGGGGACTGAACCCAGCTCTCTGGCATTGCAGGCAGACGCCTTACCCTATGAGCCACCAGAGAAGCCCTTGTACTCTAATGCCACTCTATTTCCTCGTATTGTGGAAAAAACTAGAAATTTTTTTCCGTTTACAGGTGCTTGTGACTCTCCCCCAACTGCCCTTTTATCTTGGAATGTGGAGCATCCTGAGTTGACTCGCCCATCACTGTTCCTAGATAAAGTCTGGTCTATCTGCTCTGGAGGACATGTTGATCCCCAGCATTGAGACCTGTCACCAAGGCATTTGGAAATGACCTTATTCCCCATCTGAAAAGCTAGATTCTAATTCTATCTCACTGCAAAATGTCAGGTCTCAACCTTCCAACAGAGCTGTTTAGACCAAAGCAAGAGATACATGGTTAAGCTGCCAAAGGACATCAGAAAGTTAGAGGCTGGGGTTTTTATTCAGTTGTAGACCCTTTTGCTTTCCTCTGAAGGGGAAAAAATACATATTATTAAGGAAAAATTTTCACTGACTGCAGTCGTGTTCAAAGCACTCACAAAAAGTACTTTGAATGCACAAGGTTTCTCTCAGGGAAGAATATTTATTATTTCAGAGAGGGGAAATGATTCAGTCATAAATTTCTCCCACCTACCCTAGCATCTACAGTTAGGGGAATTAATTTGCTTTTGCCTAATCTCCATGACAAAGCAATCCTGTCTGACCTCTCCAAATCCCGTCAATCTGGAGATTGTATAACCAGAAGGAGCAGCAGTAAATTCTCAAGAGAGGACAAAGGTGAAAATGGGCTGAAGTCTGGAATCACCAATTGCTTCCTAAATTTGTGGGCTCAGGGAGTCTTCCTAAATTGCAAACCATAGCAAGATGCTTAAATCTCCCCATCCTTTTTTTAAATTTTAATTGATAAGTTGTAATTCTTTTTGAAAGACAGGAAATATCTACCCCAGCTCTTATTTATTTATTTAAATCACTTACATGAAGAAGAAAATGCAAGTGAAAACACAGCTACCATCACTATACATTATTTTCTAACATGATTTATAACATAACACAGCTTAAATAACAGTCAAAATTAGAGAATCATCTACTCAGTAAAGGCAAAGCAAAATCGTCAGCAAATGTTTGCTAGAACCTCAAAAATGTACATGACATGAAAAACTTCAGAAATAAAAGAACTGTACAGAATTCAGCTTAGTGGTCTGTATTTAGTATGTGCCGAATAAATTCTTACTACGTTTCCATCTAGAACTATAATGATCAATACACATTTATATGCTCTTAGGAGTCTGTGCAGCTTCAACATCATTCAGTTAATTAAGTGTTATAAAGGCCATGGCTAATCTGCCGAAATTATATTGCCAATTCCTCCTTACTTACCTAGTTGATTTATCAACCCCATATTGCATTTTATGTCTGACCTCAGCATAACACACAGACATAATGAAAGTGAAAATTAAGGAGACCTGGCGATGAGGTTCAACATCTAAGCCCATGACAGTGTGGGCTTGGAGAGTGATAGAGTTCTTGCCATGTGCCGCCCAGAGATCAAGGTGGCAAGAGGCTGTCCTGGAGCCAGGCTCTCACATTTGAAGGAGGAAGCTGTCCAGTGTGATTCCTCTGGGCAACATTTGTGCTCTGCTGTAGAGAAAATCCAATCAGGGCATTACGTGATTTGGTACATTGATTTTTGCCCTAATAGATATGGATTATCTGCCAGGCCATGGCCTCCTCCTAGGTGCAGTGCAGACAGAAACCAACAGATACTCTTCCCACACGAGGCTGGTGGCTTAATCTATACCTTACACAATAACCAGGGCCGTCTCTGATTAATATTAGTTCAACCACTTTGGGAATCTGGTTGGAGAGGAAGGAAAATAATTGCTGTGCTTCACAAATAATACGACTCTGACATAGCAGGAAGAGAGTGCTTTAGGAAAAAAATAGGAACAGACAAATTGTCAGTGGAGGTAAATTCTTCTAAGTGTTCGTATGACAAGCAGACCTTCCTTCCTGCCCCCTTAAGATCTTTTAGCGGTTGGCTTTGAGCTTAATTTTCATCCTGGGTTCATAGACCTCTGTCAGTAAGACGGGATGATTTTACAAGGAGAACTGGTCCTGCTAGCTTTGAGTGGTTTCTGCATCATTTTAGGCTTTGAGGAACACATTCCACAAGGCAGTGTGGGAGGGCGAGCGCCTGACCGAGAGTCACAAAACCTGGGTCTGGTGGTGCCTCCAACGACAACAATCACGGAATCACTGTCCGGGTCAACGTGGGATTGACAGGCTACTTTCTGCCACATCCAGAGGAAATACTGTGGGAAAAGATTATAAGAGAGTTCCAACAATTTATAATTCTTTGGAAGAGAAACAGAGACCATGAAGTCAAGGGGTATAAACGGTTTCCACATGGAGGCAGAGAATGGGGCAGTTAGTCAAACAATTAATACAAAAACCACCCCTGCCTGCCACAGAGAAGGGAAAACAACGTGCACCCACCTACCAACACTTACCTCACTAATCTGAGCATTTCGGATCAAAGGACATTCTTGCCCCGATTCACTACTTGAAGTACCCAGCTCTTTCCCTTAAAAATCTCAATTTCACATGGGTAGAGATAACCTCCGGAGAAGGAAATGGAAACCCACTCCAGTGCTCTTGCCTGGAGAATCCTGTGGACGGAGGAGCCTGGTGGGCTGCCATCTACAGGGTCGCACAGAGTCGGACACGACTGAAGCGACTTAGCAGCAGTAGCAGCAGCAGAGATAACCTCGCTGAGGACAATATTCTCTTCTTTAAGGAATATGGTACTAGACCTAAAAACCACTTCTTTCCCTTTGAATTTCATTTCTGAGGAAGACAAATGATTGTGCTGTGTTCTCATGAATGGAAACTTAAGACTTCTGAGCTCTATGGATTCAGGGGTGAAGATTCACAGTCTTCAGGAAAGCATCTCTTCAAGGCATCTCTCTAGGGTGTCAGACTGAACTCTGGGGGTTTCTGGGTAACTCTAGCAAAGCATTAAACCTTAATCCTGTAGTTGTGTTACCATGAGATTTACATCAAGATTGCAATAAATGCAATTCCTCAGGTTTAGACAAGCTTTGGGTGATTTTACTGTGGTCATTAGTCTAATTTCTGGAAAGAGTTTGTGAAAAGTTCTTCTCAAACCAATACATAAGATGAGAGAACAATACACCAATTTTGCACATTCAGTTGAAGTATCATTTAGAAGGGAAAAGGGAAATAATTCACTTGTTGTATCTTACTCTTTGATTCCAGAAAGGAATCCAGCATTCCTAATTTTTCAAATGTATTTGAGACATACAACTGTATGTACACATACATCTCAATTTATGACTACCCTTAATTGTTTTTATAACTCAAGAATGACATTTAGCATGACAAATGCCTTATCTTCACAAGGTAGGTTACTTTAATAACGCATAATAGTTATTGAGAATTTTAATTCAAAGCCTTTATTTATGTTACATCTTTATAGTAGCCTTGAGTGGAAGACAGAAGGTGCTCTATATTTATGACTACAAGATGTTAAATGTAACTTCCTGAGTATAACCTAGTTGCCTAGAAAAATAAAATGCTGCTTCTGGAAGCACCTTCTGTTAAAGTATCTTATGTTGAGGAGAAATTGACTGAACAAATGTGACAATGCAAAAAGAGAAAATGTGACGATGCAAACTCCATATTTACTGATACTACTACTTTATGAAGAAGAAGGCAATGGCACTCCATGCTAGTACTCTTGCCTGGAAAATCCCATGGATGGAGGAGCCTGGTGGGCTGCAGTCCAGGGGGTCTCGAAGAGTTGGATACGACTGAGCGACTTCACTTTCACTTTTCACTTTCATGCATTGGAGAAGGAAATGGCAACCCACTCCAGTGTTCTTGCCTGGAGAATCCCAGGGATGGGGGAGCCTGTTGGGCTGCCGTCCATGGGGTTGCACAGAGTCGGACATGACTGAAGTGACTTAGCAGCAGCAGCAGCAGCAGCACTACTTTATGAAACTCGGGCTCTGAGTGTCAGCCTTCCTGTAAGTTGTCAAATTAACCACCAAGTCTCATAAACTTGGGAACCCAAACTTCCTTATAATTTACTGGATGAATCTTAACCTGCAGAGAGGTCAGTCTTCCTCTTTAGCTTTAATGCTCTACCCTTTCATCCAAGCAGTGGTTTTCCCCCTTGCCTAAGAGGCTCTCCTTTCAGCTACTGTCTCAGGCCAATCAACTTGATACTCCCCTCTCCCATCCTTGGGAAAGCCACATTCATGTGGGTTCATCCTAGACCCTGATTCAGGGCAGGAGCAACCCAATATTAAGCAGGAAACCACATCAACAAGAGAAAGAAAAGGTCTCCTGGCCTAGTGTGCCCTAGTCCTGTTCAGTAAGGTTTTCCTAAAGCTACAATTTGAAGCACACTAACAACCCAGCTAAAGCCTTTGACTGTGTGGATCACAATAAACTGTGGAAAATTCTGAAAGAGATGGAAATACCAGACCACCTGACCTGCCTCTTGAGAAATTTGTATGCAGGTCAGGAAGCAACAGTTAGAACTGGACATGGAACAACAGACTGGTTCTAAATAGGAAAAGGAGTACGTCAAGGCTGTATATTGTCACCCTGCTTATTGAACTTATATGCAGAGTGCATCATGAGAAATACTGGGCTGGAGGAAGCACAAGCTGGAATCAAGATTGCTGGGAGAAATATCAATAACCTCAGATATGCAGATGACACCACCCTTATGGCAGAAAGTGAAGAGGAACTCAAAAGCCTCTTGATGAAGGTGAAAGAAGAGAGTGGAAAAAGTTGGCTTAAAGCTCAACATTCAGAAAACGAAGATCATGGCATCCAGTCCCATCACTTCATGGGAAATAGATGGGGAAACAGTGGAAACAGTGTCAGACTTTATTTTTTTGGGCTCCAAAATCACTGCAGATGGTGATTGCAGCCATGAAATTAAAAGACGCTTACTCCTTGGAAGGAGAGTTATGACCAACCTAGACAGCATATTGAAAAGCAGAGACATTACTTTGCCAACAAAGGTCCATCTAGTCAAGGCTATGGTTTTTCCTGTGGTCATGTATGGATGTGACAGTTGGACTGTGAAGAAGGCTGAGTGCCAAAGAATTGATGCTTTTGAACTGTGGTGTTGGAGAAGACTCTTGAGAGTCCCTTGGACTGCAAGGAGATCCAACCAGTCCATTCTAAAGGAGATCAGCCCTGGGATTTCTTTGGAAGGAATGATGCTAAGGCTGAAACGCCAATACTTTGGCCATCTCATGTGAAGAGTTGACTTATTGGAAAAGACTGTGATGCTGGGAGGGATTGGGGGCAGGAGGAGAAGGGGATGACAGAGGATGAGATGGCTGGATGGCATCACTGACTCGATGGACATGAGTCTGAGTGAACTCCGGGAGTTGGTGATGGACAGGGAGGCCTGGCGTGCTGCGATTCATGGGGTCGCAAAGAGTCGGACACGACTGAGCGACTGAACTGAACTGAACTGAACAACCCAGCATTATATGCACAGCCAGAATTTCAGAACAAACACTGATTCGTTTTACAGATTCAAGGAATAATAGGATGCGGGGGGGTAGGTCAAAATCAAGGATCTTGGCCAAAAAAATATAATGTACTGACAACAGAAAGTAAGTCAAAGTAATATGACTATACATCACATTGCATGCGTGCTAAGTCACATCAGTTGTGCTGGACTCTGTACCACCCTATGGACTGTAGCCCACCAGGCTCCTCTGTCCATGGGATTCTCCAGGCAAGAATACTGGACTGGGCTGTCATGCCCTCCTCCATACATCAGGTTACATAATTTTTAATACTTGAGGAATAATACCTTCTTAGATCTATATATGCATGTGTGCTCTGTTGCTTCAGTCGTGTCTGACTCTTTATGACCCTATGGACTGTAGCCTGTCTGTCTCTTCTGTCCATGGGATGTTCCAGGCAAGAATTCTGGTGTGGGTTGCCATGCCCTCCTCCAGGGGATCTTTCTGACCCAGAGATCAAACCCCTATCTCTTATGTCTCCTACATCGCAGGCAGGTTCTTTACCACTAGCGCCACCTGGGAAGCTCTCTTAGAACTATCTTCTTCCTTTCGCTCAGTCGTGTCCTACTCTTTGCGACCCCACGGACAGTAGCCTACCAGGCTCCACCATCCATGGGATTTTCCAGGCAAGAATACTGGAGTGGGCTGCCATTTCCTTCTCCAGGGGATCTTCCCAACCCAGGGATCGAACCCAGGTCTCCAGCACTGCAGACAGACGCTTTACCGTCTGAGCCACCAAAAACCTTCAAATTAAATATATATGTATATATGTAAATCTCTATGTATATGTGTACCTTGACCCCTTATATTTAACATCAGGTTTAAAGGGAGCTTAGCACGTGGAAAATCAAAGGCTGACCCACAGACTCATTGAATCAGTATTGATATTTTCAAGATCTAAGCAAAAATTTAGTGTCTGTATATATTTGTAAAGTTTTAGGGGGTGTGTGTATCATTGTAAAGTTACTCCTGTCCTTACCCCCTAAAGACCTATTCTTTTTTATGTCTTTCCTCTTTTTTTGTAAACTTACCTATTGTTTTATGAAATGATGCTCATAGTAGAAAATCCTTTTGCTTTTTTAATGTTGCTTTGTTTGTTTTCCATTTGGCAAAATACAGTGTTGCAAACCTGATATAAGTCTACAAATTTGGGGAGTGGCATAGGTATTTTGCTTGTTTCTTGATATCTGGGACATAAGACCCAGAAAACATACAGCAAACTTGATCTGATGTTTGAGGTGCTTTTAAATCATCTTCACTCATCAGTCCTAGTTCTGGCTCCTGCAGTCACATGGTTGTCCTTCTTCCACATGAAAGCCCCTTTTATAGTTGAAGACAGTTCCTCTGCTGCCCCTAAGATCTTTTTTCTTCAGAATTAAAAACAAAAACCCTTTTATTGTCTTCAACTACTCTTCTGAGTCAGACCTCTAAAAACAGCTTGTCAAGAGGAAGAAAAAACTTGAAAGAATATGTATATGCTGTTATTATTATTATCATTTAAAGGAAAAAAATCACATCCCTTCTATGTTTTTAAATGAGGAAACTGAATCCAAGTGTTTAAGAGACTTAACCATGATCAAACAGCTTGTGAATGACATTCAGAATACGGCAAAACAAAATGCCTTGCCCTTGATAAATGTATGCATGAAGCCCAAGGACAGAGACAGTAGCAGATGTATATAAATTGATTCAACAAACATTTTCATTGTGTAAATTATGTGGTGCCTCACTTACAGCAGGAAGGTTTCAAAGAACATGGAAGAGTCCTGTATCTGAGGCATTTACAGTCACAACACAGTATGTAAATAAAATAGTGAAAGTATTTTTAAAAGTTCCATGAGAAAATAGGAACAAAAAACAACTAACTTCACTTGGGAGAGCTGGAAAGTCACAAGAGAGGGCATGATATTTAGGCGAAGGCTGTGAAGGATGAGTAGAAGTTTGCTAAGGTGTTGTGTGCATGCTCAGGGGCCTGACCCATGACCTAAGATATTTTCTGCCAAAGAAAGAGCATGTTTGGAGGGGAGATATAGAGTTCAAGTCCAGAGGTGAACCTCAGATAACTTGGAGACATCCGAACAGAACAGCCAGGAGGCAATTACACTGTGTGTGTGTGTTAGTCACTCAGTTATGTCCGACTCTATGCGACCCAATGGACTGTAGCCCACCAGGCCCCTCTGTCCGTGGAATTCTCCAGGCAAGAATACTAGAGAGGATTGCCATTCCCTTCTCCAATTACACCATGGAAAGGAGAACTGAAAGAACAGACTTAGGAGGTACATGTATATAGACCCTAGAACTGCAAAAAACTTTTTCACTCTTATACTAAATTGCAAAATGCTTTGTATAGAAGCTTAGAATGAATTACTTGTAACTCTGTGACCTAAGAGGGTTTTCTGTTCTGAAACATGCTGCAGAAACTCATTTTCACTGATAATGATGAAATGAGAAAGAGAATAGAGTTGAGTTTCAACACTAACATCAAACTTTCTATCTTCAGCTCATAGATACGTACCTTTAACCCACAGTCAGCGGGTTCTCAGGGCTTAAAGAAAATATACTGTAATTTGTCATTCTAGCAAAACAGAAGTGAAGGGGTATCCTTAGCTTTGAAATTTCTTGATACTGCCTGCTTAAGATTATTTTCAGGTAAATATGGAAGTGACTTCTGGAGACTGATAAGCACTCTGTGGTTTTATTTTATTTTTTTTCTATCCCAGCAGTGATAGGTAGCTTGGTTTAGGTCTCTGTAGATTTGAAGCCTGTCTGAGAGATACTGACACCCAGATTCGCCATCATTAATTCTATCTGTAAAGGCAGATGGGTGGTGGACAGAGAAGGCTGCCAAGGAGCCACTGTGTGCCAAGCAGCATCACTCCGATCATTCTGTTAAAGTGAACGAGCTTGCTTCTATCAGGGTTACTCTGCAGTGAGAGAAGCTGCACACAGCCGGCTGTGCTTGCGTGAGACAGTTCTGGCAGAATCTGTTCAGCCTGGTGTCTGCTGAGCCTGCCTCCTGCATGCTCCCTCCAGCACCCACCAACTCCACTCCTAGGGTCACCCAGAATGGAAGCTTGGACCTCATCATCCTAGCTTTTAGCAGCACTTACACACAGTACCGAGCACATCATAGTAGCTCCATGAAGATTTTTTTGTTTGATGATAAATGCAGTTGACAACAACTGTCACAAAATTAAAAAAAAAAAAAAATTTGAGTCAACCCCACCTGGCAACACTGCTTGCCCCCACGATTACCGCCCATGTGTGGAGGTCTTCAGAAGACAGTGATCCAGGAAACTTCCTGCCGACAGTTTGCGCACTTCTTTCTTACCCACCCCTTGAAAGTTTCAACTTGAAATTTTGAATCCTAACCTGGATCATCAGTTGGGCTTATTTAACCTCTAATGCTACATTTCAACTTACTGAACAAAATGAGCTCTCTCTGTCCTGAGGCTTCTATTTTGAGTTTTCTCTTGGCACCATTTAAGCATGCACTTAAAACTGGGATTTTTTTTTTTTTTTAAGCTTGGATGAGATGCAGAATAATTTTCTGTTATGCACGACTGAGAGGCAGGAAAAATATTTCAGAGAAAGAAAGCTCTCTCTAAATGGTTGTAGGAATAATTGGGGATAGAACTGATAGAGAATTTCATTTTAGCAGCATTAAAATGTGGAACCAAATACTGAAATGTCACTTCCCTACTTTGCGGTATGTTGCCAATCATATGTAACAACTGTGATTAATACATATTTTAGTTGTGTCTAAAGAATTCTCATCAATATGCCTGCACTATTCTGTCAGTATAAGTTGGATAAGAGCATTTCAGTAGGTTGTTGCTTATTATCTATCCCTCAGCCATACACAGAGCCCAGAAAGGGAGAGTCCTTAGTAAATACACTCTAATAATGACCCCAGGACATTTCGTCTATGCACAAAAGGTGCTGAAAAAATATACTCCAATAACGATCCCAGAACATTTAATTTATGAACAAAAGCTGATGTAATTATTTCTATTGGTAGCTTGTTTTACACACTGATGGCAAGAAAACTAAGAGCCTCCATTAAAAATACAGAGCTTCAAAATAAAAAACCAAGGCTCAGATACAATCCATTCAAGAATATTGTCCTCAGGCTATGGTTGGTCAGCCTCTCTCCAGTTTAATCTGTCTCTCAGCAAAAATGCCAAGATAGTTTCAGGGAATATTACACTCAAAAATATTGCTTCTATAGATACTGGCAGGAAGCATGTCTGGGAAGGAAAATCTTCTTGTCCGAAAAACCTGTAGAAATTGGTGAAAAACAATGAAGTGAATCCAACACGGTAAACCAAAACAATGAAAGTAAAAGAAGCATTTTATAAAGGCTTTAGGAGCAAATTTGGCGTATTTTTTTTTTTTTGAACATTTTTAAGTCCTTCATAGACTCTACTCTTGAACACTTTCTCTATCTTGTTATGAACGCTTTAGAGGACACTCTGAGCAATAATTTGTGGTCTTGTGGGATAATCCATTTCAAAATTAATTGTGAAAGCAAGGCCACAATTTAAAGAAAGTCAATGGCTAGTTTTTCAGGTACTTGATCATGAAACTGATGCATTTCTTGTTCTATTTCTCCCTGACTTCTTTGTCTCACTAAACAGTTGAAAGCTTTGCCCCATGTCTCCAATCACTAGCACTTGCTTGATTCTTTTCCTTCCTCTCACTCATCTCTGTTACCTACTGTCCCACTCTGATCATTAATTCACATCAAGATCTCCACTTATGTAAAGTTATAGGAATCCATCTCTTGAATTTCATGATCTTTTCCACATCAAATTTAATGCCTAAAGCCATATACATCATCTTCTACCCAGATGACTTCTGTTGTTCTGGCAAAGAACACATACCCTTCCAAAGACTCCATCAGCTAATTATCTCACATTTCTGCCCCATTATCTAGTTAAAAACTGACTTTTTAAGATTTTTCCACCGTACATGCATGCATGCATGCTGAGTTGCTTAAGTCGTGTCTAACTCTTGGTGACCCTATAGACTGTAGTCCACTGGTCTTCTTTGTCCATGGGATTCTCCAGGCAAGAATGTTGGAGTGGGTTGCCATGCCTTCCTCCTGGGATCTTCCTGACCCAGGGATCGAACCCTTGTCTCGGGCATCTACCTGCACTGACAGGTGGGTTATTTACCACTACCCCACCTGGGAAGCCCTTTTTCCACTGTAATATCACCTAATGTTTATTTCTGGGTGATGGTATTTTATAACAATATATTAATTTTTTAAACACATACACATTGCATCTCTGATATATACATAGACGATTCACTTTCCTACATACTTATATCTTGTGTCTGTCTTTTCTTATCTCAATAACAAGCTTTGTGTTCCTCTTTCACTTCATTCCTGAGCTCATCTCAACTGTCCTCAGACCCTCGAAAAGATGGAAGGCTTCCAACATTTTTTTTCCCTATTTCCTTTCTTACAAACCTCAGAATCTCCAAGAATACTCAGATATTTCTTCCTCAAGTTTTCTAATTGGCCTTGGTTCTCTGCCTTTATATCTCGGCTTGAATCTTGGCCCACAATTGAATATCTCCTGTCTCTCTCTGGTATCTTCTACCTCTTCCTGAAAAAAAAATCAACTTCTCCTGTACCCACAACATTCCCATAAGTCATCTGAGAAAAAAGGCTTGGTTTGGCTCTGCTAATCTCTCAGTCTATCAGACCAATCCCCCTTTTCTTATAACATTCATATATATATATATATTTTTTTTTTTTGCTTTTTAAATATTTATTTATTTATTTGGCTGCACCAGGTCTTAGCTTTGGCATATGGGATCTAGTTCCCTGACTAGGAATCAAACCTGAGGCCCCTGAACTAGGAGCATGGAATCCTAGCCACTGGACCACCAGGAAGGTTCCTCATCATTCTTCTTGAGAGAGGTTTGCCTCCCTCCCTAACTTCCCAGTGGTTCCTCCACTGCTGCACTATTTTCAGGTTTCAGCCCACGACTGAAATTGCTGTCTGGAAGAGCATCGTTTAATCCCCCCAAACAAACCCAATAGCCTCACTGCAGTTCTTAGCCTTCTTGGCTAATATCCTTGCCACCACCAACAGCCCCCTGATTCCCAAAATTCTCTCCTCCCTTGGCCCTGGGGCTCTCTAATCCTCTGAGTTCCTTTTTATTTTCTTGACACATATCAGGTTTCCCTTTTTGGCCTGTCCTCCTTATTTTTTTTCTTAAATATAGATTCCTCACAAGGTCCCATCCTTAACCCCTTCCCTTTTCTCTATATATTCTTTTTCAAGTTCATTCATTGGCTCACATGTGATTTGTTGGCACATTTGTATGTCTTGGACTTCCGTGATGGTCCAGAGGTTATGAATCCATCTGCCAATGCAGGGGACAGGGGTTCAATCCCTGGTCTGGGACGATTCCACATGACTTGGGGGCAACTAAGCCTATGTGCCGCAATTACTGAAGCTGGCTCTGCCCTAGAAACTCTGCTCTGCAACAAGAGAAACCACTGCAATGAGAAGCCCATGCACTGCAATTAGAGACCAGCCCCTGCTCACCCCCAAGAAGAGAAAGCCCTCATTTAGCAAAAAAGACCCAGAGCAGCCAAAAATAAATAAATAAAATTATTGGGATTAAAAATATGAATTTATCTTTATTTTTTAATTGTATCTCTTACTTCTCTCTTGAAGCTTCAATTTCTAGCCACTTTTTAGATGGCTTGGTTTTTTGCAGGCACTTCAAACTCAACATGTCCAAAATGTAGCATAACGTCTTCCCTATAAATTTCCTCTCCTGCCTGAAGTTCCTGTTTTATCCATTTTCTTCTGTATTAAAAAAAAAAAAAAAACCTAGTTACATTATTCTATTTGCTCAACTGTTTCTTCATAGATATTTTAAGTGATCCTTATTACTGGAATAACTCTTCTATCTAGCAATCCAGATGCTGTATATCTTTTCAGAGCAAAGTGTGGAGTCCCTACTGTTCTGCAACCTGACCACTGCTTTCTTCTGACACCTACATCACTTAGAGTCCATTCTTATAATTGAACATTTAACAAGTTATTACTTGTGACTCATTTATATTCTTAAGATTTTTTTATATGGACCATTTTATGCCTTTATTGAATTTGTTACAATATTTCTTCTGTTTTATGTTTTGGTGTTTTGGCCCTGTGGCTTTATGGGATCTTAGCTTCCTAAACAGGGATCGAACCTGCACCATTTGTATTGGAAGGTGAAGTCTTAACCACTGGACCACCAGGGAAGTCCCATGACTCGTTAATTTTTGTTTATATTTTCATTTAACTTTTTATGTGTCTATATTTCATTTACTCCAGGTTTACTGAGATACAATTGAGATATAACATTGTGTACTATTTCTGCTTTATTGACTATGCCAAAGCCTTTGACTGTGTGGATCACAATAATCTGTGGAAAATTCTGAAAGAGATGGGAATACCAGACCACCTGACCTGCCTCTTGAGAAACCTATATGCAGGTCAGGAAGCAACAGTTAGAACTGGACATGGAACAACAGACTGGTTCCAAATAGAAAAAGAAGTACGTCAAGGCTATATATTGTCACCCTGCTTATTTAACTTATATGCAGAGTACATCATGAGAAACGCTGGGCTGGAAGAAGCACAAGCTAGAATCAAGACTGCTGGGAGAAATATCAATAACCTCAGATATATAGATGACACCACCCTTGTGGCAGAAAGTGAAGAGGAACGAAAAAGCCTCTTGATGAAAGTGAAAGTGGAGAGTGAAAAAGTTGGCTTAAAGCTCAACATTCAGAAAACGAAGATCATGGCATCTGGTCCATCACTTCATGGGAAATAGATGGGGAAACAGTGTCAGACTTTATTTTGGGGGGCTCCAAAACCACTGCAGATTGTGATTGCAGCCAGGAAATTAAAAGACACTTACTCCTTGGAAGGAAAGTTATGACCAACCTAGATAGCATATTAAAAAGCAGAGACATTGCTTTGCCAACAAAGGTCCATCTAGTCAAGGCTATGGTTTTTCCTGTGGTCAGGTATGGATGTGAGAGTTGGACTGTGAAGAAAGCTGAGCACCAAAGAATTGATGCTTTTGAACTGTGGTGTTGGAGAAGACTCTTGAGAGTCCCTTGGACTGCAAGGAGATCCAACCAGTCCATCCTAAAGGAGATCAGTCCTGGGTGTTCTTTGGAAGGAATGATGCTAAAGCTGAAACTCCAATACTTTGGCCATCTCATGTGAAGAGTTGACTCATTGGAAAAGATTCTGATGCTGGGAGGGATTGGGGGCAGGAGGAGAAGGGGATGACAGAGGATGAGATGGCTGGATGACATCACTGACTTGATGGACGTGAGTTTGAGTGAACTCCGGGAGTTGGTGATGGACAGGGAGGCCTGGCGTGCTGTGATTCATGGTGTTGCATGAGTGACTGAATTGAACTGAACTGAAATTTAACATGTACAATGCAATGATTTAATGATTTAATTTAAAGAGTCGTGTCCAACTCTTTGTGACCCTTTGGACTGTAGCCTTCCAGGCTCCTCTGTCCATGGGATTTCCCAGGCAAGAATACTGGAGTGGGTTGCCATTTCCTTCTCCAGAGGATCTTCCTGACCTAGGGGTCGAACCTGTGTCTCTTGCACTGCAGGTTGAGTCTTTACCCTCTGAGCCATCAGGGAAGTCCCAACATATTGTGATATTACTTCTATTTGAATTATTTATTTAATATTTATTTATTTGTCTTAAAATATTGAATTTTTAAAAGCCAGTTGAATAGTTCTTGATCTCAGCTGCTCTCTCTCTCTTTTAATTTCTCTAGCCTTTTTATTTCTCCTTGGTAAATTTTTAACTTTTATCATGCCTGGAAAAAGCTCTGGAATGAAAACACTCAGTGATGGCCGTTCCAGAACGCTGCTTTCTATGGTTGTCTGCCTGCTTATCTGACCACTCTTTTTAGCTTTCTCCCAAGGTACTCTGTTTCCCACTCCCCAAATATTCATGCCCTGTAAGCATCTCTCTTTGGCTCTTACCTCGTCTCAGCTCGTGGCTCTCCTTGAATAACTAATCTACTCTCACTGCTTCAAGTGGGATTTAGTAGGGGTCCTTAGAGGAGTGAAAGCCAAGATGCAAAGGAAAGTAAGAAGGGATCTGGTAGAGGCTGAAACACCACTAGACTGCGACACTGGCCTGACCCTAAGTGAGGCACAGAGAGGGCAGGAAGGTCCGGTGGAAGCATCCTGAGTGTTATGCAATTCTGTGAGTGTTTGGCAAGTTCACTGGAGAGTCTGCAAAGCGGTCTCTTATCAAAGGAACACCCATTTCCCTTCTGCACTCGCTCACTGCCTAGGAGCAGCCCATGAAAAGGTTGGCCTCGGTGCAAATACAGGAAGGATTTCAAAGTGTAGCAGCTGGAGCCCTTGGTCAATTACACTCCCCATGGTCAGTGACGTAAAAAGAGCATTGCACGGCTGTCACAAACCACCACCTCACCATTTCCAAACTCTAACCTCCAGCCCTGGTTTCTAAGTATCAGAATCATAATTTTGATTGCCACCAATCATCTTCAACAGATGGCCCATATGAATCTATTAATATGCACAATTAACTGTTATTGAGTCCCTATTATACACCAGACATTGTACTCTCCTGAAGAAGCTGGACAAGGTGGTGAAAGAAAAGAAATTGTTAGTCACTCAGTTGTGTCTGACTCTTTGGGACCCCATAGACTATAGCCCACAAGGCTCCTATGTCCATGTGATTCTCCAGGAAAAATGACTGGAGAATTACCAGATTACTATTACCTTCTCCAGGAGATCTTTCTGACCCAGAGATCGAATCTGGGTCTCCTGCATTACATGTGCATTCTTCACCAGCTGAGCCACCAAGGAAGTTCAAGAATACAGAGTGGGTAGCCTATCCCTTCTCCAGGGGATCTTCCCAACCCAGGAGTTGACCCAAGGTTTCCCGTATTGCAGGCAGATTCTTTACCAGCTGAGCCAACAGGGAAGGCTGGACAAGGGGATAGACATAATAAATAAATTAGAAGTCCCTTGTTCTCTCAAGAGATTGTGTACGTATTGCATACCAGGCACTGCGACAAAGTCTGGAGATAACAACAATGAATAAAACATGACATGTGTTCTAAGGAGCTCACAGTCCAGTTGGCAACTTGAATCAAAACGCACATGATTATCATCAGATCAGATCCCATCAGTCGCTCAGTCGTGTCCGACTCTTTGCAACCCCATGAATCGCAGCACGCCAGGCCTCCCTGTCCATCACCAACTCCCGGAGTTCACTCAAACTCACGTCCATCGAGTCAGTGATGCCATCCAGCCATCTCATCCTCTGTCGTCCCCTTCTCCTCCTGCCCCCAATCCCTCCCAGCATCAGAGTCTTTTCCAATGAGTCAACTCTTCACATGAGATGGCCAAAGTATTGGAGTTTCAGCTTTAGCATCATTCCTTCCAAAGAAATCCCAGGACTGACCTCCTTTAGAATGGACTGGTTGGATCTCCTTGCAGTCCAAGGGACTCTCAAGAGTCTTCTCCAACACCACAGTTCAAAAGCATCAATTCTTCGGCGCTTAGCCTTCTTCACAGTCCAACTCTCACATCCATACATGTAGTATTTATAATAGGAAAGGCATAATCTATGTCTCAAAGTGTAAATAGGAGGTGTTTACATAGATAAGGGGAAGAGCAGGGTTTCCTAGGTTTAAACAGCATAAGCAAAGATGCATTGACAAGTAAAAGCATGGGGTGTGAGGAGCTACATGGTCTTATCATTATAATTGGCAATTTCAACAATTTAAGTGAAAAATAAATGCCTGAGTTGAATGTTTGCCAAGTAACTGAAAGACTATGAAAAGAGAAAGGAGGTATGGGAAACATATTTAAGAGATACAATTGTGAGGATTTGGTGACAGACTGCATTTAGGATGGCAGAAAAGAAGAATCTTCTCAATTTCAGCATGCCCAACACCTGTCTTATTTCCTGTATTTCATCTCTCCCTGCCACCACCACTCATGGAGGTGCTCTAGTTAGAAACTTCAGTGAGATCTCAACCTCCCAGAGCTTGGCAGGCCCACGAAAAATGCATAATGAGCAAACTACTTCATATCTCTGACTCCAAAACACGAATTGGTATCACTGCCTATATCACCAGAGTCCTTATCAACACAGATTCCATTCTGGCGAGCATAAGCAGAGAAAGGATTTATTCAAAGGGTATTATAGCTCATAGGAGAAGGAAATGGAAACCCACTCCAGCATTCTGGCCTGGATAAATCAATGGACAGAGGAGCCTGGTGGGCTACAGTTCATAGGGTCACAAAGAGTAGGACGCAACTAAAGTGACTGAGCACACAGGTAGATCATAGGAAAAAAAGAGAGCTGGAGAATGACCGGAGGTTACATTTTAAAGGGATAATGTTCAAGACCAAACCACAGAACTGGCCTGAGGAGGAAATGGCTGCCCGCACCTCCAACATTGGAACTTGACTGAAATAGCTGCTGCAGCTGGCACCAGGGCCACCTCTTTGTCAGGCATTCGGCCTGCCCAACCCTGCCTGTGGTGGCGATCGCTATCAAAACTGGGCACCACCGACAGCAGCAGCAACCAAAGTCACACATGGAGCCTGTTTCCTTGGGTTCTAGCACCAGTGGGTATATCTTCCTGGATGTATCTGACTCATGGAGCCGGGGTCACTTGTTGAGTTTCAACTGCAAGGGAAACTGAGACACTTGAGTTTTATCTTCAAAGTTAGAAAGTCTGTGTTGGAAAAGTGGAGTTCTTAATGTGTAAAATCACCAAATATAGGAAGTATTCCAACTATGAGGAGCAGCTATACACATGACATGCATAGCTTCATGCATTTTTTAATTTTATATATTGATAAGAACTAATTTCGATACCTATTTAGAAAAGACACCAAGCGAACAGTCCAAAGTTAAAAAGCAATAGTCCCTGCCTTGAAGCATGCATTTCAGAACCTTCAGTTCAGTTCAGTTCAGTTCAGTCGCTCAGTCGTGTCCGACTCTTTGCGACCCCATGAATCGCAGCACACCAGGCCTCCCTGTCCATCACCAACCCCTGGAGTTCACTCAAACTCATGTGCATCGAGTTGGTGATGCCATCCAGCGATCTCATCCTCTGTCGTTCCCTTCTCCTCCTGCCCCCAATCCCTCCCAGCATCAGGGTCTTTTCCAATGAGTCAGCTCTTCACATGAGGTGGCCAAAGTATTGGAGTTTCAGCCTCAGCTTCAGTCCTTCCAATGAACACCTAAAGGACTGATCTCCTTTAGGATGGACTGGTTGGATCTCCTTGCAGTCCAAGGGACTCTCAAGAGTCTTCTCCAACACCACAGTTCAAAAGCATCAATTCTTTGGTGCTCAGCTTTCTTCACAGTCCAACTATCACATCCATACATGACCACAGGAAAAACCATAGCCTTGACTAGACAGACCTTAGTTGGCAAAGTAATATCTCTGCTTTTTAATATGCTATCTAGGTTGGTCATAACTTTCCTTCCAAGGAGTAAGCATCTTTTAATTTCATGGCTGCAATCACCATCTGCAGTGATTTTGGAGCCCCAAAAATAAAGTCC
>NW_011494753.1:10138189-10140811 GCF_000754665.1 Bison bison bison | reverse complement strand
CATCTGCAGTGATTTTGGAGCCCCAAAAATAAAGTCTGACACTGTTTCCACTGTTTCCCCATCTATTTGCCATGAAGTGATGGACCAGATGCCATGATCTTAGTTTTCTGAATGTTGAGCTTTAAGCCAACTTTTCCACTCTCCTCTTTCACTTTCATCAAGAGGATTTTTCGTTCCTCTTCACTTTCTGCCATAAGAGTGATGTTATCTGCATATCTGAGGTTATTGATATTTCTCCTGGCAATCTTGATTCCAGCTTGTGCTTCTTCCAGCCCAGGGTTTCTCATAAGGTATTCTGCATATAAGTTAAATAAGCAGGGTGACAATATATAGCCTTGAAATACTTCTTTTCCTATTTGGAACCAGTCTGTTGTTCCATGTCCAGTTCTAACTGTTGCTTCCTGACCTGCATACAGGTTTCTCAAGAGGCAGGTCAGGTGGTCTGGTATTCCCATCTCTTTCAGAATTTTCCACAGATTATTGTGATCCACACAGTCAAAGGCTTTGGCATAGTCAATAAAGCAGAAATAGATATTTTTCTGGAACTCTCTTGCTTTTTCCATGATCCAGCAGATGTTGGCAATTTGATCTCTGGTTCCTCTGCCTTTTCTAAAACCAACTTGAACATCTGAAAGTTCATGGTTCACGTATTGCTGAAGCCTGGCTTGGAGAATTTTGAGCATTATTTTACTAGCGTGTGAGATGAGTGCAATTGTGAGGTAGTTTGAGCATTCTTTGGCATTGCCTTTCTTTGGGATTGGAATGAAAACTGACCTTTTCCAGTCCTGTGACCACTGCTGAGTTTTCCAAATTTGCTGGCATATTGAGAGTTCAGAAGCTGAGATTTCTTTAAAGAGTGTGAGACTCTTTGCTTCTGCAAACCTAAGTAGTAAGTTGGTGCAAAGGTAATTCCAGTTTCAGACTATGAATTTTAAATTATTATAACTAGGCTCAAGTACATCTTTATTAATCAAAATGGGAACCATTACAATCAACACATGTTTGCCAAAGAGAAATGTTTGTTTCTGTAGCGTAAAAATCCATGCTTCAAGATTCGATGAACTCTTGGAAAGCATTTTCTGCCTCCTGCTAGTTGCAAAAGTGTTTTTATAGCAAAAAGTTGTTGAGATGCTTAAGAAGTGGTAGTCGGTTGGCAAGAGGTCAAGTGAAAGTGACGGATGAGGCAAAACTTTGTAGCCCAATTCATTCAATTTTTGAAGTGCTTGTTTGCAATGTGTGGTAAGGCACTGTCATGGGGAATAACTGGGCCCTTTCTATTGAACAATGCTGGCTGCAGGTGTTGTAGTTCTCAGTACATCTCATTGATTTGCTGAGCATACTTCTCGGATGTAATGGTTTTGCTGGAATTCAGAAAACCAAAAACTTGTAGTGAATCAGACCGCCGGCAGACCACCAATCAGTGACCATGACCTGCTTTTGGTGCAAGTTTGGCTTTGGGCAGTGTCTTCTCAGTCCAACCATTGAGCTGGTAGTCACCAGATGTTGTACCAAATCCACTTTTCATCACGCGTCACAATCTGATCAAGAAATGGCTCATTGTTGATCTGTAGAATGAGAGAAGACAACACTTCTAAATTAAGACTTTTTTTATACTTGTGGTCAGTTCATGAGGCACATGGGATTCCCAAGTGGCGCTAGTGGTAAAGCACCCGCCTGCCAATGCAGGAGACAAAAGAGATGCAGGTTCGATCCCTGGGTCAGGAAGATCCCCTGGAGGAGGGTACAGCACCGCACTCCAGTATCCTTGCCTGGAGAATGCCATGGACAGAGGAGCCTGGGGAATTATAGTCCACAGCGTCACAGAGAGTTGGATATAACTGAAGCAAGCTGGCAGGCACTCACACATGAGGCACCCACTTACCAGCTTTTTCACCTTTCTAATTTCCTTCAAATGCCAAATGACCATAGAATGGTGGACACAGAATTCTCCGGCAACTTCTTGTGTGGTTGTAAGAGGATCAGCTTCAGTGATGATCTCAGTTGGTCACTGTCAACTTCTGATGGCCGGCCACTGCACTCCTCATCTTCAAAGCTCTCATCTCCTTTGGAAACCTTCCTGAACCACCACCTCACTGTACATTCAGAGGCAGGTCCTGGGATAAATGTGTTGTTGATGTTGCAAGTTGTCTCCGCTGCTTTAGGACCCATTTTGAACTTCAGTAAGAAAATTGCTCAAATTTGTTTTTTGTCTAACGTTATTTCCATAGTTTAAAAGAAATAAAAACTAAACAGCAAGTAATGTCACTAGCAAAAAAAAAAGTGAGAAATGCACATTAAAATGATGTATAACATAACCACATTTATTAAGAATGTATTCCAGTATCAAATGGAAAATTACAACAATGCAAAAACTGCAATTACTTTTGTACCAATCTAACAGTCCCACAAGCTTTCATTGCAACTAATATGTGACATTGCTTTAGGTAAATGGTTAGGCCAATGTTCCACAAAATACATCTCCCTTTTCCAGACCTGCGAATTAGCTGACAATTTCTTCCACTTGTAATATTCCCTGGTGGCTCAGAAGGTAAAGCGTCTGCCTGCAATGCAGGAGACCTGGGTTCGATCCCTGGGTCAGGAAGATCCCCTGGAGAAGGAAAT
>NW_011494753.1:10128827-10138089 GCF_000754665.1 Bison bison bison | reverse complement strand
CTGGTGGCTCAGAAGGTAAAGCGTCTGCCTGCAATGCAGGAGACCTGGGTTCGATCCCTGGGTCAGGAAGATCCCCTGGAGAAGGAAATGGCAACCCACTCCAGTATTCTTCCCTGGAAAATCCCATGGACAGAGAAGCCTGGTAGACTACAGTCCATGTGGGTTCCATTATTTATCTTGGCTTGAATAATACTCTGTATTCTTCTGCCTTCTTCACACTGAAGTGTTTGGGAGTGCCGTGTATCATCCTGCCAGCTACCACTGCTAGTTCTTGAATAAATTTGCTCAGTTTATGATCTGAACAGGTGCTTGCAATAGAACTTTCTGTGATGATAGAAATGTTCTAAATCTATATTGTCTGATCAGAAGGTACAGGAAGCTATGAAGCCTTTGAAATATGACTAGTGACTCTAAGGGATTGGATTTTTCATGTATTTAACTTTAATTTATTTACACTGAAATTTAAACAGCTACATATGGATAGCAGCTAGTGAGTTAACAATGTAGATATAAACCTTCAATATTAAAAAAAAATGATCCTAGGTTCTTCAATCCCCAATATTCTTTCCGTTACCTCTATTTATGCAAAATATTACTATTCCTGCTATCTGGGGTTGGGTCATTTTCCTTTCTTTAAATTTTATTGTCAGTCTTGATGTACACTTGAATGTCTTCTTTATTAGAATTAGTAATAACTGGGCCCAGTACAAGTAAGTAAAATCAGGATGATCTGGATAACTTGGTAAAAGCCTCCTTGATCCATCTGTTTCCACCAGAAAGATAATTCATATGTGTGTGTTTGTTAACAATAGAGGAGCAGATTATTCATAATGATTACAGGTATGTCTTTGAAATCTAGTGCCAGGGGAAAATGGCCAAACACTAGACAACTGTCAGATTAATCAAGTGACCTTAAATGAAAATAAATGCATAATGATGAAACTAATCACAATTTATGCTAAAGAAAAAAAAAAAGAGCATGAACATGAATGCTGAGTCTACATTTTATCAGTGTTGAATTAACTATCCTACTCATGGGTGTTCTCAGTAGGAGCCTATGACAAATTCAGCAATGCCTGGCAGCCAGACTTCATAGCAGAACATAGATACACTTTTACTTTATAATTTAAAAACTTTAGAATGCACTTGAAAGTGAAAGTGAAGTTGCTCAGTCATGTCTGACTCTTTGCGACCCCGTGGACTGTAGCCCACCAGGCTCCTCCATCCATGGGATTCTCCAGGCAAGAGTACTGGAGTAGGGTGCCATTTCCTTCTCCAGGGGATCTTCCCGACCCAGGGATTGAACCCAGGTCTCCCGCGTTGTAGGCAGACACTTTACCGTCTGAGCCACCAGGGAAGTCAGAATGCACTTGAGAGGACAGTCAAATTGAATACAAATTTACTACCCACATAAATTGTGTCATCCACCTGGAAAAACTGAAGGAAGGTTGTGCTTTGTTTTAGATCGGTTCATAGCCCAAACAAAGGACTCTCACACTTTGAGAATCCCTGCTCTAGAGAGAATACCATGGAACTTAGACTCTTTGTTCTCGGACACTGTGTTCCTCCATCTGAGTCACAGTCTGCAGAATTTAAATGGATAAACAAGCAGATAAGATAAGCAAGGATCAAATGCATGATGTTTAACTGGACTGGGTATTAAAAGGCACTTGTATCTACATTGAAATTTTCCTCACCCTTCTAAAATATAATCTTTTCCATAATGAAATCCCTCTTGAACCCTACACATGAAACTAGGGGGAAACAAAGAAGAAACTGGAAAGCTGACGGGGTCAGCAAGAAGGTCCTTTGAAGTGTCAACTACAAATTGGCACTTACCAAGAGCATTGCCAGTGACTGAACAACAAAGGCATTTGCCATCTGCCTCTGTGGAGATCGAACCCCATGCTGCTATAGCTGTTGACCTTCAACAACCCCTGAGGGAGTTCAGGGTGGAATGAGGTACTCTGGTCTCCATGGAATCTGGTGGGACAGGTCTTTACATAGTTGGATGATTTTAGGGACAGATTTTATGATCTCAATCCTTGCATCTCCTCATATCTGGAGAATCACTAAATCCCTTCATGGTGACATCAGATCCTCATGACTAACAAAAAAACTTGTAAAAATGAGTGCTTCATGGTATTGAACTCCCCCTTCACCAAAACTTTGTATATTGACTTTCCCCCACTGCTGCTTTGGAGCAGTCTCTCAGAGCTATCTGAGATGCTGCCTCCTGGGCTGCAGGCCTCATTTTGCCCCAGATAAAACTTAACTCACAACTCTCAAGTTGTATATCTTTTTTTAGTCGACTGATGAAGCAACTGATGAAGCGACCCAGAGTGGACTTCCTTCCTTCTACTGGACTCCACAAGGAACTGGAACTTTGGTACCAGCAGTGGCCCCTTGCACCCATCCGCCTCCTCAGGGAGTGCAGATGAATTTGAGTAAGTCTCTCCTGGTTGTTGAATCTCCCATATTGGTTGGGATTCCAGGTTTTATTTGTCAGTGGAGCAGGTTACCTGCCCCCTCCCAGTAGGAAAGATACTGGGGGCGGTTCCGGGTGAAACATCCGGGGCACACCCTCTCATGGTCTAGACACTGAGTGGGGCTCAGCTGAAAGATACTGAGAAATTTCCACCCAGGTAAAACATACTGGATAGGGGGGCTGGCTGAAAGATGCTTGGAGAATTGCCCACCCAGTGGAAAGGTACTGGGTAGGGGGGCTCAATTGGGAAAAAATCGAGGAATACCCGGGCCTCAACTGAAAGATGCCGAGGTCTCGCCATTTTAGGGGACTGAATGGTCTTGGCTGAGTGGTCAAGAGGCTGATCTGATACTTTTCCTCAATTTGACTGCCATTATAGAACTTATCAGGATAAAAGTGAAGAAAATACATGAGAGCTTTGCTCTGAAGAAAAGGAATAAGACTCCTCCCGGCCAGTTTCGATTTTCTCAGGTGACTGAGAAATTTAAGGGAGTGGTGGAGGCTTCGTCCTCATACCGCACACTAGTCCCATAGGGAAACCCACTCACAAATTAAAATACTTGCTTGTCCCGGGGTCGCACATAAGAACTGGCCATTCAGTGACCCGAGCAGCCATGGTGGTCTTAGATTGTCGGAGGCAGAATCCGAGACACGTAAGACGAGCTGAAACAACTCTAGGGTGATTCCTGGAGGAGTTTAGCTCACAAGCAACGCATGCGCCCACTACACAAGTTCACTTGTGGTTTTTATTCCTGACAAATTCAGCTTAAAATGGGAAACTGAATCTCTCAAAAACAGAAATAAAGGGGTGTCAGAAAGCCAGCCTCTGAATAACACTCTAGCCAGATTCAGGTACAATACCTGTGGAGCTCATACTTGCAAGTACCTAGTTAATTGGACAAATTATACTAAAAGAGATCTCAACCTAAAATGACCAAATTGGGGTTCTTTCGATATTCCAAAATTGATATTTTGGAAACACAATTAGAAAAGGCCAGCTGTGCTTACTTTGACTGGTATCTAGAAGCTTCTAAAACAGAAAATGATAGAGTAAATTCTTTACAGGATACCAACAAGAAAGTGAAGAGGAACTCAAAAGCCTCTTGATGAAAGTGAAAGAGGAGAGTGGAAAAGTTGGCTTAAAGCACAACATTCAGAAAACGATGATCATGGCATCCGGTCCCACCACTTCATGGGAAAAAGATGGGGAAACAGTGGAAACAGTGTCAGACTTTATTTTTCTGGGCTCCAAAATCACTACAGATGGTGACTGCAGCCATGAAATTAAAAGACGCTCACTCCTTGGAAGGAAAGTTATGACCAACCTAGATAGCATATACAAAAGCAGAGACATTACTTTGCCAACAAAGGTTCGTCTAGTCAAGGCTATGGTTTTTCCTGTGGTCATGTATGGATATGAGAGTTGTACTGTGAAGAAGGCTGAGTGCTGAAGAATTGATGCTTTTGAAGTGTGGTGTTGGAGAAGACTCTTGAGAGTCCCTTGGACTGCAAGGAGTTCCAAGCAGTCCATTTTGAAGGAGATCCAACCAGTCCATTTTGAAGGAGATCAGCCCTGGGATTTCTTTGGAAGGAATGATGCTAAAGCTGAAACTCCAGTACTTTGGCCACCTCATGCCAAGAGTTGACTCATTGGAAAAGACCCTGATGCTGGGAGGAATTGGGGGCAGGAGGAGAAGGGGACGACAGAGGATGAGATGGCTGGATGGCATCACTGACTCGATGGACGTGAGTCTGAGTGAACTCCGGGAGTTGGTGATGGACAGGGAGGCCTGGCGTGCTGCGATTCATGGGGTCGCAAAGAGTCAGACACGACTGAGCGACTGATCTGATCTGATCTGATCAAAACTAAAAAAGGCTGCTAGCACTGACTTGTGGGTCCAGTGGAACTGGGGAGTCACGTTTGGCATTTATGCCATTTGGCTTTGGATTTCTGGGCATCACTTTACCATCTATTTGGGGCACTCTTGCCACTTGGCTTTTGATTTCTGGGCATCTCTTTGCCTTTTATTTCATTTTGAGTGTGACTCCTGGCTGGTGAAGTTCTGATTCGGTTTGGTTTTGCTGGTTTGGTTTGAGAGCATGGGCATCTGGTACAAACTGCTCAAGTCAATATGGGAACTGCTCACTCTAAGGTTCCACACTCCACCTCGGAACCCCTTGGGGGAAAAAAATTCTTTTTTTTGACTGGTCAATCTGTAGCTATGATCCAATGACAAGAAAAATAGCCTAAAAATATTAAATCTTTGTCAACATAGGATAGGAAAATGTACTGAAGTTCCCTTATATCCAGGACTTCTTCCTGTATCTCTTTTAGAATTTTTGCCCTGAAGAAACAACTCCTCCTGTACCTTTAGACCAGAGCTCTCTGGATCACATTATCTAGACCATGTCTAGCTCCTGAAACCAAAAGGAAAAAAAGTGGAGGGGGGTGGGCATCATGATACCATGGTGATAATTTTATGAAAAATAAATATGTAAGTCATCCCTAAACATCCAGAAAATCCAAGTCATATGGAAGCCAAACTTCAGATTTTCTCATTTTGAAAAGCGATATAAAAGCCAGTGTATCAAGAAGAATAGTTCCACAACCAGAGACGGGGATATTCTCTAGAAAAATAGAACGTTGAACTAATCTTAAGATTTCTTTGAACTGAAAATAAAAATATAGGGTCCAATCTGAAACACAAGTGAAAGATTTGTTTAATGCTCCTGAATCTAACTTCCTCCAGTCACCCCGATAGTATAAACTCCTTGTAAGCCTTTTCATCCAACAGTTCCTTTCAATGCCTGGAAGTAAAGAAGAGAAAAATCAATAAATTAAATAATTTTAATGCTTCATATTATCCTTGGGAAAATTCTTGGAAAATTTTCCATGACACATTCTTGACAGATTCCAAAATACACTGTTAATATGGTGCAAACTCATTTCTACAAGTAGATTATAACCTAACATGATTTCTATATACAAAAATATGGATATCTATAAGTCGAGAGAGACCACTCCTTGTATATTTACACATGACATAGGTTCTAGCTTTGGAAGTAGTCACAAGCAGATCTTTTCAGCCCATCTTCTATATATATATAGATTCTACAGTGGTTATCTTTAAAGAGAGGTGCTCATACCCCTGAGGACTAGAGGAGAAGAAAATACTAGAACATCTACTTATGTGCGTACCAAAAATAAGAAATAGATTCAGGTTACTGATATCATCATACTAGGTCCTTCACTTGGCTCACTCTTTATAAGGATGGTCACACCGCATGAGTGCACAGCACCAGAGGTCGGCAGAGGAAAGTGAAGGAATTTCATGATACAGAAGGACTGGTATCAGCAGCCTCACCCACTTTCTGCTTCTAGCAAACCTCAATAAATTGTAGTTTACATGTGCTAAGTGTAATTAAAGGTATTTAAGCTATATTAGTAGAACCCTGGGCACTGGAGTCTAACCGTTGAAAGGAGAATCTCTAAAGCCAAAATGGCCAAGTATAGATCCTGCCTGACTCTGAACAAGTTTCTTGTTAACTTGTCTCTGCCTTAGTTAATTTCATCTGTAAAATGGGGATGAAATGGAACTGGTAATTATGAGATTAACTGAGTTAATATTTGTAAAGGGCTTAGAAGAGTGCCTGGAAAATATTAATAGTAAGCTCCATGTAAGTCTCTGTTAAGTAAATATGTATTCATAAGATGTGGAATGTCTGTGAAAATATTTTGTGCTGCAGAGAGGTTCACAGGTTACTCTTGGCAAAACATTTCAAAGGTGAATTATATAGTTTTCTTTTATAGAGAAGAAATGTGCTCCAAATTTGCTGATCTTTCTGTGATGCTCTGGGGGAGACAAATAGAGAAACGTCAATTGCCCATCCAGACAGGACAGTCAAAGACAAGAGGCAGACAATAAACAGGATGGATGTGCCCAAATCAATGTTGTGCTCAATTGATATCCTAGCAGATTTTTTTTTAAAAAGAAAATTTGCTGATCTTTTCTCTGATGACAAGTGCCTGTCAGTAGTAAGCCTTGTACAGATTTTAAAACAAAATAAAACAAAACGAATCTATCCCATCAAGGTAAAGATGAAATTTTAGGAGTGAGTAAGATAGTAACTGCTTGTTTTTTAGTACTATAGAAACAGTCTTCTGAAAATGGGTGTTTAGAACTGTTTATATCATCATGTGATTTTGTTTGAAAATGTGTGCCATTCATTAACATTTCTATTTCTACACACATACAAAAAAAAAAAAAAAACCCTTGGAAATGGAATTTTGTAATCCATTGCAAAAATATGGAGTTGCATTGACATCTGGAAATGTTTAGAAAATTTAAAAAGCAACCATCTCATTTATCCCTTATGTTTTTATTTATTTTAAGCAATGTTTATTTTAACTTTGTCACATTCTTTAAAAATTTTCTTTTTATGTATGTTTTACATCCATGCTATGTTAGTCAAGAAGGAACATGTATATAATTTATAAGTAATTAATTAAGGGCTATATGATTAAAATACTTTTACTGATATGGGTGCATGATTTTTTTTTTAAAGGCCACTGTCTTACTGCTCAGAAAGGATCATTGTTGAGTGCCTGCTAGGTGACAAACTTATCATATTGACCTTATTTAATCTTCACAATATCTCTAAGAGATGGGCAGTCACATATTTCTTATCTCATGGAATAGAAAACTAGGGTTAGAAGAAGTTAAATGAAAGCCACAAAGCCAGAGAGCATGCAAGTGATTGAATAGAAATTGAAACACAGTTCTTCCTGGCTGTTCCAAGAACATAATGGTAACCATGTTGCTTCCCCCACTTTCCTAAACACAGAATTGTGGTGACACTGTGCAGCAAAATAAATTGAGCAGAATTATAGTAGAAAATTCAGAATGGTTATGTTACAAGATATTTAGCTATATTTTAGTTACATATGTACAAGCAGTCCTCAACTTTCAAATGGTTTGTGCTCTAAACTTGGAAATCACATGTTAGGAATGTAAAATGCATTTTCTTCTAGGAATAAATTTAATGATAGTGGCCAGATTTCTGGACTGGACACAACCCTACTTTTATCATCGCATATCTGAATTATTAGACATTAGCAATGAAAAATAGTAGAAAATTGAACTTCTGCAATGTCAGCAACTGAATACACACAGGATCAGAATATTGCTGCTTAAGGAAAAACATGCTCCCAAGGACTGTGATAATGTATAGGGAGATTTTTTGCCCGTTTTCAAAGCAAAATGGTCCTTTTTCATGGACTTCAGAAGTTAATGGCACCAGCTCTTTGCTGTGCTGTGCTGTTTGGTGTCTGACTCTTTGTGACCCCACGGACTGTAGCCAGCCAAGCGCCTCTGTTCCATGGGGATTTTCCAGGCAAGAATACTGGAGTGGGTTGCCATGCCCTCCTCCAGGGGATCTTCCCAACCCAGGGATTGAACCCAGGTCTCCCACATTGCAGGTGGATTCTTTACCCTCTGAGCCACCAGGAAGCCCAAGAATACTGGAGGGGGTAGCAAATCCCTTCTCCAGGGAATCTTCCTGACCCAGAATTTGAACCAGGCTCCTGCATTGCAAGTGGATTCTTTTCCAGCTGAGCTACCAGGGAAACCCCCATGCTCTTTACAATGCATAATGTAACCTCAAAGTATATAAATTTAATGTTCTTAATGTTGTTGTTGTTGTTCAATCATTCAGTCATGTCCGACTCTTTTCAACCCCATGGACTATAGCCTGCCAGGCTCCTCCGTCCATGGAATTTCCCAGGCAAGAATACTGGAGTGAGTTGCCATTTCCTTCTCCAGGGGATCTTCCCAACTCCAGGATCAAACCTGTGTCTCCTGCATTGACAGGAGGAGTCTTTACCACTGAGTCACCAGGGAAGACCCATGTTCTTGATAGAGGTGTATAATTACTATTCTCTCACTTTTATAAGAATTGATTAAGTCTGATTTTTGAGCTAAATGGAAAAATAGGGAAATAGACAAGAGAAAGATGTGTTGAGAGTTCGATTTTCCTGAGATAATGGGAAAAGTCTAAAGAAAAGGAGAAGAGAATAATAAGATTAGCAACAATGTGTATTTGTAAAAAAACAAAAACAAAACATTGTCTTCAGTAAAACTGGCATGGAGTGGAAAAAGGACACAGCATCCAAGTGCCTATTTGAACCATTCACTGTGGTTCTGCTAGGTGCCCATTTTGCTGTTATATTATCATCTTGTTTTTGGATAAGGTAGGCCCTTCTTCCCCCCTCCCCCTGAGATTTCCAGGAGCTCAGGTGGTCCGGGAAAATTGGGTTGATGTGTGATGGTGACAGGAAGGATAGGCATCAGGTGTCCTGACGGATGGACATCAGGCATGTGGGTCGCAAGAACATCCTCGAGGTAGCTTTGAGAGCAGAGAAGGACCAATGCCCAAATTGTGAGTCCAGAGTTTCTAATTCAGGAAGCATGTATGGTACTGCATTATTCTTTCTGGCAATGAATTAAAATGAGCAACCTCCACTGAAAGAAATATTTAACTAATCACTCTGAAACCTCCTAGGATTCCCTACTCCAAAGAGGAAGAACATTAGCTTTGGAATACTTTTCAGAAAACTAGTCATTATCATCTTTAAGAGAAAAATGTTTGATGTATTTTCTGTCAGCTTCCCTAGGTTTTAGCACTTAGAAATACACTGTATACACTGGCTACTGTCTTACAATATCTTTTTTTTTTTTTTTTTTGGCTTAAGAAATATATTGTCTCACAGCTCTG
>NW_011494753.1:10128064-10128691 GCF_000754665.1 Bison bison bison | reverse complement strand
TCTCCTTGGCCTCTCTCCTGGCCTCTCTCCTGAAGCCTCTCTCCTGAGGCCTTGCTTCTTGGCCTCTCTCCTTGGCCTTTCTCCTTAGCCTCTCTTCTTAGCCTTTCTCCTGAAGCCTCTCTCCTGAGGCCTTGCTTCTTGGCCTCTCTCCTTGGCCTTTCTCCTTAGCCTCTCTTCTTAGCCTTTCTCCTGAAGCCTCTCTCCTGAGGCCTTGCTTCTTGGCCTCTCTCCTTGGCCTTTCTCCTTAGCCTCTCTTCTTAGCCTCTCTCCTGAGGCATCTCTCCTGAGGCCTCTCTCCTGAAGCCTCTCTCCTGAGACCTCTCTCCTTGGCCTCTCTCCTGGCCTCTCTCCTGAGGCCTCTCTCCTGAAGCCTCTCTCCTGAGGCGTCTCTCCTGAGACCTCTCTCCTTGGCCTCTCTCCTTGGCCTCTCTCCTTGGCCTCGCTCCTGAGGCCTCTCTCCTTGGCCTCTCTCCTGAGGCCTCTCTCCTTGGCCTCGCTCCTGAGGCCTCTCTCCTTAGCCTCTCTCCTGAGGCCTTTCTCCTTGGCCTCTCTCCTGAGGCCTCTCTCCTTGGCCTCGCTCCTGAGGCCTCTCTCCTTGGCCTCGCTCCTGAGGCCTCTCTCCTTGGC
>NW_011494753.1:10124057-10127964 GCF_000754665.1 Bison bison bison | reverse complement strand
CTCCTTAGCCTCTCTTCTTAGCCTTTCTCCTGAAGCCTCTTCTCCTGAGGCCTTGTCTTCTTGGTCCTCTCTCCTTGGCCTTTCTCCTTAGCCTCTCTTCTTAGCCTTTCTCCTGAAGCCTCTCTCCTGAGGCCTTGCTTCTTGGCCTCTCTCCTTGGCCTTTCTCCTTAGCCTCTCTTCTTAGCCTCTCTCCTGAGGCATCTCTCCTGAGGCCTCTCTCCTGAAGCCTCTCTCCTGAGACCTCTCTCCTTGGCCTCTCTCCTGGCCTCTCTCCTGAAGCCTCTCTCCTGAGGCCTTGCTTCTTGGCCTCTCTCCTTGAGGCCTCTCTCCTGAGGCCTCTCTCCTTGGCCTCGCTCCTGAGGCCTCTCTCCTTGGCCTCGCTCCTGAGGCCTCTCTCCTGAGGCCTTTCTCCTTGGCCTCTCTCCTGAGGCCTCTCTCCTTGGCCTCTCTCCTTGGCCTCTCTCCTTGGCCTCGCTCCTGAGGCCTCTCTCCTGAGGCCTCTCTCCTGAGGCCTCTCTCCTTGGCCTCGCTCCTGAGGCCTCTCTCCTTGGCCTCGCTCCTGAGGCCTCTCTTCTTGGCCTCTCTCCTGAGGCCTCTCTTCTTGGCCTCTCTCCTGAAGCCTCTCTCCTTGGCTTGCAGGTGGATGCCTTCTCGTTGCATCCTCCCATGATCTTTTCTCTGTGTGCATGAATCCCCTGTGTCTCTCTTCTTATGGATAGGGGCCCATCCTGATGTCCTTATTTAAACCTAACCACCTCTTAAAGACCTTTTTTTCCTTCCCAGTTTTATTGACATGTAGCTGACATATAGTAAGTACCATATAAGTTTAAGAGGTACAGCATAATTATTTGACTTACATGCAGCATAAGATGGGCTTCCCCGGTGGTGCTAGTGGTAAAGAACCCATCTGCCAATGCAGGAGACATAAGAGATTTGGGTTTGACCTGTCAGTTGGGAAGATCCCCTGGAAGAGGGCATGGCAACACTCTCCAGTATTCTTGCCCAGAGAATTCCACGGACAGAGGAGCCTGGTGGGCTACAGTCCACAGGGTCACAAAGGGTTGGATATGACTGAAGCAACTTCACACACACACACACACACAGAACATAAAATGATTATCAATAAGTTTTGTGAACATACCTCATCTCATACACATAGAAAATAAAAGAAAATTTTAAACGTATTTTTCCTTGTGGTGAGAACTCTAAGGATTTACTGTCTTAACTTTTGTATACAACATACAGAAGTGCTAATTATTTTTCATCATGTTGTACATTACACCCTTGGACTTATTTATCTTATAACTGGATAAATACGTTTGTACTTTTTGACTGCCTTCATCTAATCCCAACCACCCCCCCAACCCCTGGCCTCTGGAAACCACAAATCTGATCTCTTCATGAGTTTGTTTGTTTCCTTATTTTTGAAGTATAAATTGACCTATAATACTGCCTTAGTTTCTGTTATACAACAGAACGATTTGATATTTCGATACATTTCAAAATGATCATCACAGAAAGTCTAGTCACCATCTGTCACCATACAAAGATGTTACATAATCATTGACTATATTCCCCATGCTGTGCATTTCATACCTGTGACTCATTTATCTTGCAATTGGAAGTTTGTAAGCTCTCAATCTCCCTCACCTATTTCTTTCTTTCCTTCATGCCCCTCCCCTCCGGCAACCACCTATTTGCTCTCTGTATTTATGACTGTTTTTGTTTTGTTATGTTCGCTCATTTGTTTTGTTTTTTGATTCCATATATAAATGAAATCCTCATATAAGTAAAATCTGACTTATTTCACTTACCATAATACTCTCTAGATCCATCCGTGTTGTCCCAAATGGCAAGATGGCGTTCATTTTTGAATGGCTCGGTAGTATTGAATTGTGTACATATATCCACATATTCTTTGTCCATTCGTCTATTGATGGACACTTAGGTTGCTTCTGAATCTTGGTTATTATAATTAAATGAACTCCTGCTTTGAACATAGGGGTGATGGTGGATTAGTCGCTAAGTTGTGTCCGACTCTTGAGATCCCATGGACTGTAGCCTGCCAGGCTCCTCTGTCCATAGGATTTTCCAGGCAAGAATACTGCAGTGGGTTGCCATTTCCTTCTCCAGGGGATATTTCTGACCCAGGGATCAAACCCGGGTCTCCTGCACTGCAGGTAAATCCTTTACAGACTGAGCTACCAGGAAACTCCTAAACTTAGGGGCACAAATATCTTTTTGAATTCAGTTCAGTTCAGTTGCTCAGTAGTGTCTGATTCTTTTCGACCCCATGAATCCCAGCATGCCAGGCCTCCCTGTCCATCACCAACTCCCGGAGTGCGCTCAAACTCATGTCCATCAAGTCGGTGATGCCATCCAGCCATCTCATCCTCTGTCATCCCCTTCTCCTCCTGCCCCCAATCCCTCCCAGCAACAGAGTCTTTTCCAATGAGTCAACTCTTGGCATGAGGTGGCCAAAGTACTGGAGTTTCAGCTTTAGCATCATTCCTTCCAAAGAAATCCCAGGGTTGATCTCCTTTAGAATTAACTGGTTGGATCTCCTTGCAGTCCAAGGGACTCTCAAGAGTCTTCTCCAACACCACAGTTCAAAAGCATCAATTCTTCAGTGCTCATCTTTTTTCACAGTCCAACTCTCACATCCATACATGACCACTGGAAAAACCATAGCCTTGACTAGATGGACCTTTGTTGGCAAAGTAATATCTCTGCTTTTCAATATGCTATCTAGGTTGGTCATAACTTTCCTTCCAAGGAGTAAGCATCTTTTAATTTCATGGCTGCAGTCACAATCTGCAGTGATTTTGGAGCCCAGAAAAATAAAGTCTGACACTGTTTCCCCATCTATTTCCCATAAAGTGATGGGACCGGATGCCATGATCTTAGTTTTCTGAATGTTGAGCTTTAAGCCAACTTTTCCACTCTCCTCTTTCACTTTCATCAAGAGGCTTTTTAGTTCCTCTTCACTTTCTGCCATACGGGTGGTGTCATCTGCATATCTGAGGTTATTGATATTTCTCCCGGCAATCTTGATTCCAGCTCATGCTTCGTCCAGCCCAGCGTTTCTCATGATGTACTCTGCATATAAGTTAAATAAGCAGGGTGACAATATACAGCCTTGAAATACTCCTTTTCCTATTTGGAACCAGTCTGTTGCTCCATGTCCAGTTCTAACTGTTGCTTCCTGACCTGCATGTAGGTTTCTCAAGAGGCAGGTCAGGTGGTCTGGTATTCCCATCTCTTTCAGAATTTTCCACAGATTATTGTGATCCACACAGTCAAAGGCTTTGGCATAGTCAATAAAGCAGAAATTAATGTTTTTCTGGAACTCTCTTGCTTTTTCCATGATCCAACAGATGTTGGCAATTTGATCTCTGGTTCCTCTGCCTTTTCTAAAGCCCGCTTGAACGTCTGGAAGTTCATGGTTCACGTATTGCTGAAGCCTGGCTTGGAGAGTTTTGAGCATTACTTTACTAGCTTGTGAGATGAGTGCAATTGTGCGGTAGTTTGAGCATTCTTTGGCATTGCCTTTCTTTGGGATTGGAATGAAAACTGACCTTTTGCAGTCCTGTGGCCACTGCTGAGTTTCCCAAATTTGCTGGTATATTGAGTGCAGCACTTTCACAGCATCATCTTTCGGGATTTGAAATAGCTCAACTGGAATTCCATCACCTCCACTAGCTTTGTTCATAGTGATGCTTTCTAAGGCCCACTTGACTTCACATTCCAGAATGTTTGGTTCTAGGTGAGTGATCACACCATCGTGATTATCTGGACTGTGAAGATCTTCTTTGTACAGTTCTGTGTATTCTTGCCACCTCTTCTTAATATCTTCTGTTTCTGTTAGGTCCATACCATTTCTGTCCTTTATAGAGCCCATCTTTGC
>NW_011494753.1:10105000-10123957 GCF_000754665.1 Bison bison bison | reverse complement strand
GAAGAGATCTCTAGTCTTTCCCATTCTGTTGTTTTCCTCTATTTCTTTGCATTGATCACTGAGGAAGGCTTTCTTATCTCTTCTTGCTATTCTTTGGAACTCTGCATTCAGATGCATATATCTTTCCTTTCTCCTTTGCTTTTCGCTTCTCTTCTTTTCACAGCTATTTGTAAGGCCTCCCCAGACAGAGATTTTGCATTTTTGCATTTCTTTTCCATGGGGATGGTCTTGATCCATCTTTTTGAATTAGTCTTTTTTGATGGTCTTTTTGAATTAGTGTTTCAGTATTCTTCAGATAAATACCCAGGAGTGGAACTGCTGAATTGTATGGTTGTTCTATTTTTAACTTTTTGAGGAATCTCCATACTCTTTTCCATAGTGGCTGCACCAATTTACATTCCCATCAATATTGTCCTAGGGTTTCCTTTTCTCCACATCCTTGCCAACACCTATTCTTTGCTGTCTTTTTGGTAATAGCCATTCTGACAGGTATGAGGTGATATTTCATTGTGGTTTTGGTTTGCATTTCCCTGATTAGTGATGTTGAGTATCTTTCCACATGCCTGTTGGACATCTGTATGTCTTTTTTGGAAAAATGTGTCTTCAGATGCTCTGCTTATTTTTAAATCAGGTTGATTTTTGTTTGTTTTTATTTGTTTATTTTTGAATTTATTAATTTTTATTGGATGTTTGTTTTGATATTGAGTTGTATGAATTCTTTAATATTTTGGTTGTTAACCCCTTATTGGATAGATCATTTATAAATGTCTTCAGTAGATAGCCTTTTCATTTTGTTGATCGTTTCCTTCACTGTTCAAAAGATTTTTTAATTTTTTTATTAAAAAATTATTTATTTTTCTTGGTTGCACAGGGTCTTCGTTGCTGTGTGCTGGCTTTCTCTAGCTGTAGTGAGTGGGAGCTACTCTCCAGTTGCAGCGTGCTGGCTCCTGATTGCAGTGGCTTCTCTTGTCGCAGAGCACAGGCTCCAGGCGTGAAGGCTTCAGTAGTTACAGCACATGGGCTCTGTAGTTGTGGCACACAGGCTTAGATGCCCCTGGTGTGTGGGATCTTCCTGGACCAGGGACTGAACCCATGACTCCTGCATTAGCAGGCAGATTCTCAACCACTGGGCCACCAGGGAAGTCCTCAAAAGTTTTTTAGTTTGATGTAATCCCATTTGTTTACTTTTGTTTTCCTTGCCTGAGGATAAAAATCTCCCCCGAATATTACTAAGACCAAGATTATACTGCCTATGTTTTCCTACAGAAGTTTTATGGAGAAGATTTTCAACACAGTGAATATAGAGGGAAACTACTTCAACATGTAAGCACCACAGATGATAAGTCTATAGGTAACTTCATATTCAATGGCGAAAAGCTGAAAATATTTCCTCCAAATCCAGGAATAAGATGAGAATGCCCACTGTTGCCACTTTTATTCAACATGGCATTGGAAGTCCAAACCACAGAAAGAAAAAGAAATAAAAGGAATCCAAATTGGAAAGGAAGGAGTAAAATTGCTGCTGTTTGCTGATGACATGATACTATGCACAGAAAATCCTAAAGATACCACCAAAGAGCTACTTAGAACTCATCAATGAGTTTGGTAAAGTTGCAAGATACAAAATTAATATACAGAGATCTGTTGCCTTTCTACACACTAACAGTGAACTATCAGAAATAGAAATTAAGGGGGAAATCCCAATTATAATTGCATCAAAAAGGAATAAAATACCTAAGAATAAATCTAGCTAAGGAGATAAAAGACCTGTACTCAGAAAATGGAAAATGGTAAGACACAGATGAAAGAAACTGAACAGGACACTAGCAGATGGAAAGATACACTGTGTTCACGGATTAGAAGTGTTAATATTCTTAAAATGACCATGCTACCCAAGGCAATCTACAGATTCAATGCCATCTTTATCAAAATACCAGTGGCATTTTTCACAGAACTATAAAAAATAATTCTAAAATTTGTATGAAAGTGCAAAAGACCTTGGATAGCCAATATAATTTTGAGAGAAGAACACACCTGGAGATATTATGCTCCCTCATTTCAAACTATACCAGAAAGCAACAGTAATCAAAACAGTTTGATACTGGCACAAAAACAGACACATAGATCAATGGAACAAAATAGAGAGCCCAGAGGTTGAGCCACATTTATAAGAACATTCAATTTACAACAAAGGAGGTAAGAGTATCCCATGGAGAAAAAGGCTTTTCAGTCGCTGGTGTTGGGGAAACTGAAAACTATATGCAAAAGAATCAAGCTGGATTACTTTCTCAGACCATATTCAAAATTAAATTCAAAGTGGATTAGACTTAAATATAAGACCTGAAACCATAAAACTTGTAGAAGAATACAGTACATGTTTCAATTCCTTGTAGTTTAGCTGCTTGGTCCTCATCATCCCTAACCTTGAGACAGGACATAAATTACTATTATTCACCTTCTTCCTCCTTGAAACTCTCGTCTCCCACTGAACTCCTGTCACTCTCCTCCTACTTTTTAAAATGTCTCATTCCTGTCTGTCTATGACTTTATGCTTACAGCATTTCTGAATTCAAATATCTTTTAACATTCTTCTTTCAGCTTTGTTTTTTTTTTTCTTAAACACTTCCATGGGGTGTCATTCACATACAACTTGAACAATTACCACCATTGAATGATCCCATGTACAACTGACCCTTGAACAACATGGTTTAAACTGCCAGGTCCACTTACATGTGGATTTTTTCCAATGAACATTTACAACAGATTCTGAAGTTGACTGAATCCATGGATGCAAGACCATAGACACAGAGGGCCAACTATAAAATTATTTATGGATTTTTGATGGCATGTAGGGTCAGTGTCCCTAACCCCTGAATTATTCAAGGGTCAACTGTTTATCTTTGTCTCCCTCACATTTATATCTCTTGACCCCTAAAGTCTCAGGAATTTACATCGATGTTCGGTAATAATTCAACTTGTTAAATCCAACAGGTTCTGTTTCCTCAGTGGTTTCCCCTTCTTATCTCTCTATTGTGAGATTAGCAATTGGGAACAATCATTTCCATCCTGAGCTGTAGGATCGCAACCCAAATACTCTCCCTACTTGTAGTTTTCATATGTGAATTTTTGTTGCTGTTGTCATTCAAGTTGCCTTTGCAAGCATATTATACATATAATATCATTGTTCAGAACAATAGCCCTGAGAAGAACCTAGCCAATCTGTGTGGGAATCTTGAAATAATAAATGAGTGCTGTTAAATTTTAAGCTGGTAAACTTGTGGTTTGTTGCACAGAAATAGAAAACTAACCCAGTCTTCATGACATGGCAGCTAACATACCTTTGATTGAGCAATCTGAGAGACAGTGAGGAGGTCACCACAATACTATTTTGCGGAAAAGCAACGTACAATCTATTGGTTAAATGTCACCAAGTACTAATCCCCACCCAGACTCAAGGGGGAAAAGTTAAGCTTCGCCTCTTGGAGTGAGGAATATCAAAAATTTGTGCTTGTGTGCTTAGTTGCTTAGTCAAGTCCAATTCTTTGCAACCCCATGGACTGTAGCCAGCCAGGCTCCTCTGTCCATGTGATTTTTCAGGCAAGAATACTGGAGTGGGTTTCCATTTCCTCCTCCAGGGAATGGCAGACAGATTCTTTACCACTAAGCCACTTGGGAAGCCCTCAAAGAATTTGTGGGTATATTTAAAAGACACCATAATGACGACAGTAATAACTAAAGTTTTCTTATTTTTACTACTGCTAAATAATAGTTCATTTAACATAAAAATGAACATTTTTTAGGTAGCATTTTTGCACACATTATATAGATGAGGAAAATGAAGCACAGAGAAATTAAGTATTGTTCCCAAGGTCATGGCTAGTAGCTGGCTGTGTTGGATGCCTGTCCCAATATCTTAACTCTGAAGCCTGAGTTCCTACCCACTATGTTATTTTTAGCAATACAGTTAAAAATAAGCTTCACAATAAAATCTGTAAACAGAGTACTAAAATATTTGCCGATGAAAATATAACTGACCAAATCCATAATTAGTTCAAAGACTGTTTCTAACTAGGAATGACCAATTAATGACTGAAGTCAACCTGGAGGGCAAATGGAGTGGTTTGTTTAAAACTATATCTTCTATAATTTTCTCTAAAATATTTTATTGTCTTGAATATCAACATCAAAAGTAAGCTTACTGGACTTTCCTAGTTGTCCAGTAGTTAAGACTCCCCCTTTCAAGCAATGGACACGGGTTTGATCCATGGTCCAGGAAGGTTCCACATGCCGTGGGGCAACTAAGCCCATGTACCACAGCTACTGAGCCCATGCTCTAGAGCCTGTGAGCCCCAACTACTGAGCCTGTGCACCAGACTCCTGAAGCCCATGCACCCTAGAGCCCGTGCTCTGCAACAAGAGAAGCCACTGCAATGAGAAGGCCACGCACCACAACTAGAGAAAGGCCACACACAGCAGCAAAGACCCGACACAGCCAAAAATAAATAAATAGATAATTTAAAACAAAAGTACCCTTACCAAATTGATGAATGGCAAGAATATAGTAACCAATAAAGCAGACAACAGCACCAGGATCCTAAAAAGTTTCATAGTATACCTAACAGAATGAAATTTTTAAATGATAAAAAAAAATAGAAGTTCAACAGTTGAGTACTGAATTGAGAAAACTCTCAATATTTGCACTCCAAAAATCAATTTTAGGCAGGTGTTAAGCTGACTCTAAACTTAATGTACGTCAACACTGGTGACATAAGAGCTGATATGAAAAAAAGATCATTTTCTTTTGTGTGGTTTCAGAATGGGTAGACATTGTGGGGAGGCAGATTTTCAATCACTAGAAGAACTTTAACAATTTTAGTCATCTTATAGCAGTCCAGACTGTCTTAGAAGGTGGTGACTTCTCAGTCACTAGAGGAATTCCAAAGGTAGCTGAATGGCCACTTGTCAGATGCTGTAGGAAAGATCCAGTTTGTAGGCAGAAAGTTGGGGAAAAAAATTACTTCTAAATTACCTTCAAACTCTAAATGTCTTCAGTTTTATCCTATGAGTCCTCGATATCTCCTTATCCCTAATTTCCACTGTTAATTTCCACTTACTAAACCTTGGTCCCAAGCCAAGCGTGGCTACTCCCTGTTCCCCATACCCACCTTTCATTTCTTGGCTCTGTACATTTTCTTATCTTCTTCCCTTCACTTAGATTGACTGTTACCATCTTACATGATTGCCACACTCACACCCATTCTTGAAGATCAAGCGCAAAGCTTCTGCATCTCTGATCTTTTCTCCAATAACCAATTATCCTCTTCATTTCCTTAGCACTATATTTATCTCTCTTGCATGGTTTTTGGGACACTTTGTCTTGTAGAAGACATTTTTAATCTTTATTCTCTATGAAATTGAAAGCTACTTGAGGGCAAGGACCATCTATTGCTCATTTCAGCATTTCTGTTCAGTGTTAAGTATGACTGCCAGTGATAGCCTTAATAAGACATGCTTAATAAATTGGATGTGACAGAGTTACTGCATGAAATCAATAGCAATATTGGAAGGGTAATTTAAACATATTTTCCTGATTAAACATACTTCTGAAGTGAAATATTTGTGCCTCTTTCGTTGACCCTAACTCATTTTTTTTCTGCCTGATTTTTCAGATTGTGGTATAGTGCATGGCACTTACTGTTTTAACCATGTTGAAGTGTATAAGGGCATTTAGTACATTCACAGGATTGTACTATCATCACAACTAAGTAGTTCTAGAACTTTTTCATCACCCAAGCAGGAAACCCCAAACCCATTAAGCAGTCACTCCCCGTCTGCCTCCATCCCAGCCCCTGGCAATTGCTAACCTGCTTTTGTCTCTATCCTCTTAGTTCTTTCAAAACTCTAACACAAAATATTGTGCCAAGCAGTTATTCAGTAAATATTTGTCAAACTAAATCTGAATAAGAAGGAACTCCTCCAAAATATGTATGATGGAAGAGAAATAAATAGTAGGAGAGATCTATATTTTAAAGTGCAAATTATTTTAAAAGGATATTGTTTCTGAGCATAACAATTCTGAGCATTGTATAAAAGATTACTAGTGATTTTGTCAAGCAAGCACTTTGAAATATAAAAAAGCATTTAAATATTTGCTATGCAAATGCTTAAATTTATGAGCTATAAAAGCAAATCAGAAATTAGCTGTGCAAAAGTATTTTAGATGAAAGTGTTTTAAAGCCTAATTGTCTAATTTTGCAATTAGAAGTTTCTAATTTTCCTCCAAATACACATGAATGATTAAGATGGCAAAAACCAACTTAGGAGTTGGTTTTAAAGAGATTTTAGGTTTTCCATATAATCTTCACTGCTTATTTAGTAGTATTCTTATATAAAACACCTTATTTAGTGATATTCAAATACTATTTTTTTTTTAAATTTTGCCTTCTTAAAACCATCCAAGGGACATCGCTGGCAGTCCAGTGGTGAATGCTCTGCACCTCCATTGCAGAGGGCATGGGTTAGATCCCTGGTGGGGGAACCAAGATCCCACATGTTTCGGCCAAAAGAAAATTCAAGAAAGGAGGATTTCTTTGGTGTGTGCTTGTATGATTTCTGGGCATTGGAAGACGCACAGAGGTGATTCCCCATGCCAATTGTCACTTCCATGCAAAACCTCATTTAAAATTCTGGCACTAGTTTGTGATCTCATCTATCAGTGGTTGCAAAAACTGAGTTTGACACATGAAAATGTTCCTTTAATTTTTCTCTTCCTCCATAGCTTTATAATTTTACACTTTTTATTCCTGCTGCTGGAGAATTCACTGTTTTATGCCTCAGTCTCTCCATCAGATAAACTGGCTACATAGATCTTGTAACTGAGAGAAACTGCATTGTTTGTTTAGTATTAAGAGCACTCTCACTGCAGAGGGTTTTCCAAAGTATAATGATGCAATGGTGCACATGTGACAAATAAGTTAATTAAATTCAATGACATTAAACTAACCATAAAACTCCCAGTGTGCACAAAATGACTCACTTCCAACAAACCCTGTTTAATATTATGAAATTGTAAAGGGTTATGATTTAGTTAGCTACTATGCCAAACAATCTAGAGGCCAAAATTAAGAGCATCTTTTCAGCTGAAGAAGAGGATTACTTTGCTGCCGTGATAATTTTTACTTATTTTAACTCATTCAGGACCTTTCTTAAGTTACATTTTATTTCTTTGTATATCACAGGGGAAAAAATGGAATGAGGGAATTTCTTAAACCATTATAAATGAAAGTAGAGAATTTAGTAAATATATGAAGAGAACAAATGAGGGGGGGAAATCTTTCAAAAAGTGGCAGGACTGTTGGTTAGAAGATATGGTGAAAGTCTTACTGGGACTTCCCTCGTGTTCCAGTGGTTAAGACTCCATGATTCCACTGCATGGGTTCCATTCCTGGTTGGGGAACTAAGATTCTGGGTGTTAGGGGCAGGGGTGGGGAGTCTTATTGCTAGAGGTAATGTAGCTGCATACTGCCTTTCTGGGACTTACCTTGACAATGGTCTTAAGAATGTACATATTCTTTGCATAAGCAATATCACTTCTAGGAACTGATTCTAGGAAAGAATTTGATAAGTGAGAAACACATATGAACAAGAATGTTCAAGTGTCATTTATAATGGGGAAAATAATTTTAAAAATCCCTAACATCCAAAAATAAGGAGTTAACAAATTATAGAGCATGTAGCTGATCAAATACTAGACAATTATTAAAAATGATTATGTAGTTCTATGTTATTGTCATGGAGAGAAGTTACAATAAAATACTAAATGATAAAAAGTTTATGCAAAGGATGAGTCCATTGTAATTAAATGTATATAAAAATACACACATGCAGGAACCCACAGAAAAGAAGTTCTGCAAAGATAAACAATGAAATTTTAACAAAAATTATCTCCAGGTGGTGCACTTATGTAGGGGGTTTTTCCTTTTCTGGTTGTTTCCTAATTTTGCTAATTATCACAGATTTCTTATGAAATTTAAGTAGCTTTTTAATATTTAATTTAAGTAATAAATTATAATGTTAATATTTAAATTTAAATAGCTTTTCTAATCCTAAATTCTATTGAATTAACTAGAATCTACTGCATTGTTCCCAGATGACTATATAAACTGCAAAAATAATAAATGTGGATAGGTGGATGGATGGATGGAGAACTGATCGTGAGTAATCATATTATTGAAGCTCTGCTATTCACACAAAACCACCTGTTTAAAGAATGTATTAGGAAGCTCTTCTGCTAAGAATATTTGAAAATGAAACGACTTTAGTAAGTTTGAATGACTTTCTTTTCAATTCAGTGTATATTTATATAAGTCCAATTTTATAAAAAGATGTCAGGAAGCCAAATTTATCTCAAACTAAATGATGTAACTAAGTGATTCTGATGCTGTCCCTTTTATAGCTTAGACTAGAAAACTATTAAGATAGACAAATAGCTCTTTTGTGATAATGTTTATGCCATAATTCTTTCAAGTGAAGTCACTCAGTAGTGTCCGACTCTTTGCGACCCCATGGACTGTAGTCTACCACAATCCTCCATCCATGGAATTTTCCAGGCAAGAGTACTGGAGTGGGTTGCCATTTCCTTCTCCAGAGGATCTTCCTGACCCAGGGATCGAACCCGGGTCTCCCACATTGTAGGCACAGACACTTTACCGTCTGAGCCATTTCAAGGATATGTATTGAACAGCTAGCAGCAGAATAATGTTCCATAACAAACTACCCTAAAACTTTGTTGTTGCAAAAATGCACATTAAACGCTCATGGATCTGTTGGTGACTATGGCCTGACTGATCTAGACTGGTTTTGCTGCGAAGGTATGCTTCAGAAAGCACAATGACTGGACTTGGGGCCAGGCTTTGAACTGGGTTCAGGTCTTCTTCATTCATGTTTGTTCTGGGATAAAGTAGCAGCAGCTAGCTAAGGCATGTTCTTCTCATGGCAGATCATCGGAGCACAAAAACCAGGCAGAATTACTGTAGCCTCTTCTCACTTCCATTATTGAAAGCAAGTCCCAGGGCCAAAGTCTGAGGGTTCAGTTCAGTTCAGTAGCTCAGTCATATCTGACTCTTTGCAACCCCATGAACTGCAGCACACCAGGCCTCCCTGTCCATTACCAACTCCTGGAGTCCACCCAAACCCATGTCCATTGAGTCAGTGATGCCATCCAGCCATCTCATCCTCTGTCGAACCCTTCTCCTCTTGGCCTCAATCTTTCCCAGCATCAGGGTCTTTTCAAACGAGTCAGCTCTTCGTATCAGGTGGTCAAAGTATTGGAGTTTCAGCTTCAACATCAGTCCTTCCAATGAACACCCAGGACTGATCTCCTTTAGGATGGACTGGTTGGATCTCCTTGCAGTCCAAGGAACTCTCAAGACTCTTCTCCAACACCACAGTTCAAAAGCATCAATTCTTTGGTGCTCAGCCTTCTTCACAGTCCAACTCTCACATCCATATACAACCACAGGAAAAACCATAGCCTTGACTAGATGGACCTTTGTTGGCAAAGTAATGTCTCTGCTTTTGAATGTGCTATCTAGGTTGGTCATTACTTTCCTTTCAAGGAGTAAGCATCTATTAATTTCATGGCTGCAATTACCATCTACAGTGATTTTGGAGCCCCAGAAAAGAAAGTCAGTCACTGTTCCCACTGTTTCCCCCTCTATTTGCCATGAAGTGATGGGACCGGATGCCATGATCTTAGTTTTCTGAATGTTGAGCTTTAAGCCAACTTTTTCACTCTCCTCTTTCACTTTCATCAAGAGGCTCCTTTAGTTCTTCTTCACTTTCTGCCATAAGGGTGGTGTCATCTGCATATCTGAGGTTATTTCTCCCAGCAATCTTGATTCCAGCTTGTGCTTCTTCCAGCCCAGCATTTCTCATGATGTACTCTGCATATAAGTTAAATAAGCAGGGTGACAATATACAGCCTTGACTATTCTTTCTCCTATTTGGAACCAGTCTGTTGTTCCACGTCCAGTTCTAACTGTTGCTTCCTGACCTGCATACAGGTTTCTCAAGAGGCAGGTCAGGTGGTCTGGTATTCCCATCTCTTTCAGAATTTTCCAGTTTGTTGTGATCCACACAGTCAAAGGCTTTCGCATAGTCAATAAAGCAGAAATAGATGTATTTCTGGAACTCTCTTGCAAAGCAGAAATAGATGTTTTTCTGGAACTCTCTTGCTTTTTCCATGATCCAACAGATGTTGGCAATTTGATCTCTGGTTCCTCTGCCTTTTCTAAAACCAGCTTGAACATCAGGAAGTTCATGGTTCACGTATTGATGAAGCCTGGCTTGGAGAATTTTGAGCATTATGTTACTAGCATGTGAGATGAGTGCAATTGTGTGGTTGAGCATTCTTTGGCATTGCGTTTCTTTGGGATTGGAATGAAAACTGACCTTTTCCAGTCCTGTGGCCACTGCTGAGTTTTCCAAATTTGCTGGCATATTGAGTGCTGCACTTTCACAGCATCATCTTTTAGGATTTGAAATAGCTCAACTGGAATTCCATCACCTCCACTAGCTTTGTTCGTAGTGATGCTTCCTAAGGCCCCTTTGACTTCACATTCCAGGATGTCTGGCTCTAGGTGAGTGTAAGTGATCACACCATCGTGATTATTTGGATCGTGAAGATCTTTTTTGTACAGTTTTTCTGTGTATTCTTGCTACCAGTGTGATCACTCACACTCACCTAGAGCCAGACACCCTGGAATGTGAAGTCAAGTGGGCCTTACAAAGCATCACTACGAACAAAGCTAGTGGAGGTGATGGAATTCCAGTTGAGCTATTTCAAATCCTAAAAGATGATGCTGTCTGAGGGTTAGAGAAGAATATTCTGTCCAAAGGGAAGGGAAAGTGATTGAATACTGGTTAAACAATACTCCTAGTTATTTCAGTGACCCAGAAGTAATGTACAAGATACTGTACAGAAAAAAAAATCTATAATGGAGACTTTAATTTGGGGGTTTATAGAAACTAAGTCAGTTTTTGAACGGACATTTCCACCACATTCTATTTTTGCTTTAATGTCTGGTCTTCCTTTTCCCTCTTTCCTATCCCACTAAATCTATCTCACTCAGTGAACCATCTTCCCGGTGTGAGGCCAGAACGACACTGTGCGAGCAGGCATTCTGTGTACCTGTAAGTTTTTCATAGGCTGAGGAACATCTGCTCACTTAACTGGACCCCTTCACAGCAAATCACCCCTAAGAACAACCAAAGTTAAGTTGAATAATTCTCCCAAAAGAGAAGCTGTTTTACAATAAATCTGAAGATAGTCATAGAAAGGTGTTTTTCCTCTATGACTGCTATCCTCTAGGGATAAAAGGAGAAATGGACGTTAAACATGGCTGTATCTCATTCTCTCTAGGTGAAAATCAGGAGTCAAGAATGTCACTGGAAAATACAATCCTACTTCCCCAAGAGCTCTCCTCTCTGTCACCACAGTATCTACTGTGTAAAAACCTTCAAATGTGCCCTTGCTTAATCTCCATCCAACTGCCAGAGTTCTCCAACTCTCCCACTTATTGCTTTTATCCCCAGCATGGTGTAGTTTACATTGCATCATCCATAACACAGAGAAGAAGGGTAACATATTCTCTTGATACCTATTTGAATTATGCCCAAAGATACAGGTAAGAGGAAGAAAGAAGGAAAAACACAAGAAGCACAATGGAGATCCATGCTGTCTCATGAGACCTTCAGCATGGAAGTGACTTTGGACTGGTTCTGGGACGCGTAACAGAGTTGTAGATGGTCACAGAAGACAATCTGCATAAATCTGAACTCTTGCCAAGAAAAATCCGTGCTTGAGCTGAGAATACCACCTACCAATATAGTTATAGCCTACAGTGGAAAGTTAGAGGAGGGGAGTGGAGTCCTGCCAGTTTTGCTGAAATCAGTCCTTTTGGAGGCTCCTTCCTCTTTCTTGTTTTCTATTCTTGAGGACCACAGGGTAGTGAGACTGAGTCATTATGAAAAAAAAGAATAGTCAAGGTATTTAAGTGGAGGGTGGGGGTGGACAGCAGAGGGCTTACCCCCATCCCACTCCTCTCACCACCCCCTGCAAACTGGGAAGACACTAGTTCCTGTTCAAACCAGCTCGTTTCCCTTCTCCAGTTCCAGATATAATATCAGAAAGTGGAAAAAACAAAACAAAACTATACTTTCAGTCTTTGCCTAATGCATTTTCTGTTGAATTAAGACCAGAATTTACTTGAATAAGGTAGCTTTATTTTTTAAGAAAAGAGACATTTTGGGCAAAATTCTATAAATTTAAACAAAGAAATAGATAATTTGTTATAGATGATTTAAAACTTACATTTAATACACTATACAACCTATATGGTATCCATAAAACAGGGACTTTGTGCATTTAGCAGTAGTGCTGTGTGCTAGATGGTTGCTTAGGTTTAAAACTTTTGAAGATTTAATCCTAAACTGGAAGTAAGAGAATTAATTGTTAAATATATACAATGACAATAAATAGATGCAAAATACTGATTAACAAGAGTTTGGGGATTAAGATGAAGTAACTGTATTACAGGCATTCTGCTAAAATTACGCTATTAAAATGGTTAGATGTTAATTAGGTTTTCATGATTAGAGCTTAAACATTCTAAAAATAATATACTTCTAAAACTGCCATAATAGTAAAACAAATATTTTTATCCAAGGGAGTACAGTGTCTTGTTTGACCTCTCAGTAATATTCAATACCAATGGCTACACCTTCCTTCTTGAAATGTTATTTCCTTTGCTCCAGAATTAGTCAATATCTCTCCAGCCCAGTGCCACCTTTGACAGCTCCTCCTCTTCAACAAGACCTCTTAACACTGTACTTCCTCAGGGCTGAAAATGAGCTGCTTCTTCCCCAGTCATTCCATACTCATTCTATACAATGGCGTCAAATGCCATCTAAGATTCTAAAGGTTCCCAAATATGTAATTCCCAACCAGATCTATTTTCTGACTTCCAAACCTGTATACACAACTATCTGTCTGACTCTTCCACTTAGTTCTCTGACCAGATCTCAACTTCAAGGCCAGAATGGATTTTTCAGTTTTCCTTCCTAAATTTCTAACTATAACAAATATGTCAATGACATCACTATTTACCTAGTGATTTAAGGAAGTAGCAGAGAAGCATAGAAGTTGTAGTTAATGTTTCTATTCTCATTCCCAGTCCATCAGTTAATGTTATTTTTCTTACCTCCAGATTATAGCTCTATCTGTCCTCTTTTCCTCATCACCCCAGTTTTAAATCTCATCTAAATCATTCCAAATGGTTGGAGACTACTGCAATGGTCTCCAAAGTGGTTTCCCTTCTTCCACTCTTATTTATTTTAAGCTATTTCCCACATACCACAAAAACGTATTAAAATGTAAATAGGCTCCTGCTACTTCTCCACTCAAGAGGTTTCAATGGCTCCCCATGAGACAGAAAGATAAATTCTGAAGGCATCTCAGGAATTGGGTCCCCAGTGTCTACCATTCTCCTCTTATTGTGCTCTGATCACTCTAGTCCTTCCATTTCTGTAATGGCATTAAGCTCTTTCCCACCTCTGAGTTTCTGCCCCTCTGTTCTTTGTTTCCATCTGGAATGTTCTCCCTAAGTCCTCCCTTATCTAACTCTGATACTTCCTTCATTTCCTCAGAGAGCTTTTCTTGATGAACACCCTCTTTCCCAAACCAGCTTAAGTTCTCCATTATATGTACACTCTGCATATACACTCTTACTCATAACATGAGTCATAGTTTGTAAATGTATATCTGTTTGTTTAATAACTTTCTTCCGCATTGGACTGTGAAGTCCTTATGTCAGGAATCCCTACTGTATCCCAGTTCTAGAACAGTTCCTGAGTAAATTTTTAATGTTGGGTGTGTGATTAGTTGAAATAATATATTTATACAACCTTATGTGCTGAACTTTTAATGAAATTAAGCTGGTTTCATAAACAGCCTCTAGTTAGTTACCCCATGTGTTGTTTATAAAATGTACATAATACTCTATCAAATATATATGACAAAATACACTTAATCATTTCCTGTTTTCTGAGAAGTGTTACCTATTTTTGCTATCGTCACTAACACTGCTACAATAGAGCTATATCCTTGTTAGAAACTCACAGAGGTGGGGACCACAGGACTACAATTTTTTATTATTCCCTCTACCCACAGGATCAACAGTATTTCTTTGAAAGTATTATAACAAATAACAGTACCCCCAAAATGACCAATCTTGAATAATTAGGCCAAACTTTTAAAAAGCCTATCAAAGAAAACATACGTACCCTTCATGAACTCCACTCCTACAGGAAAGTCTCCCCATGTGGGTCATCTACTCATTGTATTAGTCATAACAGTATTGACACAAGTAAAGTCTAATTTCTTAAAAGTCCTTAAGTCCCAGGAAAAGTTTCCATTATATTTTATGTGTGGTAAAATTATAATGATACCAGGATGTCCATTGGGAAGATATGTTTATTGTGAATATTATATCATAAATCTGATCTAGAGTCAAGGTTTTTCATTGACTCAGCTATCAAGAGCAATAAAATGACTTGTTCTTTTAACTTATTACTTATAGCCAGCAACTCATTACCTTTATTCAAGGATGCATTACAAAAACTTGAATTAGGAACACTAAATATTTTTTCAATAAGATTTCTTTCTAAAGAAAGATGCTAGAATTTGAAAGGGACTTCCCTCGTGGCCCAGTGGTTCAGACTCCTCCTTCTAATGCAGCAGGTTAGGGTTCGATCCCTGGTCAGGGAGCTAAGATTCCCACATGCCTTGAAGCCAATAAACTAGAACATAAAACAGGAGCAATATTGTTACAAATTCAGTAAATACTTTAAAAATGGTCAAAAAAATACATCAAAAAATTTTCAAAAGATATTATATTCTGAAAAATATTTTTTAAATACCTTTTTTTTTTTTTTTTAAAGAAAAAAAGAGTGTATTGACTTTCAAATGGAAACAGACACGGAACAGGAAGCAGGTGAAGAGGTAATCCTTTCAGAGCCTACAGCACACTTTAATAAAGCTGGGGTTCAAGGCCCTAGCAGATAGAATTGTAATTCTATTCCAGAAAGAGGCCTGCTTTGGGCCAGTTCTGGATGGTGAGTGCGGTGATGGGTTGGCTCACACTAGTTAGTCGTGTCTGACTCTGTGACGCCATGGACTGTAGCCTGCCAGGCTCCTCTGTCCATGGGATTCTCCAGGCAAGAATACTGGAGTGGGTTGTCATTTCCTTCTCCAGTGATGGGGTGGATTTGAACCTAATCTGGTTCAGTTAACTCTTGGAAACTGTGACAGTTCTGTGCCCAGTGTACTGGGGCTCTTTTGGACTTGACATGATGTGATTCCTGGGTTTCTATTTCAAACAGGCTCAAGTCCACCCCTGGGGCTGAACTAAATTTTTCAGAAATACTTACTTCACTAATGGAGTTCTTTCTTCTTTCTTCCTTCCTTCCATCCCTCCCTTCTTTGCTTCCTTCCTTCCTTTCAACTAATAAATAGCTCCCCCCACTGCACCACCAACCCAGGGCCCACTGTGCTAGACACTCTAGAAGATAAAAAGAAGGTTCTGGCAAATCTCAAGCCTCAAGCAGGATGGATTAGACTCATGCAAACCTACTTGAACAGTGTAAACAGACCCCAATAAAAGCCAAAGGGAAGAACCAGATAAGTGAGGGGAGATGCCTCTAGCTGACACGATCAGTAAAGATTTCCACAGAGCAAGCACTTCAGACAGCTCAAGGAAAAACAGCGTAGGATTTAGATACACAGAGATGAGGCCTGTGGATTGGAGTGAGAAAGGACATCCAGGGCAAAGAAATAGATTTCACCATTAGAGTGTCTTTTCTTTTCTCCTTGTCTTTCTTGGCTGGGTGTTCTGGGGCAGTGCTCCTTAAACTTTAACGTACAGATGAATCACCTGGCAATCTTGTAAAATGCAGATTCTGATTCACCTGGTCTGGGTAGACAGAAATCTGTATCTCTAACAAGCTTCCAAGTAACACTGAAGCTGCTGGTCTGAAATGTGCACTTTCACTGGCAAAGTCCTAAGCTGTATGTTGGCAAGGTGGGGCTGTATCAGTGGGGAATTATAGGGTCACCCATGGCTGGGCAGGTCCACATGGCCTGAGAGTCTCTGGGACACAGCATTACGTGCTTCTTTCACTGTTAGTCTTTGGGAGGGCTCAGGGGCCATAACAAACAGAAGGGAAAGAGCTGCTGGATGCAACCAAGATGACCTGTCCTCAGTTTGTGAACAGATTGCATCATTCTATCCTGTAAACGAGCAGCACAGAGACCGGGGAGAGATGGCAGCTCTGTGTGTGTAAGCAGAAGAAGGAATTCTTTGTTCGCTCAAAGCCTAGCCGCTTTTCTGGATCTTGGCGGAGAAAGTCATTTTAAAACAAAAATAGGTCCTTCAAAAGCATTGATCAGGATGACTCAGTCTATCAAACTCTGAATTTAATGCAACAAACCAGGTCTGAGTTAAGGTGGAGGGGTAACTGAAGGTGATTGTTAATTGCCTTAGTAGATTTTTATTTTCCAGCTGGATACTATTCTTCAGGAAGGATTTTTAATTCAAGCAAGTTAGGAGAGAAGAGGAGTTACACCTGAATATTTGTGATTGAAATTCAGAACTAGTCACCGTCTAAACGTATGTATGTCTTAGTAAATCCTGAGTCCTAACTTAATAAGTCAAATGTTGAAATCTTTAAACTATTAATTCCCCTTCCCACCCCAGCCTTAGGCCTTTTCTGTGGAAATAGTAATAGGTGAAAACACGAGGACACTTGGGCAGGAGAAGGTGGAAATTTTACAAAAAGCTCCTTCTATATACGTAAAATTGTTTTTGTGAAAATAGGAATGCTATATTGCAGCTGTAGAGATAAAATATGCTTGCTATAGTACAGAGGCTTCTTAGAAACAGCTTGGATTGGAAATCCAAAACATACTATAGGTTTCCTTCTCCCATTTTTCTGGAAGTTACCAAGATAGTGGTCATGGGCGGAAAGTAATATTTATTCAGCACTTCCTGTGGGTAGGTACTATGCTAAATATTATGTGTGTGTTCCTTTTTAATCCTCCAATTAAAACCATGTGCATTTTTTGGAGATAAGAAATCTAGTATTTAGACTTTGCCCAAGGCTATAAACAAGAAGAGTTGAAGCATGAGTTCAAACATAATCTGTCTAAAATAAAATTCATGTCCTTTCTCCCACAGTATGCAATTATTTAAAACCAGAGCAATGAAATCCAGGACATAACCATCTTTTTGCGAGACTAAACCTTCTTTAGTTTTCTTTTTTTTCAAGGAACTGCTTCTTGTTTTATTCTATGTCTTATCTATATGTTGGTATATGAAAGTTGAAGCAGCTTAGAGGATAAAGTAATATCATTAAAGAAGCAAAAAGGAGCTTTGAGGAAAATGGAAGGCAAATAAAGATAGAGCAAGACTGAGAATGGCTGTTCTCATGCCTCTAAGTCACATTCTCCTGCAATGAATGACAGTTGACTCAGTTCCACCATATTTCGTGTCAATAGTTAATATCTACCCTGTCCTCAAAAGTACAGGAGAGAAATAAACCAGAGGGTTTGTAAATTAGGAACAAAATGTTATCTTAGAGCAACTCAGTCAAAAAAGAAGATGAACTCCAGTTATAAACTGGGTAGAAACCTTAAAAAGTAAAACCACAGAACAAGACTAATTGTGAAGAAAATAGACTAGGATCCCAGGCATAAGCTCCAATGATAGGTGTATAAGTGTTAGTCGCTCAGTTGTGTCCAACTCTATGCAACCCCATAGACTGTAACCCACCAGGCTCCTCTGTTCATGGGATTCTCCAGGCAAGAACTTGAGTCGGGAGCCATTCCCTTCACCAGAGGATCGTCACAACCCAGGTCTTCTGCATTGCGGGTGGACTCTTGACCATCTGAGCCACCAGGGAAGCCTGCAGGCCTTCTGCACCCCACCATATCCATGCCACTAGATATGAGACATTTCATTTCCAATCTACAAACGATACCCACAAGCAAGAGCCACAGATCTATCCTAGCCTGGGGACGCTCACTAGTACTGCCAGGGGAATCACTATGGAAAGTGAAATGAGACCCCACATTTCAAAAGAATCCATAGTTTTGAAGACAGTGGATGGGCATAAATGACAAACTATAGGATGATAGGGGAAGGAACTAAAAGTTCTTCAATATATTGTTTCCACCCCTCTCAACTAGGATAGTTTCTCTTATCACTCCTCATACTGTGGAATTTTATGATGGAAATGTTCCTCCGAGACCACAAAATATTCCTAAAATTGCACATATCTTTGGAAAAGTTGATAGTCTTCCACAGATAAATGTGATTTAGTTTACTCAAGTTATTTTATTTAGTTCTAATTTTTGTTATACTAAAGGAGAAGGCAATGGCAACCCACTCCAGTACTCTTGCCTGGAAAATCCCATGGATGGAGGAGCCTGGTAGGCTGCAGTCCATGGGATCGTTAGGAGTCGGACACAACTGAGCAACTGCACTTTCACTTTTCACTTTCATGCATTGGAGAAGGAAATGGCAACCCACTCCAGTGTTCTTGCCTGGAGAATCCCGGGGATGGGGGAGCCTGGTGGGCTGCCGTCTATGGGGTCGTACAGAGTCGTACACGACTGAAGCGACTTAGCAGCAACAGCAGCAAAGGAATGATGGCGTGCTGCAATTCATGGGGTCGCAAAGAGTCGGACACGACTGAGCGACTGAGTGGAACTGAAAGGAATGCTGATTTTTAAGACTAGAAAAGCAACAGCCACTCTGGGTGAGATAGGTGACTAGAGGCACCTAGGAAAGGTTTTAGGAGAATACTGGGGGGAAAGGCACAAAAGCAGAAAGGAGCTAA
>NW_011494753.1:10100212-10104900 GCF_000754665.1 Bison bison bison | reverse complement strand
AAAGATTATTTTTACCTATTTTAAGACCAAGACTGGTGGCTATACTCACTGAGACAGGAAAAGAAATGTCCTCCTTTTTGACCCTTCTCTACAGAGTGCACCCAACTCTGGTACCATTACAAACAACAAATATTAGGCTTCTCTGAGCTGGTTTAGTGACACAGCTCTTCTAGGAAAATGAATGGCGTGCCACGCAACTTAAAGAAAGACTCTTTCAGGTCTAAAAACAATGTATAATTTTTGGTTGATTGAACCATATGAAATTGCCAATATTCAAGTGACTGTGTCTAACAAAAATAGCGGTTTCACATGGATCAGCCTAAAGGTTGATAAATTGCAGGTTCCTGAATTTCTTACCTGAAGTCACATCCTTGGAATGAAGAATTTGGAAAGCTATTAACCATGCTGTATAGGATATATATTTTTAATACTGATTTTACCAGACTTGAAGATACACTGTGATTGATGATGCTATACCATAAGTGATGGTGTTAAAAATAGCAATGTTATGATGCACAGTTCCCTAGGTCGAGCTCTTTGTTCATGGCAATTCATTCCATTTGTTATTTAGACAGTATCTCCTTCTACAGCGATGGCAATCTAGGATACCTAAACATGTTGGTGTTTTAGGCTGTGGTTGACAGTGGGCACAGTTCAGGAAAACCCTACCTGAACTCAGTTTTTCTTGTACCACTCAATGCTCAGGTCACCAGGTGATCTGGTATCCTCATGGCCATGAGTTGACTTGTGCCATAAGAGAAAACGGCTTTCATGGTTTCCTTTTCTATTCCAGAATATAGGTCATTTAAAAGTCTGCAATTTGGCATCTTCAGTGCTATAGTTTTAGGGTCAGACTTTAAGGGAAAAAGCCAAGTATGCTTGTTTTCATGCTCATTGGGTATTTCTGTAATTATATGTAAGAAACCGGTAACAATAATAGTTTTTGGGGAGGGAAACTTACTTTTTCTCTCTAGTGAGTTTTTTTTTTTTTTTGCCTTGAGCTTCTTTTTTATTATTATGTATTAATTACTGCTAGTAATAAAATAATTAAAAAACAAATACAATTAATTTAAATTTTAAGTAGACAAAGCATTTTACTTTGTAAAAGCACAAAGCCACTCCCTTTATAAATGTTTACATCCTGTTCTTCTTGCTCTCCTGTACAACCTTATCATTGTTGTGATTTTTAAAAATAATTCTTAGGAACTGTGGGAAGCAAAACAGATACCAGAGATTTTGATAATGGAAATGGCTATTTATTCTGCAAATATTTGCAATTACCTGTTATGTGCTAGGTCCTGGGCCAGGTACTTCCTCCTTTCCATAACTTCTTATATAAACACCTAAGTTTTTTTTTTTTTTTCTTCTTTGCAAGGTCTGCATGCTTAAAATGCTTCCCATAGATAAGCAGTGGTCTGTTCTTCAGGAATGCAGCAACCAATGAGTTCACCTGCAGGAGTAATCTCCCAGGGCAATGGGGGAAGTCCTAGGTGTCTGGCTGAGGCAGAGACTACACTGATGACATCTGCTTCTGTGTGTGGGGGTGGGGTGGGGGTGGGAAAGCCATTTTCAGTTAGATCTGCAATATTGAGAAAACAAAAGATAAAATGGAAGATTTGAAAAAGGAAGGTGGTAGAAGGGAAGTGGCCATAGAAACTAGTATTTTTTTTTTTTCCCTTCCAGTTTTCAGTACAGTTCAGTCACTCAGTCGTTTCCAACTCTTCGTGACCCCATGGACTATAGCATGCCAGGCTTCCCAGTCCATCACTAACTCCCAGAGCTCACTCAAACTCATGTCCATCGAGTCAGTGATGCCATCCAACCCTCTCATCCTCTATCACCCCCTTCTCCTCCCACCTTCAATCTTTCCTGGCATCAGGGTCTTTTCCAATGAGTCAGTTCTTCCCATCGGGTGGCCAAAGTATTGGAGTTTCGGCTTCAGCATCAGTTCTTCTGATGAACACCCAGGACTGATTTCCTTTAGGATGGACTGGTTGGATCTCCCTGCAGTCCAAGGGACTCTCACGAGTCTTCTCCAACACCACAGTTTAAAAGCATCAATTCTCTGGCACTAAGATTTCTTTATAGTCCAACTCTCACATCATACATGACTATTGGAAAAACCATAGTTTTGACTAGATGGACCTTGCCAGCAAAGTAATGTCTCTGCTTTTTAATATGCTGTCTAGGTTGGTCATAGCTTTCCTTCCAAGGAGCAAGTGTCTTTTAATTTCAAGGCTGCAGTAACCATCTGCAATGATTTTGGAGCCCCCCAAAATAAAGTCTTTCATTGTTTCCATTGTTTCCCCATCTACTTGCCATGAAGTGATGGGACCAGACACCATGATCTTAGTTTTCTGAATATTGACTTTTAAGGCAACTTTTTCACTCTCCTCCTTCACTTTCATCAAGAGGCTCCTTTAGTTCTTCACTTTCTGCCATAAGGGTGGTGTCATCTGCATATCTGAGGTTATTTCTCCCAGCAATATTGATTCCAGCTTGTGCTTCTTCCAGCCCAGCATTTCTCATGATGTACTCTGCATATAAGTTAAATAAGCAGGGTGACAATATACAGCCTTGACGTACTCCTTTCCTGATTTGGAAGTAGTCTGTTGTTCCATGTCCAGTTCTAACTGTTGCTTCTTGACCTGCATACAGATTTTTCAGGAGGCATGTCAGATGGTCAGGTATTCCCATCTTTTGAAGAATTTTCCACAGTTTGTTGTGATCTACACGGTCAAAGGCTTTGGCACAGTCAATGAAGCAGACATAGATGTTTTTCTGAAATTCTCTTGCTTTTTCGATGATCCAGCAGATGTTGGCAATTTGATCTCTGGTTCCACTGCCTTTTCTAAAGCCAGCTTGAACATCTGGAAGTTCATGGTTCATGTACTGTTGAAGCCTGGCCTGGAGGATTTTGAGCATTACTTTGCTAGGGTGTGAGATGAGTGCAATTGTGCGGTAGTCTGAACATTCTTTGGCATTGCCTTTCTTTGGGATTGGAATGAAAACTGACCTTTTCCACTCCTGTGGCCACTGCTTAGTTTTCCAAATTTGCTGGCATATTGAGTACAGCACTTTCACAGCATCATCTTTTAGGATTTGAAATAGCTCAACTGGAATTTCATCACCTCCTCTAGCTTTGTTCGTAGTAATGCTTTCTAAGGCCCACTTGACTTCACATTCCAGGATGTCTGGCTCTAGGTCAGTGATCACACCATTGTGATTATCTTGGTTGTGAAGATCTTTTTTGTACAGTTCTGTGTATTCTTGCCACCTCTTCTTAATATCTTCTGCTTCTGTTAGGTCCATACCATTTCTGTCATCTATTGGGCCCATCTTTGCATGAAATGTTCCTGTGGTATCTCTAATTTTTTTGAAGAGATCTCTAGTCGTTCCCATTCTATTGTTTTCCTCTATTTCTTTGCACTGATCACTAAGGAAGGCTTTCTTATCTCTCCTTGCTATCCTCTGGAACTCTGCATTCAAATGGGTATATCTTTCCTTCTCCCCTTTGCCTTTCAGTTCAATTCAGTCACTTAGTTGTGTCTGATTCTTTGCGACCCCATGAATCGCAGCATGCCAGGCTTCCCTGTCCATCACCAACTCCCGGAGTTCACCCAAATTCATGTGCATCGTGTCGCTGATGCCATCCAGCCATTTCATCCTCTGTCGTCCCCTTCTCCTCCTGCCCCCAATCCCTCCAAGCATCAGGGTCTTTTCCAATGAGTCAGCTCTTTGCATGAGGTGGCCAAAGTATTGAAGTTTCAGCCTCAGCATCAGTTCTTCCAATGAACACCCAGGACTGATCTCCTTTAGGATGGATGGTTGGATCTCCTTGCAGTCCAAAAGACTCTAAAAAGTCTTCTCCAAAACCACAGTTCAAAAGCATCAATTCTTTGGTGCTCAGCTTTCTGTGTCGTCCAACTCTCACACCCATACATGACTACTGGAAAAACCATAGCCTTGACTAGATGGACCTTTTTTGACAAAGTAATGTCTCTGCTTTTTAATATGCTGTCTAGGTTGGTCATAGCTTTTCTTGCAAGGAGTAAGTGTCTTTTAATTTCATGGCTGCAATCACCATCTACAGTGATTTTGGAGCCCCCCAAAAGAAAGTCAGCCACTGTTCCCACTGTTTCCTCATCTATTTACCATGAAGTGATGGGACCAGATGCCATGATCTTAGTTTTATGAATGTTGAGCTTTAAGCCAACTTTTTCACTCTCCTCTTTCACTTTCATCAAGAGGCTCTTTAGTTCTTCTTCACTTTCTGCCATAAGGGTGGTGTCATCTGCATATCTGAGGTTATTGATATTTCTCCTGGCAGTCTTGATTCCAGTTTGTGCTTCCTCCAGTCCAGAGTTTCTCATGATGTATTCTGCATAAAAGTCAAATAAGCAGGGTGACAATATACAGCCTTGACAACTCTTTTTCCTATTTGGAACCAGTCTGTTGTTCCATGTCCAGTTCTACCTGTTGCTTCCTGACCTGCATATAGGTTTCTCAAGAGGCAGGTCAGGTGGTCTGGTATTCCCATCTCTTTCAGAATTTTCCACAGTTTGTTGTGATCCACACAGTCAAAGGCTTTAGCATAGTCAATAAAGCAGAAATAGATGTTTTTCTGGAAGTCTCTTGCTTTTTCCATGATCCAGTCAGATGTTGGCAATTTGATCTCTGGTTCCTCT
>NW_011494753.1:10099590-10100018 GCF_000754665.1 Bison bison bison | reverse complement strand
GTCTGAGCATTCTTGGGCATTGCCTTTCTTTGGGATTGGAATGAAAACTGACCTTTTCCAGTCCTGTGGCCACTGCTGAGTTTTCTTTGTGTTTACCTTCTCCTAAAGGCAGAGGAACCAGAGATCAAATTGCCAGCATCTGCTGGATCATGGAAAAAGCAAGAGACTTCCAGAAAAACATCTATTTCTGCTTTATTGACTATTCCAAAGCCTTTGACTGTGTGGATCACAATAAACTGTGGAAAATTCTGAAAGAGATGGGAATACCAGACCACCTGATCTGCCTCTTGAGAAATCTGTATGCAGGTCAGGAAGCAACAGTTAGAACTGGGCATGGAACAACAGACTGGTTCCAAATAGGAAAAGGAGTACGTCGAGGCTGTATATTGTCACCCTGTTTATTTAACTTATATGCAGAGTACATCATG
>NW_011494753.1:10096014-10099294 GCF_000754665.1 Bison bison bison | reverse complement strand
GTGAAGAAGGCTGAGCGCCGAAGAATTGATGCTTTTGAACTGTGGTGTTGGAGAAGACTCTTGAGAATCCCTTGGACTGCAAGGAGATCCAACCATTGCATTCTGAAGGAGATCAGCCCTGGGATTTCTTTGGAAGGAATGATGCTAAAGCTGAAACTCCAGTACTTTTGGCCACCTCATATGAAGAGTTGACTCATTGCAAAAGACTCTGATGCTGGGAGGGATTGGGGGCAGGAGGAGAAGGGGACAACAGAGGATGAGATGGCTGGATGGCATCACTGACTTTATGGATGGAGTCTCAGTGAACTCTGGGAGTTGGTGATGGACAGGGAGGCCTGGCGTGCTGCAATTCATGGGGTCGCAAAGAGTCGGACACGACTGAGCGACTGATCTGATCTGATCTGATCTGATTTTCTCAGCTATTTGTAAGGCCTCATCAGACAACCATTTTGCCTTTTTGCATTTCTTTTTCTTGGGGATGATCTTGATCACTGCTTCCTGTACAGTGTCACGAACCTTCATCCATAGTTCTTCAGGTACTCTGTCTATTAGATTTAATCCCTTGAATCTATTTCTCACTTCTGCTGTATAATCATAAGGGATTTGATTTAGGTCGTACCTGAATGGTCCAGTGGTTTTCCCCTACTTTCTTTAATTTAAGTCTGAATTTGGCAACAAGGCATTCACGATCATGTTCCAGTTTTCCTGAGATGGAACTGACATACAGCACTGTATACATTTAAGGTGTACAGTATAATGATTTGACTTACATACATCATGAAAGTATTATCACAGTAAGTTTAGTGAACATCCCTCATCTTGTGTACATAAAAAATTTCTTGTGATAAAATCTCTTAGGATTTGCTCACTTACCTTTCATATATAACATGTAGCAGTGTCGATTATATTTATCATGGTTTACATTATATACTCAGTACAGATTTATCTCATAATTGGAAGTTTGTACTTTTGACTACCTTCATCCATTCCCCTGCCCCCCACCCCTAGCCTCTGGTGATGACAAATCTGATCTCTTTTCTTTGAGTTTGTTTTTAAACTATAATTGATCTATACTGCTGTGTTGGTTCCTGTTGCATGACATAGTCATTCGTTATTTCTATACATTTCAAAATGATCACCACGGTGAGCCTGGTTACCATCTGTCATCATAGTAAGATATTACATTGTTAAGGACTATATTCTATACTTTATATTTTATACCTGTAACTCACTTATTTTGCAACTAGAGGTCTGTACCTCTTAATCTCCCTCACGTATTTCTTTCTGTTCAGGGACATTTTAATTCACAAAATCATTGAATTACCCAAAAGCAGATTCTGAAGACCTGTAAATGGAATTCTAAACACACAGAGAGCTTGCTAAATCAAAGATGCTTACTACCTATGACTATTTTTTTTAAAGCTATAGAATTTCCTTGTTTAAATTTAGATTTCATATAGATGATGTGTAGATAAGAACAATGCCTTATATTTGCTTACATTTTCAGAGTTTCAAAGCCCTTAGATGTATACTGGTGCTATAAATCCTCACATAAACGCTAGGAGAATTGTTTTTCTTTTCACAGACCAGGAATTTGCAGCTTAGAAGTGGAGCCATTTGCCCATGGAAACCTGGTAGAAAATGGCTGAGGCTTAGACCCAGGAGCCCTACTTGTTGGCACTAAGCTAGCCCTACCAAAAGCCTCTCCAGAAATAAGCAGAAACATGTGAATTTATTAGGGAAATCCCTTTTGTTTAAAAAGAAAAAAAAAGCCACAACACTGAATATGCCCTGCACTGTGCTTAGTCACTCAGTTGTATCCAACTCTTTGCCACCCCATGGACTGTAGCCCAGCAGGCTACTCTGTCCATGGGGATTCCCCAGACAAGAATACTGGAGTGGTTTGCCATGCCCTCCTCCAGGGGATCTTCCCCACCCAGGAACTGAACCCAGGTCTTCTGCATTGTAGGCACATTCTTTACCAACTGAGCCAGCAGGGAAGCCCGAATATGCCCTAGGTATCCCCATTTCTCCCATTCTCCTCTTCCAAACCGCCTTCCTAGGTCTGCAGCCCAGCCCATCCTCCCAAAGTTCGGTTTGGGTTATGTCACTTTCTCCCCCAGCATCTGTTAGCGCCACACAGCCTACAAAATGAATTCAGGTTCCATAGACTGGCAACCAATTCCTCTGCCTCAGCTCCCATCCACTTCAACCCTCTTTCCCATTCAGTATGGTGTTTCTTGTTCCTTATATTCTAATCAAGCAGACCAGGATACTACCACCTGACACCCCAGCAGGGCCTGACTTAGGGTGAGGCGGGCTACAAAATTTCACCAGACATCAAAGAACTCAGTCATCAAGATAAACGTTTCAGTGCAGTATTTCTAAACATGAACGCAAAAATTGAAAAATATAAAAATTTAAAATAAAACCGGGTCATGTTACTGGTTTTTCCTCTTTTTTCCCCCAGACTCCAAAATGCTTCAGCAGAGTACTGTTTCAGACCCAAAGTGACTTTCCACTTGCATACTTTAAGATGCTTCCCAAGAGTTAGTTCTCACACCCCTTTCCACATCAGTATCTTCCTTCTCTTCTTGAATGCCTCAGCATTTATCTACAGCGCCCTTCTGCCTGGAAAACCTATTTCCTTTAGTAACTGGTTGTACTTTGCCGGGAATCTGAATCATCTGGGTTCCTCGGTGCCTTCCCAAACCACAGTGGGCACTCAGCTGCTCTTTGCTTAACACGGAAATCACAATCCTCAAATTGGCTGGCTGTGGGGCTGAGCAGAGAAGGAACTCAGATATGTTTTGTTTGGTCCAGAGTGTTTTTTAAAAACTGAAGTAGTTATCAAGATCGAAAAATTAGGATATTTTACATTAAAAAAAAAAAAATCTCTGTCATTTCTTGAAAATATCCAGAAAATCTAGTCTTGCAGCATACTCGAGGGAATTTGGAGCCCAGTGGCTCTGCCTTGAGAGTTCTCTCCAGTTCAATCGCTGCCTCCTGCCCGTTTCACTCCCTGACACTGCCTGCCAGGCCCTAGCTTGAGTTTGACACCCCAGACCTGAAGGAACGAGTACACTGGATAAAACCCATCTGCCGGGTCCACCTGTTCTTTCCAGGAGAATAAATTTCCTCACCGTCCTTTTAGGCTTGCAGAGGAGCTCACGGAAGCAGCTCACCTTTCTAACCCACAAACTTCCCACAACCCGTGAAACTTGCAAGGCCCTCCAAACACCATTTCTGCCTCGCCCTTTGCGCCCGGGCCCCCTCCCTG
>NW_011494753.1:10087518-10095275 GCF_000754665.1 Bison bison bison | reverse complement strand
TTTGTGCTCGCCGAGCGGGACTCGGGTCCCTGGTTCCCTCCTCCCCCTCGCCCCTCAGCACCGCCAAACCTGGGACCCGGTGTGCGGGCAGGGCTGGGCAAGCCGCAGAGCGGAGCAGTTTGCTTCGAGAAAGTTGAGGAGAGAGCCCTTCTTTCCTCACTGTCCCCGCGGTAGCATGGTCCCGGGGGTGCCGCCCCGAAGCCCCCAGTGTGGAGGAGCTAAGTGGGGTCGCTGCGCTCCTGGGCTAAGTTCCTCCACCCCCGACTGAAACCCACGAATCACCCAGATCTTCGCTTTCCTGGCTAGCTTCTTATAGTAAAATCATTCCTGCCAAAACTGAGGTAGGCTGTTCGGGAGGGCATGGCTCTCTGCCTCCAAGACCCTTAGCGGGGCGACTCCCCCTCCTCAACCTTAGACGTGGCCAAGGGCGCTGGGTTCCCAGTGAGCGCTTATGGTGCGCACTGAATGGAGCCTCACACACATGGCGGGGAACGTGGCTTAAGGGGATGGCCCGATTTTTCCTCTAGCCTTTTCTTAGCTTTTGAACACTCCACCAGCCCCACCCGGTTCATCTTCGCTGAGGACCGGACCTGGAGGGGAGGGCCAGGTGGAGAGCGTGGGCTGACATGCTATCCTTAGGAGAGCATGCTTCGGTTGTATTTGGCTTGGGCTCCAGCCCCAAGGACTTTATAAGGAACCCACCCCTCTTTCAATGATTCTTCCTCAGGGACCTGGTGGGAAGGAATAAGGGTGGTGAGCCCCCAAGAATATCCGTTTCATCCTATCGTCTCCTAAAATTGCGTTCCAGGCGACCCCAGGACCCTGGAACTGGCCGTGCTATAGATTAGAACAATGTGGAGGATGCTGACGGTTTCTCCTAGCTCCACTCTTCTCACTTCTTGTTTTGAGTTTTGGGGTTTTGCCTGCACACGAGTCAGAGCTGCTCTGTCATAACCTGGGGGGTGGAGGAGCTTCAGCCTGGCAGTGAGCCGCTGTTCGCCTCCAAGGCTGCTAGTGGGAATTGGTCCAGAAATGATTATGCAGGCTAGAAATATGCCTCTTTTTTTTCCTCTCTCTTTTGGCTGAACACCTTGGCTGTTGGGTTTGTGTGTTAAGTTCTTAAAGGAGAACCCACACACTGTTCAAGTCCCATGTTTTAGGGGTTCACCATTTCTCCTACAGGCTCTTCGCTTCGCTTTTTTCCTGATGTGGGGGTGGAGGAATCTGCTTTGGGGCAGATTGCCAAATGTGGAAATCACCTGGTGTTGGTACATGGGTTCTAGAAATAGATCTGAGGTCAAATTTTAGGTTTCCAGCCCGATTACCACGCAGACTGACAAAGTCACCGCAAACTTCAGTTTTCTCTTCTTTCAAGTGGGGATAATAGTGGCCTTCACTCCTTTCATTGCAGGTTGTTGTGAGACTTGGGAATAATGGGCATAAAAAGGGCTAAGAAAACTTGAAAGCACCGTTTATGTCTTCCTGTGACTGGTCTCTTTACCTAGTGTTTTTGAATTAACTAATCCTTTTAAATAGGACAAGCCCCCACGACCTTCTGCCCTCACCCCTCCTCACCAAAAGGTTTGGTTTCTCAGGTCTTTGGAATCACTCTTTATCTTCTTTTTTTCCCTCTCTTGCCTTAAATCCATCTCCCTTTTGATTTAAAGCGTCGATGTGCCAGTTCTCATATTTATCGGAAGGAAGCAGCATAGTGTAGATTAGGAGATGGGGGTGGTGGGGCTGCCTTATCAGTGTTCAGAGTCCTGGGCCCCAGAACTGGCATGTAAACCAGGCCCCAGTTTGAGAACCGAGGTTGATTCTGAAGGAGTCAGCAGACCCTGGGCTGGAGCTCTGACTTGGTCTCTTAACAGTGACCTTGAACTGAGGACTCAACCCCTGATCAGTGGCATCAGTCTATGAGATGGAGGGCCAGTGCTGATCAGAGGCAAAAACAGGTGAGATTGCCTCTCACTCAGTTAATAAGGGTTTAATCAGGTTCCTGACCCCTCCTCCCAGGTGTGTTGCATCTTCCGTCATCCTAGGGCACCGGTTCTCAAACAGGAGCACCCGAGTCCCCTGGAGGGCTTGTTAAGCCACTGCTCCTGGGCTGTGTTGCCGGAGCCTCTCTAGGTCTAGGGGAAGGGGAAGGGGTCATCTCAAAAGTTTGCATCTCTAACTAGTTCCAGATGATGCCAGTGCTGCTGTTCCAGGGGCCATGCAAGAGAGGTGAGGTTTGTTCTGAAACACCATTATTTTAATATGTCATATGTAGAGGCAGGATTTCTTTGGGGCATTTTGGGAACTTGCCTCAAGCATTTTCTACTTCAGATACCTGTGCCACTTCCCATTGTCCAGTTTTAGGTAAATCTGATCGCTCTTCAAATGAATGATTTTTACATAAAAAGACCCCTTCTTTTCATAATGTAAAATACTTAGCCTCTGGTTTCCAGGCCACTCTGGGATAGACTCATGTTGGTGACCTTGATATTGATAAATCCAGCAAATACCCGATTTCCTTTCTTTGGGGATCTCAGACATTTGTGGTGAGGAGGCTGCAAGAAGTTCTGACAGCTTGAACCTGACAATTAGAGAACAGGTGAATCACTTATGAGCAAGATTAAAAAGAATTTTCTCTGTGGTGTCTTCTCTGAAGAGACAGCTTACCCAGGCCTTGGGGGGCAGGTGACAGATGTCCTGTGGTAGTCAGATCTGGTGAAGGCCTCCCATTTCTTCTGGAAGATGATGGTGCTGGTAGTAACTGAGGGAGACTACCTTTCACTGTCCGAGATTGGGGATGCCAGCTTTAAGGAGCAACGGTGCAGTATCAGTATTGCGCTGCGTGATTGAGCTGGTAATCCAGCACTATTTGGGCACACCCCAATGTTAAACTCATCACCTCATTTCCCATGCTATGGTCCTGGGCTGACATTTCGCCATGACTTATGGCCTAGGTTGTGCCCTTGAATTTTAGCTGCTTTGTGTCAGAGAGGCTTCGGGAATCTGCTGGAATCAGGGAGAGTCCTGAGATGACATTCAAGGGCAGGAATAAGGTTTGTGTCACACCCAAATGAACTGTGTGTCTGAGGGGGGTCAGCACTTGAACCACTTCTTACGTTGTGGTGCCAAATGGAGTCCCAGCTGACCGTCCGGCTTTATCTCAGCTTTCCATTTGTGCTTTGTTTTAGTTTTAACATGATTAGCACTAGAGAAACCTATCAGTAAATCAGAAACCTATTCAAAAACTCAAGTGTACCACTTAGTGCTTTAACAGAGAAAACTGCAAGGCCCATGCCTGTCTTCCTGATCATAATCAGCACTCAATAAAGACACAATCTTTAGCCTGTAATTCTTTAGATCCGCTAATTGCTAATATAAATGGTTTCTTCTACTTCACACGAGTAGGGAACATTTCTGTTTTTCAAATTCTCTTCCATAACGTGATGTTTATATTTTGGGTGTTACCCCTACTTTTTGCTGGGAGGATTTCTTTTCAGTGTGGCGGAAGCTTCTTATCACTGTGGCTCACTTCTCTCAGCACATGACCACTTGATATCTTTGCACCCTAGTCCAAGCCTGCTGTGAGACCATCATTTTGATACTTGATTTCTTTTTGATCTCCAGGGCTGTTGTCACTGGGTCCAAGAGAGCCTGTGGTCTGTTCCTGGAAGGCTCTTCTCAACCATCCTGAAGGATGCTTTTAAACTGATACTCAAGATTGTTCCACACTAGTTCATTTCTAAGATCCAGTTTTTTTTTTTTTTTTCCTTTTCACGTTTCATCATTTTCCAATTTCAAAACTCCAGATGGGTCTGAAAAATTATAAGACACATTCAATATATAGTTTCTTTCTTCTCTTCCTGTAAGTGGGCATGTTAATAATGACTTCCAGTGAATGGCATCTCAAGACAATTTTGGTTCCTGACTAGGTAGAAAATGTGATTTCTGCTGTCCAGCTGATGAAATTGAGCAGCCATTGAATTAGTTCCGCAATTCCCAGAGTATTTGGACGAAAAGACTGTTGGGTGGTGTTAATAGGTGGGTTTTTGTAAACGGCGAATCAATTTGGGTGGTTTTTCCCTCAGCAGAGGTTCTCAACATGTGTATCATTGTATCAAAGACTCTGAAAAGTACTACACTAAACCATATCACCGAGAAGGCAATGGCAACCCACTCCAGCACTCTTGCCTGGAAAATCCCATGGATGGAGGAGCCTGGTAGGCTGCAGTTCATGGGGTCACGAAGAGTCGGACACGACTGAGTGACTTCACTTTCACTTTTCACTTTCATGCATTGGAGAAGGAAATGGCAACCCACTCCAGTGTTCTTGCCTGGAGAATCCCAGGGACGGGGGAGCCTGGTGGGCTGCCGTCTATGGGGTTGCACAGAGTCGGACACAACAGAAGTGACTTAGCAGCAGCAGCAAACCATATCAACATCAGAGAACTTGGTTCTATTTATCCAATGAGACTTTTCCCAGAGCATTTTTGAGGTTATGTGTGTATCCAGGACTCCTTTACTGCATCAGCACATCCCAGCAGTTCTAAAGCATTGTTTAACATCACTTGTGGGTGGGTGGTTTCACCTGGTCTATCCCTAAAATATCAGGGCATCAATAAATTATGGATATTAATTGGTGCATGAACTCTACAGATGATTCCTGTTTATTTCAGAGTAGAAAGAAGCTATTTTAGCTGTGGTGGCTGAAGAAGCTTCTATGGAGGGGCTTGACTGTGAAATTGCTGGCACTGAAGGGTAGCACTTTTATGAAGAGGAGAGGCAGCATTTTAGGTTGGTGATGTCAGGGAGTAGGGGGTGAAATTGTACTTGTGCCTGCATGTAAATAGTTTTCAGAGAACATAAGAACTCTTAAGGGCTGTGCCTAGCCCAGAGTGAGACTGCCGGAACCTGTGGCGGAGCTCAAAGAATCTGTCAAGTTCTTTCTTGATTCTGTAAGTTCACTGAGGTAGCAGATGAGTTCTTGTGACCACAGGCAAGCTTGTTGTGGGTAAAGCAGAAGGGTCTAGCACTCATGTTGAAAGCTAGTGGGGGTTCATAGGACAGAAAGGGAGAGAGAAAGTGTTCCTAGGCTTTCTGAGAATGGTGGTTCAAGATGCAGAGGGAGTAATTCAAATATAAATCCAACTGAAGAGGGAGTCTTGACTGGAGCTTCAAAAATAAGCAAGAAGAAAGAGCTCTTACAACTCAGTAAGAAGGCAAATGTTGTTTATTCACTATGTCTGACTCTCTTGCGACTCCATGGACTGTAGCCCACTAGGTTCCTTTGTCTGTGGAATTTCCCATGCAAGGATACTGGAGTGGGTTGCCATTTCCTCTTCCAGGGGATCTTCCTGACCCAGGGATTGAACGTGCGTCTCCTGCGTTGGCACGCAGATTCTTTACCAGTGAGCTACCAAAGAAGCCAGAAAGGCAAATAACCCAATTTAGAAAGGGGCAAAGGATTTAAATATTCTTTTTTTTTTTTTCCCCTCAGGTACAATATACAAATGGCCAATAAGGAGAGGAAAAGATGCTCAACATTATTAGTCATTGGGGAAATAGAAATTGAAACCTCAGAGAGGTACCACTTCACACCCATTAGGATGGCTATGATCAAAAAGATGTATAATAACAAGTATTGGTTAAGGATATGGAGAAATCAGAACCCTCCCACATTACATTGTTGATGGGAATGGAAAATAGTGCAACTGCTTTGGAAAACAGGCAGCTCCTCAAAATGTTAAACATCAGGGTATCTCATGGCCAATTTTCCTCCTTGGTATATTCCCAAGAGAATAGAAAACATGTTCATGCAGACATTTGCACACAAATGTTCATGATAGCAATATTCATAATAGCCCCAAAGTGGAAACAAGCCAGATGTCCACCAACTGATAAATGAATGAACAAAATCCAAATGATGGAATACTATTCATCTATAAACAGAATGAAATTTGATTTATGCTTCAACACAGATGAACCTTGAAGGCATGCTATATGAAAAAAGCCAGACACAAAAGGCTGCATATTGTTTGATGTCATTATTAAATGTCCAGAAGAGGCAAATCCAAAGTGATAAAAAGTTACCTTAGTGGCTGCCAGGGGCTGGGAGTGGCTGTTGATGGGCATGGAATTTCTTTTGGGAGTGATGAAAATATTCTGGGATGATTGGACAACTTTGAATACGTTAAAACTACTGAATTGTATTCTTTAAAAGGGTAAATTTTGCAGTGTGTAAATATCTCAAGAAAAAAAAAAAAAAAGCAAGAATGCCACTGTGGGTAAAGTAAAAGGAGAATAATAAGAAAAAGGTGGTGAGAGAGATGCAGGAATAGGCTATCAGTTTCGGGCCAGGTTTTCTGCTCTTGGAAAAAATAAGAGATAACTAGATAATTCCTTTCCGGAGAAGGCAATGGCACCCCACTTCAAAACTCTTGCCTGGAAAATCCCATGGACGGAGGAGCCTGGTAGACTGCAGTCCATGGGGTCGCTAAGAGTCGGACACGACTGAGCAACTTCACTTTCACTTTTCACTTTCATGCATTGGAGAAGGAAATGGCAACCTACTCTAGTGTTCTTACCTGGAGAATCCCAGGGACGGGGGAGCCTGGTGGGCTGCCGTCTATGGGGTTGCACAGAGTTGGACACGACTGAAGCGACTTAGCAGCAGCAGATAACTCCTTTCTCTTTGTTTGTCTTTGAATCTTCTGGGATTTGTCTGTTATTCTTTCATCCCAGAGTCCTTCCTCTGAATTAAAAGGTTGCATTCCAAGTTGTTCCTGAGTCAGTGGGATGGTTTTCATGGCTAATTCCCTGTGATCTTTAGATAGGAGTGTGTTTGTGGCGACAAAGAAGACCAAGTCCATGTTTAGGCTTTTTTGTCGAGATCCACTGGAAAACAATGGACAGGCCCAACCGGGCAACTTATGTTTATCTTCTCCTTTAAGATTGGACTGTGATAAATGTTTTAGCATCATCTTCTAAGTGGTTGTGGAACTGTGTCAAGACTACCCTTTAAAAAGAAATCTATGTATTAAACAGGGTTCATGTGGTACTTAGCACTGTAACTAAAAAGGGGGTCCAGTTGCTTGCTGCTCAAAAGCCAGTAAAGAGGCAAGGTTGGTAGAAAGGAAAGTTTGCCTCATGTTTGATGATGGCAACCTGGAGTGGGGTGAGGCAGTAGCGGGGAGGGAGACCAGCTGCCTAAACCAGTGGGCTAGAGCTTTTATAGGCTGAGGGAGGGGGCTACATGCAGGAACCGCACAGTCAGCTCTGACAGTCATCTTGAAATTGTCATCGGTGGTCTGACCAGCATCATCTTGATTGTTTAAAGTACAGTTAATCTTTAGTTTGGAGAAAGAAATGGCAACCCACTCCAGTGTTCTTGCCTGGAGAATCCGGGGACTGCATAGCCTGGTGGGCTGCTGTCTATGGGGTCGCACAGAGTCGGACACAACTGAAGTGACTCAGCAGCAGCAATCTTTAGTTACAGGGTCTGTTTACATTTCTTGAGGCCAGTTCTTGGAATTGTGGCAGTGCATGTATGGATGTGAGAGTTGGAGAAAGAATTGATGCTTCTGAACTGTGGTGTTGGAGAAGACTCTTGAGAGTCCCTTGGACTGCAAGGAGATCCAACTGGTCCATCCTAAAGGAAATCAGTCTTGAATGTTCATTGGAAGGACTGATGTTGAAGCTGAAACTCCAATACTTTGGCCACCTGATGCGAAGAGCTGATTCATTTAAAAAGACCCTGATGCTGG
>NW_011494753.1:10061834-10087418 GCF_000754665.1 Bison bison bison | reverse complement strand
CAGCCCTGATGCTGGGAAAGATTGAAGGCAGGAGGAGAAGGGGATGACAGAGGATGAAATGGTTGGATGGCATCACCGACTCAATGGATATGAGTTTGGGTAAACTCCGGGAGTTGGTGATGGACAGGGAGGCCCGGCATGCTAAGGTTCATGGAGTCTTAAAGAGTCGGACATGACTGAGCAACTGAACTGAACTGATGTCATGGCTACAGTCTGATCATCATGTACTTAACTTCTTCCACCTGGTGGGGGTTTCAGTATCTATATGACAGCCCCCAGGATATGGCTCAGAATATTGTCTATAGCCGTTGAGAAGGAACTAAAGGTCCTTGCCTCGCTTAATGACTATTATTGTTTGGTCTCCTCTGATTGTTTTCCTTTGTTTCTGCGTGTTCTCATTGCTCTGATTAAGCTTATCCTTTGGCTAAAGTTTTTCCACAGGCAGAGGACAAGGGGGACAAGAACCATAGGATCCTGCTCCATTTCAGCACTACACAAGCGCCAGTGTATTTGGGTCCAAGAGTTGTGATGCAGCGGAACATTGTCGCCTCTGATAGAGACTGTTTCTCACCTCTTTAACCTACTGTGGTGTAGCTTACCTGCACTTCTCCAGCTCATGGACAAGGAGCACCCAGGGATCTTGTTAAGATTCTGATTCTGATTCGGTAGGGGTTGGGGTCAGGGATTCTGCACTTAAACTCCCACTGATGCAGATGCTGCTGGTCCGTGGACCACTGTGAGTCGAAGCTGATACAGCATGAAGATGGCATCGGAGTGGGACAGAGCTGAACGTGAAGTGTGGCTCCACCATTAATTTGCTGTGGGAACTTGGGCAAGGTAATTAACATCTGAGCCACAGCTTTCTTACCTGTAAGATCAGAGCGAGACCTAGCTCGTAGAAAAGTAACTGACATGCAGCTAGAATGTTAAATGTTCATTGCCTTCTCCTTCCCATAAGGGCTAAGGTACCCATGATTGGGACTAAGGAAAAATTATATGGAAGAAAGCCAAGGGCTTCTAAGACCAGCACACCAAGGAACCTTAATAGCAACTGAGCGGCCCAGTGTGCCCGAAGAGGTTTTGGATTTGTGTGGGTGAGGGCGGGGTGGCAGAGATAGGCTGTAGGGGAATGGGGTATGAATCTAGTCCTCAGAACAACATTAAATTGCTTATTAAGTTTATCAGATTACTGTGGTTTTGGTAAAGTCAGTGTGTTGGTCTCAGTTGAGTCTGGCTGACTTTCAGTCAAGGTGTTGGGTCTTGACTCTGCGTTCATAGAATTGGTGGGGTTTTTTTTTTGTTTTTTGTTTGTTTTTTTTTTTTTACCAGAATAGCACTCCTGAGCGGCTCAGGGGTGCTCAGTTTCGTTGGTGTGGTTGTCTCGGCCCATCCTTCCCTCGTCTCATTCACTGATGTTCATCGTTCATGTAGATGGGAGGAAATGAGGGGACCTAAAGTGTACACCCCTGTTGAGGTTCATTCACAGTAGGAGCGAACATTTCGGGGACCAGGTTGAAAATATTTGCTCTGTTGTTGGCTTAACAGTCTTATGGACTCTGTGGGAGAGGGAGAGGGTGGGAAGATTTGGGAGAATGACATTGAAACATGTAAAATATCATGTAAGAAACGAGTTGCCAGTCCAGGTTTGATACACGATACTGGATGCTTGGGGCTAGTGCACTGGGAAGACCCAGAGGGATGGTATGGGGAGGGAGGAGGGAGGAGGGTTCAGGATGGGGAACACATGTATACCTGTGGTGGATTCATTTTGATATTTGGCAAAACTAATACAATTATGTAAAGTTTAAAAATAAAATAAAATTTTTTAAAAAATTACAAAAAAAAAAAAAGAAATTCTGAGCATTTCATTAGTTTATCTTCTGTGAATCTCTTAAACTCTGGGAAGGTTCAGTTGAATTAAGTAAATGGGGAACAACCGAAGAGGAAGAATTGAGAGCTAAGTCTGGCCCCAGCTGTAATTCTCCCATCCGGAGCCTGCATCACTGCCCTCCCCGAGCCTCAGTTTCCCCTGCTGATCTTTAGAACCAATCCTTCCTGGCCAGCCTGCCTCGTGGGCTTGGTTTGAGGCTCAGATGAATAGCACCTGGAGGAGGGCATTTGCGCTCTAAGACGAAGAGCCTCTGTAAAATGTTGACCGTCATTCAGCAGCGCTGGCTTGGGTAACAGCGTCCTCTCGGGGTTACATAAGGTGAGCCATGGCCTGTTAACTTTTGTTCTGCTTCTGTCTCCTTTGTCATCATCCCAAGGGGGAGGAAATAAGAGCATGTGTTTACCTTTGAGTTAAGTTGATGGCTCCTTTTCACTTTCCTCTGGGGAAGAAATTACACGCAAATAGTTTGTCAGATTTGAACAAAACCACAAGTGCTGTGACTCAAACTAGTTTCCAGTCTTCACAGCCTGAAATTCGCCGCTTTCCTAAGGATGGTAATTTTGCCCTATTTCACCTTGTTTGGCTGTTCTGTGGATTGGCAGGTGTGGGTCTTTAATGTCTGATGGCTCTGAAGGAAAAGGCCACTTTGTTAAAGAGTCAGGGCTGAGTGTTTAAACTGGTCCTGCACCAACATCAAGCAATCAAAGATAAAGTATTCAGGTTGAAGCTGAATACATTAGGCTTCATAGGCACGACTCGGTCCTTCCCAAAGGCAGAAGTGGAAATGATCTGATTTCTGAGGCCAGTGAATATGTGTTACACTCTAATCACCTTTCATAACTACTGTTGGTCAGAGAGGGTAGATATGAACAAGCTGGTCTTTGTTTTTAGACTTCCTAGGAATATGTTGCCTGATAGAGTCTAAGGTGACAGCTAGCAGTATTTAGTGGTTGAGAAGTTAATATTAAATTCTTGAAGAATTTAATCTATCCTATCATTAAGTAGCAGTGAGGAGCTAGGCATAGAGAGCTGGGTGTTCCTGAAGTAAGTCCTTTTAAAATTAAATTCTTATGCAACCATAACAGTAGTTTAAAAAGTAAGTTGAGGGTAGAAATTTGGTGCTTATATAGAGAGCTCAATGCTAAGAAAGTGGACATTTCTCCCAGTGTCATCCACTGGAAAATGAGACTTTTTCCTTTTAATTAGATCCTTTTCTGACCTTGCCAACCAAACACCCTCTGGTCTATCTGGTTGATTTTTTAAAAAAAATGAAACAGGGAATGCTGAACTCATACACCTTATTTATGAACAGCCTTGATTTCAAACCCCCTTAGACTGTGAACTCCTCCAGAGGCCAGGATCTTCACTGCTTTATCTCCGAGGCTTCGTGTGCCTGGCATGTAGGAGAGAATCAATAAAAATAGGTTGAGCTGGTCAGCTGTTTCCTTCTGGGATTCCTCCTTCCTGTCTAGTGTATTAATTTTCCTGACCATATGGTATTTGATTAGCATTTCCCTAGAGGTTCTTGTGTGCTACCACAGTACATGGTTGTAAGCACCTAAGATACTGATTCCTTTCATCCTCCCAGCAGCTCTCAGAGGTAGGTACTATTAGTTATCCTTATTTGACAGTTGAAAAAACTGAGGCCAAGAAAGGTCATGTTGATACCAGCTAGGGTCCTTGGTCTTCCTTAGTCAATAGAAATTGATCAAAGGCCAGACAGGAAATTGAGGCAAGGCTTTATTGGGACCCCTGCTGAAACAGGAGGGATTGAAAAGAAGTAACAGGTTCCCTTGCCTGCTCCCTTTGAGCGGGATGAACTAGCTGGTTCTTTATATGGGATGAGGGTAGGGGTGTGTCCAGGGGTCAGGCTGGAGGAGTGACTTAGGTGGTTTGGCATCCCTTTGGTGGTGCTGAGTGCAAGGGGCATGTGCAGTACCCTGCTTTTGCCTGACACTCTACTTTTGCTCCTCACACCATATTTTTGCTCCCAGCTCTTCAGAAGTGGCAGTTGGATTTTGGTCTTTTTGTATCTTGTCCATAAATTTGCCCCTGTGACGCATGCAAGCAGTAATATTTTTAGTCCCTTCAAGTTTCTCTGTTTTTGTTGTTTGAGGAGACGTTTGTCCAGGTGCATGGATTGCAGCAAAGTGTCCCGGGTCCCAGCCCATCTCGATGTGATCTGCGTAAGACCCAAAGCTGCCGTGTAGAGAGCTGGAAGTGAACCAGATGCTTGGGTCTCAGAGTTTCTGCTCTCTGTGAACAAGACAAGCGGCTAAGCTTTAGGAGATGCCCCTCTCCTCGCTACTCAGTGCTCCAAGTTACCTTTCCATCCCTTCCACTGGCTTTCCTGAGCATTGCAGAGAAATGAGGGCAGGCACACCTTCTTTCCATCTCCCTTTCTCCTCCACCTCCTTTGTCCTCTGCCCCTTCTTGCCCACTCCCGAGTTCCAGGAAAATGTGACCCTGAGTTTGTAAAATAGAATAGCAGGTACAGCACCACGGCCCACTGGTGTGGGCCCAGCCCTGGGGGAGGCCATTCACATAGGGGTTGTCCGAATGAAGCCCCTTTACCCGGGCGAGGCTGTGACCTCCAGTCTCGGGCCTCTCAGTTTGTCAGGTGAGGTCGGTGCCTCTCCTTTACGTGCATGTGAATCACCTGTTAAGGCACAGATTCTGATTCACCGGGACCGAGGTGGGGCCTGGAATTTTCTCACAGGCTTCTAGGAGTGTTGATGCCGCTGGTCCTTGGCCCAAGGCTCTACAGGAGCCCCGAGTCTGTGAGAGGCCACGCCTGCTATTCCAAGCAGTGTCCTGCCTGCTGCTGCTGTGCTGTGCTCTGTCCTGTCCGACCCTTTGTGACCCCATGGACTGTAGCTCGCTAGGCTTCTCTGACCATGGGATTCTCCAGGCCCACTGGAGTGGGCCGCCATTTCCTTCTCCAGTCTTGCCTGAAACAGGCCTAATTCCTAACCTGGGACTCAGAGGAGACTGAAGACATAGAGGAGACCCACCAAAAGTATAAGTCTCATGAAGGCAGAAGCTTAAGACAGAATGAAAGCGTAACTGGGAGTGAAGGAGATTTGATGCTTCCAGAGGGAAGTGTGTGTATCCTTTCCAAACGTGACCTGAAAAGTGTCTCTTACAAGAGAAAGCTTATTATGCAGCGACTCTAGTGATCCAGCAGTGAGAAGAGTACAGTAACTCCTGTTTGAGTTGATACAAAAATTCACAAAGAACCCATGCTACTGGCCCCTCAAACTCTGGAAAGTAACCCTCCCCACAGCTCCTCAAAGTTTCCCTGAGTCTCCCCAGGTTCTCCCTGCTTTCTAACTGCGTCTGCTATGGTATGCGCCACAGTCCTGGGAACCAATGTTGGGATACCACTCGAATGACTACAAATTGCTCTCATTATATCTCATTGGAGTCTCATAATTTTCCAGCTGTTTTTATCAATGAGTCATGAGACCCAGGGAGTCAAACTCCCTCGGAACCACAGGCTCACAAGTGACAGAGCTGGGAGCAGGCACCGTGAGGGAGCTTGGCCTGGTGTCTCTTGTTCTTATCCGACCAGACTCTTAGATAAATTTATACCAAAAGATAACTAAATCAGTTTGCCCTGTTTGGTTTTGCATAGGAGGAGGCATCCAGGTAGGTTTGCTTTTTAAAGAAAATGGGTTAAGTTTAACTTACAGAAAGAAGCCCAGATTCCATGGGTGTGGTATAGTGAATTTCTATTCCACAAACACACCGGTTTATTGTTAACAAAGATGGAGAAAGGAAGAGCCACCAGCACCGTGGAAACTTTCCTTAGGCCTGCCTCCTCAGGTAACTTCCTTCACCATGGTGGTGCTGTCCTGGCTTTTTAGGCTATAGATCACCTCTGCCTATTTTGGGGTTTTATGTAAATATATTCATCTTTTTGTGTTCTTTTATGCCTAACTTCTTTCCCTCAACATTGTAAGATTCGTCCATATTGTGCAGGCAACAGTAGCTGGATTAGTTTCCACTGTATTGATGTAAACATACCGCAACTACTGATTATGGACATTTGAGTTGTTTCCTGTTCTTGGCTATTATGAATAATGCTGCTGTGAATATTCGTATGTGTATATATATATTTTTTAAGATTTTTTTTTTTATGTGGACCATTTTTAAAGTCTTTATTGAATTTGTCATAATATCGTTTCTGTTTTGTGTTTTGGTTTTTTGGCCACGAGGCATGTGGGGTCTTAGCTCCCCGACTAGGGATTGAACACACACCCCTTGCATTGAAAGTCAAAGGCAAAGTCTTAACCACTGAACCACCAGGGAAATCCCCATGTGTATATGTTTTTGGTGAGGCACATGTGTATGCATTTCTAGTATTTGTGTATGTGGGTGTATATGCAATTCCTGGGTCATTTGATGAAAATATGTTTTCCTTTAGTTCCGATCTCTTGCCTATTTTTCAATTGTGTGGCTCATCTATGAACAATCCTTGAAATCTATACTGATGGAAATTACCTGTCAATGAGATCAGATTATTAGGTTCTCAGACATAATTTCTGGAGATCCCCTCCAGATTTGAACAGGCACTTCACAGAAGAGGGTATCCAAATGCCAAATACATAGGCAAAGACACTAAGCTTTCTACAGTGATGAGAGAACTGCAGATTAAAACCATGAGAGACCTCTATACAACATCAGAAGAGCTAGGAATAATATGACTTATCAAACTAAGTATTGGCAAGAATGTGGAGCGATGGAACTCTCACACCAGATGGAACTATAAATTGGAAAGGCCATACTGGAAAACTGGCTGTATCTAATAAAGGCACAAAATTGATGCGGCCAGAACACTGCGCTGATGGCGAAGCTCTGGTTTCCACGTGATCAGATTGTAGACTCTAGGATCTGGGTGGGTCCTCTGCCTGTTGGGGGTTGGGAAGGGAGGGGAGAACTCAAGAGTTAGGCTTCAGGGCAACTGTGTTTCCAAACATGATTCTTGGGGCCCTGCTGTTCAGAGGAGCAGCTGAGGGCCTTCCAGGGCTTTATTCTGTTCTTCCTCCCTCGTGGCTGGCAAGCAGCCACCCAGGAAATCCTCTAAGACATGTTCATGAATGATGTCACTGTGCGAAACTTTATTCTATGTAGGAAATCTTTCTCCAAATGGGCACTTAGAGAACATCTGACCAGAAGAGGCAGAATATTGCTGAATCCTTTAATATTCATTTATTCTCAATCTTAAAATTCACTCATTAGTTTTATCTGAATTAGAGTGGGTTAATGGCTTTGGTTTGTAATATAGAGCTTCAGAAATGATTCCTGAAAAGAGTGCCCTGGGGAGGATTGCTTTCTGATAGACCCTGGGGCACCCAGCCAGCCCTGAGATGTGAAGGGCCTGGAAGAGACATGATAATATGCTTAGCCATCCCAGAAGCTTGTTCTTGCCCTTCTTGGCTTATGGGCCTCAATAAGCCATCCCCTGTTCCACTGAGCTTGTGAATGTTGTCTAAAAGTTGAGTATATTGAACATAGAAGTTGCAACCTGTTTTCTTGTCTCGAAGTGGTAGCAAAGAAGTCTCTGGACTTCTCTTGAGACTGCATAGTAGGATGGTTTTCTCTGTTTGATGGTTTCTTTCTTTCTAGCACCTTAGATTCTGCACAGCCTTGGTTTTCAGGGCAAAGCCCTGGGCTATGGGTAATCCGATAGCCAAAACCATTTCCTAAACAAATTAGAATTTGCTTTCATTTATAGTCACCCAGATTTCCCTGGATAAAATGAGGCATCTGCAAAAGAAATGTGAGGACATTTTAATGGAAACCTGTGCTGGTAAGCTACTCATTTTCCTATCACATTTAATTCCTGTAGAGTATTCTAGAGCAGGTGTGAAGAGCAGGTGTTGCTGCCGTCCCTCGGTGACTGAATACCTGATGCAGCCTCTTTACCTCTTTCCCCAGCAGATTATGTGACCCCCATGCACACGTGCAGGTTGAACACCTCAGATTTTGGACTTGGCTGAGGGACGTCTGAACTTCTTATTTACCTCCTGCCAAGAGAAAGGAACTTGCAAGTAGTGCTTTGTGTTTTGAATTTTACAGTGCACTGAGTAAACACAAGTTATACATTGTGATGGGAGGGGTAAAAAGGTTCGCCACGTCTTTTGTTTTCTGAGTGGGTGTAACTAAATGACTAGTTCCTGGATGTGTTTCTAGGATGTAGGTCACGGTCTCCGGCAGAGCGACAGTAAACGTTTCTCACCTGTGTTATCTTACAGTTGCAAGTGTCTAATGTTCTTTTTATCCTAAAATGCTTTCATCGAAGTTTTTCTGTTTTGATTTAATAAGCCTCTTGATTTGGTAATAAGGAGCTCACTTTGGTAAACACCCGTGGCTTTTTAAATTCTCTTATATTAGAGATGAGGGCATTGAGGCCATACAGTTCTACCATGAATCAGTAGTAAACCAAGGACTCTTAATTTCTGTCTTTTGTTCCTCAGCTTATTATGATTTTCTAGAACTGTAAACTATTTCAAAGAGGCTTTGTTTTAAAATCTAGCAGTCAGTTTAAGGTCGTTCTTACCTAGTAGTTGTATTTCCTTGGCTTTATCGTAACCACAGCTTTAAAATGGTCCAGTACAAAGAGAAAACCAAGCCACGACTTTGTCTTGTTTTAAAATTAATATAATGATTTATAGCTCTATAAATAATATTTATCGAATTTGACAGTATTATTTATATGTATGAGTAAATAATTTTGAAGTGTACCAGTATTTTATGTCTGTCCACTTGGAGGAGATTGTATCTGTGTTGAAATGCACAGTCCTTTCTCTATCATCTTGGTCTTTGTGAGGGATGAACCCTTGGGCTCAGGATTTTTCACTCTGGGTTTGTGCAGGAAATCAGGATGTGTCTAATTATCTTAAAGGGTGTCAGCAAATTCTCAGTAACGGTTGATTTAGATCCACTTAAATTAAAAATAAAAAACACATCATATATCAACAGAGTTTTGTTTTTTTCTTTCAAAGAAGAGACTGGAGTCCCTGAATCAGATAAGCAGTTTCAGAGCGTATGGGGATTACTGCTTTAAAGGTTCAGGACTAATGGATAAAGAACTGACCAGGTCTGTCTGTCTTCATGTGCCCTGGTATATTGATGCTGTCTGTAACTGGTGATCTGTGATCTCTCTATTTCCCTTTAAAAGCTGTCTGTTTAACATCAGTTGTCTCTTCTCCTGACCAACTCAGTGAGCATTTCTTCTTTTCTGTGCTGCCTTTAGAGATGACCCTATCCAGTTGAAGAATCTTTGATGCAACAGCATCTTATTCTCAACTCAGTGTCTCAAAGAGTCATGATTAACTGGCAGATATTGGCTTCAAAAAAGAGCAAGACACTAGTACTTAGAATCCACAGGGCTTATGGAGTAAGTGTGCTAAAAGGAGAGTTGGAAAGCATGTTGAACCAGGCTCCCCTAGTGAGTTGATGAGTACTTTGGCTTCCTTTGCCCATTTGGCTGCCCCATGAAATGGAACAACAGACTGGTTCCAAATAGGGAAAGGAGTAGGTCAAGGCTGTATATTGTCACCCTGCTTATTTAACTTATATGCAGAGTACATCATGAGAAATGCTGGGCTGGAAGAAGCACAAGCTGGAATCAAGATTTCTGGGAGAAATATCAATAACCTCAGATATGCAGATGACACCACCCTTATGGCAGAAAGTGAACAAGAACTAAAGAGCCTCTTGATGAAAGTGAAAGTGGAGAGTGAAAAAGTTGGCTTAAAGCTCAACATTCAGAAAACTAAGATCATGGCATCCGGTCTCATCCCTTCATGGCAAATAGATGGGGAAACAGTGGAAACAATGGCTGACTTTCTTTTTTGGGGCTCCAAAATCACTGTAGATGGTGATTGCAGCATGAAATTAAAAGATGCTTACTCCTTGGAAGGAAAGTTATGACCAACTTAGACAGCATATTCAAAAGCAAAGACATTACTTTGCCAACAAAGGTCCATCTAGTCAAGGCTATAGTTTTTCCAGTGGTCATGTATGGATGTGAGAGTTGGACTATAAAGAAAGCTGAGCGTTGAAGAATTGATGCTTTTGAACTGTGGTGTTGGAGAAGACTCTTGAGAGTCCCTCGGACTGCAAGGAGATCCAACCAGTCCATCCTAAAGGAGATCAGTCCTGGGTGTTCATTAGAAGGACTGATGTTGAAGCTGAAGCTCCAATACTTTGGCCACCTGATACAAAGAGCTGACTCATTTGAAAAGACCCTGATGCTGGGAAAGATTGAGGGCAGGAGGAGAAGGGTTCGACAGAGGATGAGATGGCTGGATGGCATCACTGACTCAATGGACATGGGTTTGGGTGGACTTCTGGAGTTGGTGATGGACAGGGAGGCCTGGCGTGATGCAGTTCATGGGGTCGCAGAGTTGGATGCGACTGAACTGAACTGTCCCCCTTTTCCCCCATCTGTGGGGTGGGGTGCTGCCTTGGGTGCTGAGCTCAGACAGGCACAGAAGACTGGTCTTTGTGCTGAGGCATGTTGAGCTTTGCTTCTCTATTGGCCACCTTCATCCTTTCCCAGCTTTCTCTCTTGGTTGTCATTTGATACTATTTTGGATGGCGTGAAGTACCATGGTAGCATCATTCATTTCCATTCTTCTGTCCTTAAAGTGTCCTTCTCTTGCAGTCATTCTTCAGATTCCAGCCACCTCTTTGACATCTTCTGTGACCATTAAACTTGTACTCTGAGGCAGAGTTGGTCTTGTACTCCTCTGCCATATATAACTTAATATGTTCAAGTGTGATTATTTGCTTGCATGTATAGACTGAACATTTGAGGGATAGGCCTGTGGCTTGTACATCTTGTATCTTTAGCATGTTGCCTGGTATATGATAGGTACCCAGAAGAGGATGGGTGGATGGGTGGATGGAGCACATTTGAAGAGAACTCTTGAAAAGGGAGAGAGAATACATTTTTAGGTGGGATACATGGGAAAAACTTCAGGTAAGGACAAGAGAGTTGTTTATGCTACATAGCTACTGAAAAGATGTATCTATAGCAGAGGATAGAAATATGTGCTATGGAGAATGAGCTGTGCCATTTATTTTTCAGAGTAGAAACCAAGTAATTTGCAAGAGCTGACATTGCAGTCATTTGACTTTCCTTCTTGAAAGCTCTGGGATCTTTATTGAAAGATCTGCTTTCTTATGTGTAAAATGATATCCTACAAGGTAGGTTCTGTTATTAATGTGAGGATCAATTGAGACTTTCAAAAAGGGCTTTCAAAGGGCTCAACACCCTGCCTTGTCTGTCGTGAGGGCTCGGTAGGGTAGATGGTAGCTCCTGCTGTTACCATTGGCCTTTGGTGTGTGATAGAATTGAGGTGCCTGCTAGAAATGTTCTCCCACTCCCTGAATAAGAAATTTAGATTCTTATTAGTAACCATAAAATGTGTGTCCAGGTCTTAGGATTCACTGGGAATGGGATTATGTAATTTCTTTTCTCTTCCTACTTATTTAGTACTTCTTTATAGAAAGGAAAGCACCTATCAGTTTATTAGGAAAGCACTTGCTTCTAAAACAAATTTTTCATGCAGGGTATTCATGGGATTCTTTCTAGTTGTTTAAAAAATAATACATGTATATATCTATATTATGGGCAAAAAATGCAATTCTGTTCTTTCCTGCAGTTCTGGAGAGCAGGGGGTATACATTGCTGTTTCTATTTTGGTATGGAAGCAAGATGTGTTGGTCTGGGCAGCTTGATTTTGGCTTTTGAAGGTCATTGTCTATGTACATTTCTGCCACCACAATTGGAAATACATTTAGAAATCGGTGGTAGGAGTTTCTAATAGTGCTTACACAATCGTTTGTACATTCATTTCCTACTCTGCTTACTGCTGCTTTTCTCACCTGTCTTTCAGTGCTGGATCCAACAATTATTACTATTTTTTTCCCCTTAATATTCTTAGAAGCTAATACAGTTACCAGTGATGAAGACTCTGCGTGTGCCTCTGAACTACTTTTTCTAGAACATTTTATAGCCTATCTGTTGCTGTTTGGGTATGTGGCCACTTTTGCTTGTTGCCTAATATAGGTCAGCCCTGCTGTAGTGAATTTCTGAGCAAACGAGAAATGGACATGAAGGCGCCATGCACACACATCAGGTGATATGGATACCCCATCCTTTCTCTCTAATTCCAAAATCCAAAATGCTCTTAAAGCTCTTGTAACCCATTGGGTGGCAAGACCTCCCTTGAGCAAGATTCTATTTATATTCTTCACTTATCTCCTTTAGTGTGGTTATTTGTAAATTTTAGTGTGGAAGTAGTATTGTTCTTGAGTATGAGGTACTGACCTCCAGTCTTCAGAGAGCATAAAGTACATATTACATTTCTAAAATGCCAGAATTTTTGCATTCCAAAATACTTTTAGCCCTATGGATTTGGATAAGAGATGAGGACCTATAATATTTTTATCAGGGCTTCCCTGGTGGCTCAGACAGTAAAGAATCTGCCTGCAGTGCAAGAGACCTGGGTTTGATCCCTGAGTCAGGAAGATTAGCTGGAGAAGGGGATGGCAACCCACTCCAGTATTCTTGCCTGGAGAGGAGTATTCTTGCATGGATAGAGGAGCCTGGCAGGCTATAGTCCATGGGCTTGCACAGATTTGAATACGACTGAGCGACTAATACTTTCACTTTCTTTCATAATATTTTATCAGCCTTTTTTTTTTTTTTTTTTAGTTGACAACCTTCCCTTGATATTCTCCCACTGTCACTATCTTCATGTGATATGCAAATGAGGATCTTCCTTGCCTGTCATTCAAGCAGCATTTACTGAGTTGCTATGGGTTGGACTCTGTGCTAAGAATGGGGAAGAATAAAGTATTGGCTGTCTTTGCCCTGAAGAAGCTCAGTTGTTGTTCAGTTGCTAAGTCATGTCTAACTCTTTGTGACCCCTTGGACTGTAGCACGCCAGGCTCCTCTGTCCTCCACTATCTCCCAGAGTTTGCTCAAATTCATGTCCGTTGAGTTGGTGATGCTACCTAACTATCTCATTCTCTGTCTCTCCCTTCTCCTGCTCTCAATCTTTCCCAGCATCAGGGTCTTTTCCAGTGAGATGGCTCTTTGCATCAGATGGCCAAAGTATTGGAGCTTTAGCTTTAGCATCAGTCCTTCCAATGAATATTCATGGATTCTCCTTTGAATATTCATTGGAAAGAGGAGCTCAGACTCATGATAATGTAGAAAGTGCTATACTAGCCAGTCTGTGAGTTCCTGGCTATGGTAGGATAATCACAGCCAGTAACTTCACCAAAATTGCAAAGATAAAGAAATATGGAATATTTCTTTATCAGGGAGCAGTTATATATTTGCTGTGGTCTTTGGGCTTCCCTGATAGCTCAGTTGGTAAAGAATCTGCTTGTAATGCAAGAGACCCGATTTCTATTCCTGGGTCAGGATGATCCGGTGGAGAAGGGATAGGCTACCCACTCCAGTATTCTTGGGCTTCCCTCATGGCTCAGACGGTAAAGAATCTGCCTGCAATGCGGAAGACCTGGGTTCTATCTCTGGGTTGGGAAAATCCCCTGTAGAAGGGAAAGGCTACCCTGTCCAGTATTCTGGCCTGGAGAACTCCATGGACTGTATAGTCCATGGGATCGCAAAGAGTTGGACACAACTGAGAGACTTTCACTCACTTGGAAAGTAAAGTCAGAGATGGGGCTGCAGAGAAGTCAGTTCTTGAAAAGCCTTATCTACCAAGCTAGACAGTTAAGAATTTATCTTTTGGCTGTAAAGATTCTTTAAACCTGAAAATGAATGATTGGATTTGCATTTTAGTTAGAGCCCTCTGACATTATCTTAAGGGACCCCCAAAGGAAGTTGTTGAAATATTCTGGGCAATAGTCCTATAATACTTACATTGTGCAGTAGAGTGCTTTAGGATTTGCAGAAGACTTTCCCCAGCCTTAATTTCTTTTGTAGTAGCCTTGGGGGGTGCGTAGGTAATAACTAAGGAAACATTTCAAGAAGTGACTTTTGCCCAAGGTCATATCCAGCAACAGACTATACCAGCTCTCCTAATTCTGTATTTGTTCCTGATTAAACCTGATATTATAATATTTTAATATCCTGTCCAGTTACTGAGCATACTTAAAGGTAATCTGCCACCCACATATCTTTTATATTTGTACTTGATGAGACTGTCAGCTCCTTGAGGAGTTCCAGAATTAAATTTGATGTGCCTTTGGCACAAAGCTTACAATAGGCACCACCAAAAATTTGCTAAACCCTTTCTCCTCCAGAGCAAACACAGTCCTGGAAAGAAGGAACATTTGTGAAATCAGAGGGACTGTCATTTTACTTGTTGTGTGTCCTGTCATGTGTACTTATTAGGCAGTTTCTGTATTTACAACACAGCACTGGGTGCCGTGGGGAAGGTGAATGCAGAACAGTTAGATTGAAACTACAAAACTGTCATGAATTAATATTGTCTTATTTACATCTCACACCAAATTTCTTGGCTTTTTGTAGCACTTTTCCTTTTTAAAGGTTGCTAGGTCTTGAAATCAAAAGGCTTCTTGCACAGACTGATTGGAACTATTAGGCTTACTCATTTGCTTTGCAGTAATTAGGTATAACATGGCACATTTCCAAACGGTTATTTTTGAAACAAGGAAACAAACAAAATCATTACATAGGCATATTTTATTATAAAGGAGTGAAAGTTTTACCTTGACTAGATGCCCAGTAACATCACCTCACAAGTGAAAACCATCTTGTGATTCATACTTAAAATTGTCAACTGTGAATTTACCCTACTGAGTTAGCAGTGAGATTAATGATCTAATCTTTTTCTTAACATATCTTGTATGCATCGCTATTTATGCTAGCAGTATTTCCTAGGCTGTCTAGGAGTTACGGAAATGGTCAAGGTCTAAATTAGTCTTAGTGAAAGTGAAAGTCACTCAGTCGTGTCTGACTCTTTGTGACCCATAGCCTATACACTCCATGGAATTCTGTAGGCCAGAATACTGGAGTGGGTAGCCTTTCCCAACCTGAGATGGAACCCAGTTCTCCTGCATTGCACATGGATTCTTCACCAGCTAAGCCACAAGGGAAGCCCAAATTAGTCTTGGAGTCCATATCAGTTTTAAAGTATTTATTGAGTTGATTCAGTTCTGATTTCTTTTACCACCTTTGTATCTGAAAAGCTTTGGGGACCGCAGAAGAAATTGTCGAAGTTATTCAGATCCAGGGACTAGACTTGGGGAAAGAAAAATTAGGAAACTGATCCCTGTGGGTTCAAGTCCAGTCTTCATCTTATTAATTATAACTTTGGTCACGTGTCTGAACCCCTTATCTGAAAAGTGAGGCTTATGATAATGTTTTTCAAAGATTCTAAGACATACATTTTTATCTGAAAACAAAATGTATTTTACAGTGCATTATAGATTATGGTTTAATTTTGGCATTTTTGTTTAATGTCAGGCTTCCCTGGTGGCTGAGCTGGTAAAGAATCCGCCTGCAATGTGGGAGACCTGGGTTTGATCCCTGGGTTGGAAAGATTCCCTGGCAAAGAGAACAGCTACTCACTCCAGTATGCTGACCTGGAGAATTCCATGGACTGTATAGTCCATGGGGTTGCAATTGGACATGACTGATAGTGATGTGTGAAATGATGATGCATCTCATAATCAGTGATTTCTTATATTTGATGAAATTTGGTCATAATTTGCCTTAGCAACCTCTTCAGTTGTCAGGTTGACTCAGATATGTTTGCTAGAAAACTACAGCTGTGCCAATACATAGGCAAACAAAAGCACTGTCCAAGTTCCCTGGACAGTCTTTCCCCCCTTTTTTCTTTAAGATTTGTTGATGAATATTTATTTTGGGTGTGCCGGGTCTTCATTGCTGCACAGGTTTTCTCTAGTTCCGTTGCGTGGGTCTTCTCTTCCTTGTCGTGCACGGGCTCCTCAGGGCAGTGGCTTCTCTTGTTGCAGCTCCCAGGCTCTAGGTGTGCAGACTTTAGTGGCTGTGGTGCATGGACTTAGTTGCTTCTTAGCATGTGGGATCTTCTCGGACCGGGGATTGAACCCGTGTCCTTTGCATTGGTGGGTGGATTCTTAACCACTGGACACTAGTGAAGTCCCTGCTTTTGGTATTTCTGATGATACTTTATTTCTATCTGTTTTAAAAATAAGTTGAAAAGATATGGAAAATGAAAATTTAGATGAATTAAAGATATCTAATGTCTTTCTTAAATATTTGAAATAACAGAAGAATTTCAGTTGACTTACAGTTCAGCTCCCTGAAAGACTGTGTTTTTTCTTTCAAACAGTAGTACTTCAGTCATAGTGGTCTTGCCTCCCTTTCCTTTCTCCTCCGAACCCCACCCCAAATGAGAACTCTGAGTAAGGTCAGTTTTGGATGGGAGGGGAGTAGGGGCTGAGAAGAGTATTAATTTCATTTTGGGCAAATTGAATTTGAGATGAGTTTGAGGCATCCAAGTGAAGATGTTGAGTAGGCAGTTGAATTTGTGAGTCAGAGATAAAAATGTGGTATTTGGGGTATAGAGATGGTAGATGAAGGCCTGAGCTTGGATAAGATCACCTAGGAAACGGGAAAGGAGGATTGGAACTGGAGGTTGACAAGCCACCTTCAGCCAGCAAACCTGTTTTATTTGGCCTATGCAGTGTTTTTAAAATATTTGAACAAGTTGCTGTAGCATGTTTATGTTTTTTTGGCTGCCTCAAATATACTTTCTCTTTTGATGGCAGCACCCTAATTTCCTTTTAAGAAATTCCTTGTCCTCCAACCTCAGACCTTACTTAGCCTTATATAAGGCTCTTCCCCTGACTCCAAATAAACTATATGACTCAGGGCTGGCCGGTCATTCCTAAATCGTCTAGCCATGTGATTGGTTCAAGAATGGTTTTGTAATCCAAGTTGGCCCAATCAGAGGAGATTTTGAGACTGAGGGATGGGGGTGTGTGGGGGGGAGGTGGTGGATAGGGGAAGCTCCAGAAGAGAATCTTTCTTGTTTTCTGCTTAAACCTGGCAAGATGTGGTCTGGAGATCTAGCAGTGCTCTTGCTGCCATAGGGTAGATCTCATCTGAGAATTAGGGACATAAAAAATTCAGAAGAGAAACTGGTTCTGATCATGTTGATTAAACCCAGTGGCCGGCTGTACCTCTAGGCTTTGCAGTTTAATAAGCCAGTGCATTCTGCCTTCGGTCTAACCCAGGATTTCTTTTATTTGCACCAGAAAAAAATCTTAATTGCCAAGATTTAAAAATCGTGAATTTTCATGTGTAGATCAGGATTTTGGCTTGAACTACGTAGTTGTTGTAGAAGGAGTATCTGCTCTCCACTTTATTCTAGTCTGTACCTCTCTCTACTGTGATCTAACCCTGATGCCTTGGGTCTGTTGCCAGTTACCCTGCCAGTTCTGCTGTTTTTATTTTTAATTATTTATGCATTCATTTTTAATTTTGGTTGTGCTGGGTCTTTGTTGCTCTGCATGGGGTTTCTCTAGTTGTGTGAGTGGGGGCTACTCTTCTTTGCGGTGCACAGGCTTCTCACTGTGGTGGCATCTCTTGTCACGGAACATTTGCTCTAGGTGTGCGGGCTTCAGCAGTTCAGCACAGCGGCTCAATAGTTGTGGTGCTCGGGCTCAGTTGCTCCCTGGTGTGTGGCATCTTCCTGGACTAGGGATTGAACCTGTGTGCCCTGCATTGGCAGGCTGATTCATATCCTCTGTACCCCTAGAGAAGTCTTGCTGTGTTTTAAATTGTTGACCTGAGAGGAAAGTGAAAGTCAACTTTGTTTCACTTAATTATACTACTTGCTTGTCCCTGTGGGTAGTTGGCTTTTAGCTGCTTCTATAGAGTGAAAAGGGAAGTAGGACTTAGGTTTGAGCTTTGAAGAGTCTGAACCCTATAAGACTAGGTGGAGGAGGATAAGCTTGCAAAGAGAAGGAAGCCATGGCAGCAGGGAAAAGAGCATTGGCTGAAGAGTCCAAAGTAAGGCGTATTTCAGGGAGAGATTGATCAACATAGCCAGATACTGTCAGGATGTCAAATGAGATAAAGAATGAAAAAAAAAAAATTCTCACTTGAATTTGGCAACAAAGAGATCGTTATTGATCTGGCCTGGAGCTGTTTCAGGGAGTGGTAGAGCCAAGCCAGGTTGGAATGGGTTGAAAAATGAATGGGATGGAAAAATGGGATATATCCAAGAAGAACAATCTTTATTTTTCCTGTGAAGGAAGCAAAGAAATAAGGCACTAGCTAGAGACATTTGAGGTTGAGAGTGGAATGCTTTAAAAATAGGACTCGAATATGTTGACGTGTTGATGGGAAGGATCTGGTTGAAAAGGAGAAGTTGACTGAATAGAGATAGAGAGAAGAGACAAGGGATAATTGATGATGCGAGTCTGAGAAGGTGAGATGGAGTGGGATCTAAAGCCTCTAGAAAGGTTGACCTTGGATGAGAGGAGGAAACTGGATGCAGCAGGAGGGTAGAAGCTGGAGGTTGGAGGTAAGTTAGTCTGATAACAGGAGGTTACTGGTCCATGGGTTTCACTTCTCAGTTAGGTGGTGATGATGGTGTCAATGTCAGAAGGGGTGAAAGTCAAGTAAGAGTTGGCAAATGCGTGAGTGGGTTCACCCAGCATTGTAGAGGACTTGTTTGTGGTTGGTGCTCATGAATGTTGGGTGACTTTCTCCAGTTCCCAGGTACTCAGCTGTGGGCACAGACAGAGCTACTATAGGCATATGCTAAGGCTGGGGTTTGGCAGAAGAGGAAGGACAAAAGGCTGAGCAAGGTAAGTTGAGGGCACTTGATGAGGGTGTCATGAAATGTGCTCTTTGGAGATGTTGGCCTTTAGAAAGGAAGTTGAGTGAGGAGGGATGTGAAATGAAACCTCAGTTGAGGCCCAGATGGTTGATCACAATGAAGGGGGTTTTAATAAGGAAGCCTAAGTGAGGATGTTGTAGTCAGAGGAGGGATGCTGGGTGATGGGGTCAGGGGAGTGCAGGAGAGGTTTCGATGGAGGTGAGGCAGGCAAGGGAAGAGATCAGAGTGTCACACTCTTCGTGACCCTGTGGGCTGTAGCCTACCAGGCTCCTCCATCCATGGAATTTTACAGGCAAGAGTACTGCAGTGGGTTGCCATTTCCTTCTCCAGGGAATCTTCCTGACCCAAGGATTGAACCCGGGTCTCCCGCATTGCAGGCAGACACTTTATTATCTGAGCCACCAGGAAAGCCAGATGGATTTTGGATATTCAGATCTCTCCTGCTCATTGCAGAACTAAGAGAGGAAAGGAAGATCTGGGCCAGGGTTCAGCATAATTTGTAATTGGGTTGCTGTTTAATAAGAGGAGGTTATCCATTTCCTCTTCATCTCCTTCCCTTTGATTTCAATGGAAATTCTTCTGAAAGAGTATATTGAAGCAGTTTGGAGCCTATGGCTGTTTTTGCAATATGGCCAAAGAGTGATATTAGGAAAACTGTGTCTTCAGTCACTTTGTTTTAGTACAGAAAATGTAACTCATTTAAACCTCTTGAATTCATCAAATTGCCGGGATGATTTGGTGCTCGCTTGCCTTCCATAGTCGTGTTGCTTCTGAAGGTGACTGAGGGTGTACTCAAAACTTTTTAAGAGGTCAAGTTTAACTTGATCCCTGTGGCTTTCTCTGCTTTGCAGGGAGGGTAAGTGTAAGTAGGAAGCTATGTCAGAAACATCTGTCATCATTTGTAATGTGTGTCGTGGTTTGGCAGTTAAGTGAAGTCGTGCAAGCCCACCAGTCGGTAGTTTAAAGCAGTAATCTGAGAGCTCAGAAAGATACTTCTCTGAATGGTAAATCATCGGAGCCAGTGTTGCTGATACTTAAGAGGGAAAAGGGTTTGGAAGGCTCACCAAGCAGGGGAAAAATAAAGTGCTTGGGTTTGGGGTTAATAAGATGCTTAATCCGACAATCTTGAAACAACCAAAGGTTTTGATAAAAATCCCCTAAGTAATCAGGATGCAAGAAGTCTAGAGTCTTAAAAAAAAAAAAAAAAACTGAAGCATGTAGGCTTTCAGATACAGCATCTCTTCATCACTGACTCTGAAAAGATTAGGTAAATGATGGAGCACGGGGCAGGAGGGTCCGTGTTTGCAGGCTGAGGACTAATACCAGAAGTCCCCTATCCCTCAGAGCCCTGTTTCGGAGTGAAGTGTTTTCCAGCCCAGAGCAACTCTGCTGCCAGCCAGCCACCACTCTGCTCTCTGAAGGTCTATTTCCTTATTCTTTCCCAAGGAACCTGTTTATTCATCCCTACTCTTTCCCGTACTTTGTCCCGTCCCAATGCTCCTCTTTGCTTTCCTTCATCTTTCATCCATTATTTCCCTGCCAGTGAGGCCAAAGTCAAGTACAATAGGATGCTAGCTCTTTCTTTTCTCTGACTCCTTTGTGTCTCTTGTTTTTGTATCTTAATAAGTTAGCTTTTCCACTGATTTATAGACTGTTACGTTTGTGAGAGATCTTGGATTTTTTTTTTTCCCCTCAAACTGTTTGTAAAACAAGAATCACTTTATCCAACTCAAGTCTTAACAGTCTGCAAGTTCCTTTAGATCCTGGTGTATTCAAGAGTCTGGAGAATTGGGTTCTACTGTCTGGGACTTCAGGCCTTTAAGGATTGCTTCATTTTCCTCCAAAAGAGAGAACAAAGCATTGCTGATGAGCTCTGCATGTCCTTGACATCTGCTGTTTTGTACTGTTTTACCCAAGCAATAGCTTCAGCCTTGCCTTGATCATTTTTTCTTGCTCTCAAAATAGCGAAACCACCTGCTTTGTTCTTTAGAATTTTTTTTTTTCTTTCGACAGGCTTAGTTCATTCTCAAGAGAAGTCTTCTTGTGACTTATTAATTTCTCCTGTACCTCTGTGTACATCTTTACTAGGTGGTAGTGGCAGTGTTCAGTCGCTGAGTTGTGTCTGACTCTTTGTGACCCCATGAACCACAGCATATGAGGCTTCCCTGTTCTTTGCTATCTCCCAGAGTTTGCTCAAACTCATGTCTATTGAGTTGGTGATGCCATCTAACCATCTCATCCTCTGTCGTCCCCTTCTCCTCTTTCCTAGCATCAGGGTCTTTTCCAGTGAGTCAGTTCTTCACATTGTATTGGAGCTTCAGCATCAGTCCTTCCAACGAATATTCAGAATTTATTTCCTTTAGGATGGACTGGTTTGATCTCCTTGCTGTCCAAGGGACTCTCAAGAGTCTTCTCCACAGTTCGAAGCACCATAGTTCAAAAACATCAATTCTTTGGCTCTCAGCCTTCTTTATGGTCCAACTCTCACATCATATATGACTACTGGAAAAAGCATATTGTAAAGCTTATGAAGTAGGAGATGAGGTGTAAGTCTACCAAGCATTACTTCTTGAGCTCAACAGAGCAGAAGGGAGCTGAGTTAAATTGTAGCCAAGGAGCCCTTTCCTTCTTAAGATCCTTTAGGAGAGCCTTGATTGAGCTTGTAAACTGCCAAGAACACTGCCTGGCACAGGGTAGGCTATCAGTGGTAGCTATTCTTATTGGGTCTAGGTGGCTGGGTCAGAAAGATCCCACATTAAAGAAGCTTATCAAGTAAGAACTTATCTCCTACATGAATTGAACCTCAGGATTTTCATGTCATGGTAATTCTGTCTACTGAGGCCAAACCATAAACAGAGACTTTAGAATCACAGGGTGTTACAGCTGGCAGGAAATAGCTTTCAGCCTCCAAAATATTATATAGAAGGAAACAGGCCTAGAAAAGGTTGGTGACTGTCCCTGGGGCCATACCATTTTTATTGACTTAGTGGGATGAGGATGAAGCTCTCTGGACACTGAAACTAGGATTTTCCTACCAGACCAAGGTATGTGACTCTGAAAAATCACTCTTGAGGGAAGAACGTAGAAAAACAGGAGGAAGGGATAGTGTCTGCAGGGCACCCTAACCTTGGGTGACAATATCAGAGGAGCATAAATTTAGCAGTTTGACCCCTAATATTTCACCACATTGCTCCTGTTGGATGGTCAGCCACTGTGTTTGCTCCTTTAAATCAAATTCTGGGTCAGTACTTGGGAAACCAATATGGAGTGGGAATCTAGGGATAATGAGAGCTTCTCTGGTGGCTCAGATGAATCTGCCTGGAATGTGGAGACACAGATTCAATCCATGGGTTGGGAAGATCCCCTGAAGAAGGAAATGGCAACCCACTCCAGTATTCTTGCATGGAGAATCCTATGGACAGTGGAGCCTGGCGAGCAACAGTCCATGGGGTCGCTCAGAGTCAGACACGAGTGAGCCGTTCACACTTCCACTTCCCATAATATTAAAGGTCACAACTTGACAATGCATTTGAAAAAGAGAGAAGACCCTGGGTTCAGAGAGGCCTCTAGGTCCCGTGGGAACTCAGGTTCTAGGTCATCACTGCCGGGGCCTGGGATTGGGCACTCAGCATTAGTTGTGTGAAGCAAGTAAGGAGCCCCTGGCAGGGGCAGCGATCTGCGATGTATGGAGAACTTCTGGGAGTCCTGCCTTTGTACACTGCAGGAAGGATGTGAGAATAAAACAGTAATATATATATTTAAAAAAAGCAGCACAGTGATGACAAAGCAGAAAGGAATCCATCCAAAGATCAGGGGAAGAATGTGTTTTCTGAAACTATTGACGTGGGGGCAGAGCATCATGGGGATGTATGTTGTCGAGAAATCCCTTGTTTCTTTACTCGGGGAGAAGACCTGCTAGTGACACACACTAAGAGTGAAAGTTCAGGGTCGGATATCTGAGCCGACAGAACAAGCCCTGAGTTTGAGCTGGTGGATGGCAAGCTGAGGTTCAGACCCACACAGTTTGGGTTCACGGTCGGAAATCTCAATTGCCATGCTGTCTGTCTGCTCCTGCTCAGCTGTCTGCTGTGATCCAAGCCCTGGGAGAAGCAACTAGGTCCAGTTTAAGTCCTCCTGCTCCCTGTTGCCCTGCTGGGGATTCCTTAGAGCCTAGTAAGTCATGAGTTGCATGATGGCCTAGGGCCACCCATAATTTTTAGGTCCCCGTGGAATCTTGATCTTTTAATGCACTTGCATCCTTTCCTTATACCATCAACCTGTTATCTTGGTGACTGAGTACCAACTGGTTTTCTCTGCCCTTTGGAGATGTTTAGTTAAACTTGGCTCAACCCAGAGCCTCTTGTGATTGCACCCCTCCCTGTGTCTTCTTGCTCATACCTTTCTCTACCACTGAGCACCTGTGTCTTGATGTTCTCTGTCACTCACACTCACATGTGTTCTGAGTACAATACTTCCTCCCATCCCAGTTTCCCCAGGAAACCGCATCCTATCACATAGGCTTTTGTGAAGACTCAAAAGGTTACAGTTTGATGTCTGTGATCTTTCCCAGCTTTACTGATTCTACTCCTTTGTAATCTTTCTCTCTTGAATATCAAAGTTCTGCCCACATGGGGCAATGATGGGACAAAGAAGAGTCCTAACTTTTATACCTAAACAATGAGCACAAATATGTATTCCCTATTTTCTGAGAATTCTAGTGAATAAAAGATTTGTTTAATTACATGCACTTCAGCATGGGTGCAGATATATACAATCAGAGATATCTAGGCCATTGACTGTGCTTTGTGACTCCATGGACTATATATAGCCTGCCAGACTCCTCTGTCCATGGAATTCTTCAGGCAACAATACGATGGGAGTGGATAGCCATTCCCTTCTCCAGGGGATCTTCCCAAACCAGGGATCAAACCTGGGTCTCTCGCATTGCAGGTAGATTCTTTACCATCTGAACCACCGGGAAAGTCCAGTTACTGGACTATTTCCTATTATATGCTAATCATCCTTTTATTGCTTACTCAGCACTATACGCTGTACATCCAGGCAGCACTTACCTCAGATTTCTTTATCTCCTTTATCTACCAATTTCTCTTCAATGTAAGACTTACTAACTTTGCTTTTAGCTCCCATTCCAGTTCCCATGTTTTTAGAGACTAAAGCATGTGTGAATCTCATTCCGTCTACCCTTTCCCACTCTTGTAGCCTGGAATATAATGATCTTGGAGCTTTTTTTTTTTCTTTTCCTTTTTTCATGTCCTATTTCACAATCCAGGAGTCTCCCTTTTAGTACAGCACACTAGAATTTTCTTTTGAGTAAATTCTGTGTATAGTGAAAGTCACGCAGTCGTGTCTGACTCTTTGAGACCCAATGGACTATACAGTCCATGAAATTATCCAGGCCAGAGTACTGGAGTGGTTAGGTGTTCCCTTTTCCAGGGAACCCAAGGATCGAACCCAGGTCTCTCGCATTGCAGGTGGATTCTGTGTGAGCTGAGCCACGAGGGAAGCCCAGTACTGTGTATGACATGTGAATATTGTTAAGATTCGTGTTCCTTTCTCTAGAATCATGTAAATTTCCCCCCATCATTCTTATTGTCATGGATTGCCTGAGTGACTTCTTTTCTCAGAAGAGCCATGAGAAAATGAGTAGAATTGGAAACTAGATCCCCAAATCAGAGAAATTTGTGGGGATTAGGGAGTTACTCTTTTTAATTCTAGGTATTGCCAAGTTTCAGGGAGTTAGGAATCTGCTACCACTCATGACTGGGACAAAGTAAAGAGAAATCTAATTCCATCCTTATTTTTGCTTTTTTGTTTTCTTTCCTAGAGAAAATGTTAATTTCTGCTCTGGGGAAAATAGAAGAGTCCAGGTTTAAAATAGATTACAGTATTCACTGATGAGGCTAAAGAATTGGAATTTTGTAAAATTATTGTTTCTTGGATGAAAAAGGGATAAGAGGGGATGAGAGAATTATATAAAAAAAAAGGTGTATTAGGTCATAACAGCAATAGCAGGTGGCATTTATAGAGCGTGTATATGTTAGGCACTGTCCTAAGTATTTTTCCATTTCTCATCTCAGGACATCTCAGTACAGCTCTGTGACATCCCCACTGTTTATTTTATACAAGAGGAACCCATGCTGCACAGAGAGGTTAAACAGCTTACTCAAAGTCACCCAGCTGATACATGACAGATTGATGATTTTCACCTTGGCAATCTAGTCGAAGGCTCACGCTCTTAATTTCAAGGTTACAGAGCTATATGTTGAGTCATTTTAACTTTTTCCCTCGCTTTGAGTACAGCCTCCCACAGTATATATAAAGCACAAGAGAAGTGGCAGTTTCAACCTTTTTTTCTTGTTGTTGTTTGTTTATTTAATAGCAGGGTTAAAAAAAAAGGCAGTGTGCATTCTAAATCAAGTTTAATTAGACCCGTATGGAAAACATAACAATTATCTATGCCAATTTTCCACCGTTTTTCATGTTCAATTATTAATAGATACGGGTGCACATATTCTTTCATTTATTTTCAAAATGAAATGATTGAAGCAGGCCTAGGATTCAAAGGTCTTGCCTACTTTTTAAAGAATCATTATCTGAAAGGCACATTTGGTCTAGAAAAGAAAAAAAATCGGTTTTTGTTTGTGAGACACAGCTTCCCTTAGAGAATATGGTGTTACCAGGTGTGGAATCTTGGCATGACACTGCCTCTTCCTTTCGCCTCTTTGAACTGATGGAAAAGGTGGGGTGGGTGGGGGAGGGGAGGGTGGTGGTGGGATATACGGATACACAGATAATTACAGGTGTATATCTCCAGATTAG
>NW_011494753.1:10061518-10061656 GCF_000754665.1 Bison bison bison | reverse complement strand
ATCTCAAGAAATTTTCTTGGGATAGGTTGTCCAGGTGTGATTTTTTTAAAAAAATAGCATCTCTCCTTTATTTTATAGAGGAAAAGATAATGAAGGGTATCTCCCCTTTCCCAAATATAAAAAAGGGCGTTTTTCTGT
>NW_011494753.1:10052620-10061418 GCF_000754665.1 Bison bison bison | reverse complement strand
AGTGGGATGGATATTGGAGTGGGTTGCCATTTCCTTCTCCAATGCATGAAAGTGAAAAGTGAAAGTGAAGTCGCTCAGTCGTGTTCGACTCCTAGCGACCCCATGGACTGCAGCCCACCAGACTCCTCCGTCCATGGGATTTTCCAGGCAAGAGTACTGGAGTGGGTAATTTAGCTTAAAAAAAAAAAAATCCCTCAATGATAGTTTAAAATATTTTCTTCATTATTATAACATTTTTCCTTTATCTGAGCTGTGGATAGGATCACAGGAATATGACAAATAAACTATTCTTACTATTGAAAAACAGCTATCTATAGAGTTTTGCTATTATAGATGATTGAAAAACAGTTTATTGGGTTTCCTTCCACATTCAAACTAATATAGTAATTGCAGAAAATTTGGAAAATTCAGAGAAATGGAAGCAAGGAAAAGCATACTTCCATAGTTCCTATACCCAGGAGAAGGAAAAAAACTTACTGTTTTCATGTGTATTTTTTACCTTTTTCTGTGTTGAGTTATTGTTTGTTTCTCAGTTAGGATCACACTGTAAATGCAGTGTTGTTTCCTGCTCTGTTGGAACGATGCCTCAGATTCAGAGACAGCGGGCTCAGAGCTTCTTTGCTGAACCTGCCCTGTCACAGGTCAGCTGGCGACTGGGGTAGAGGGGTGCCCCAACACATGCTGCAGGCTCCAGGCTGCTGAGTGCTGGGTGGCAGAGAAGTCCTGCCTTCCCAGCTTACAGACTTGATGCAGAAAACAAGCAGCATTTTCAAGACTGCTTCTAGCTTTTGGTGTGGAAAGTTTCAAAGATATACAGAAATAGCACATTACAATGGACCCTATGTGCCTTTCTCCCAGCTTCAACAATGGTCAGTTTATAGCCATCTCGCTTCATTTAGATCTCAACCTCTTCTCCCTCACTCTGGACTATTTAGAAGCAAATCCCTAACATCCTATTATTTTACTAGTAAGTATTTCTACATACATGTCTGAAAGATTCTTTTTTTCTTTTAATACTGTCCTATTATTATCATACTTTAAGAACTTCTATAATATAATCAAATATGGACTATCCAGTCAGTGCTCAGATTTATCTATTTTCTTCATTATTTTTCTTTTCAGTTTTTTTTGTATCAGGATCCAGATAAAGTCCATACATTGCAATTGATTGACATGTTGCTTCAGTCCCTTTAGTCTGTAGGTTCACCCTTCACTATTTTTTAAAAAATTCCTTGCAATTTATTTTTTGCCAAACCAGAACATTTATTCCGGTTCATAGGCTGGCTTTTTGCCAATAACACCCCATGGAGTTAAATGTTTCTGTATTTGACACATTCTTCTAGCTACTGTACTTCTTGGGAATTGATAGTCATATGTAGAGTCTAGCTCAAATTCTGTTTCCAGTGTTTTTGGTCAGGAATACTGTGGGTGTGTTGTGTACTCTGATCAGGAGGCGTTTAACACAAGTTCCCTGTGTGGGTGGGTGTGTGAGTGAGAAAGAGATGTGAACAGTTAATGGGGATCCTTACTGCCTAATCAATTCATTCAGTTCGGTTCAGTTCAGTCGCTCAGTTGTGTCCGACTCTTTTCAAAATCTTCATTTCCATCATTTCTTCATTTATTAGCTGGCCTGCTCTGATAAAGAGAAACCTCTGCTTATCAGCTACTTGGTTCTCCTTGGGTACAATTTATATGGGAAAGGCAGGAAATAACACCCAATTCTTTTCCCTTTATTTACCAGTTTTTAGTTAGTGCACTCTTGAACAGCTTGGGAGTTAGGGGGGCTGACCCTTCATGTAGCTGAAAATTTACATATAGCTCATAGTCCAGCTCTTCCCATCAGTGGGTTCAACTAACAGCAGCTTGTGTAGCACTGTAGTATATACTACTGAAAGAAATCCACATATACGTGAACCTGTACAGTTCAAACCTGTGTTGTTCAAGGGTCAACTGTTCTTGGCTCCATTAGCCAACTAATTAGTAATGTTCATAAAAGGTAACCATTGAGAGAATCTAAGAGAAACAGATATGTAATTCATGAAGAATTCATGAATTCAAAATACTGGTGTTTTAACATATTGCGTTTATTCCTGACACTAAAATTGTCCCATCTTTGGCTAGTAGGAGTCCCTTTGTGCTGGCTCCTGGATCCTTTTGATATGATTCTAGTGGTCTCTGACAGCTTCCCTGATTTCAGTATGTTAAGATATTCAAGGCCAGAAGTTCTCAAAGTGTAATCTGGGAATGCCTGAGGGCTCCTAAGACCCTCTGAAGGGATCTGTGAAGTCAAAACAGTTTTCATTACAGTACTAAGACATTCTTTACCTCTTTTACTTTTATGTTCTTATGTATTTATTGGAGTTTTCTAGAGGCTACCTTTTGGCTCCTGGAATAGGTGTGTATGTCCTTATATTCCCTGAAATTTTCTAAGGTAAGGTCTTTAGAATCTTCAATAATCTCTAAGAATATAAAGGGGTCCTAAAACCAAATAACTTGACCATTGTTGCTCTAGGCTCATTTTTCTTGCCACATATATGGAATCACTGGTGTCTTTGTAAATCAGCTCCCTATTTTAGTCAGCTTTTGAAACTTTGTTGTATTACGTGTGAGTGAATGCTCCAAATCTCAAAGCTAATAAATAGCAAAACCAGAATTTGAACCTAGATGTTTATGTAGTAGTTCCCCCCTCATAAGTCACCGATGTCCAAAATTTATGATTAATTGAAGCTTAGAAGCTATAAACACTGCCTGAAATGCCAGACAGGTACATTTTAGGGTCTATGGGGTCACATAGAGTCGGACACGACTGAAGCGACTTAGCAGCAGCAGCAGCAGCAAGCAAAATTAGCAGTTTTCTTTCTCTAGTGGAATGGCTCTCAAAAAGGGAAAAATGGATGTAGACGCAGGGTGAGTGGTTGCCGTAGCCCCATGATATAATAACAAACTATGCCCAGAATCCACTATTTTTTCTGGTCACAGTAGGGAAATTCAAAACACAGTAGTAACTCATTAACATGTTAACTTTGAAAGATTTCATTTATCTGGAGAAAAGCTTGCTTGGCCTGTGGAATTCAATAATGGCTTAAATGTGCCCCACTAATTTCTGAACCCAGAGTCAGATTGATTGCTTGACCATGCAGTTTAGAAATAACTTTCTTTCATCTTGTAGTTAGTTGAATCAAATCCTACAAGAAAGCACCCTGCAGTTGTCAAAGCTGAATAATGTTGCTTGCAGCCTGGGACTACAGTTTTTCCATTAGTTTGGGATTAGCAGATGCAAACTATTGCACAGAGAATGGATAAACAGCAAAGTCCTACTGTATATTACAGGGGACTATATTTAATATCCTGCATAAGCCATAATGGAAAAGAATATGAAAAAGAATATATATTTGTTTAACTGAATCACTTTGCTGTACAGCTGAAATGAACACAACGTTGTAAGACAATTATACGTCAATAAAATTAAAAATAATTTTCCATCACTGAATAGTATATGAATCTCTGAGAGATGGCTAGTTAAAACCGCTGGATTTTGCAGTTCTGGGTCCTCAGGAAAATCTTTATTTTGTCTCACTCTGTTGAGCTGAACTCAGTGGCTTGTGCTTTGTTCACCATTCTCAGTCACTGCGGCTTGTCTTGGATAATGAATAACACTGACTTATTTCCCAGGCATGAAGGAGAGTTTCCATCATAAGAAAAGGAAGTAAGCCTTCAAAAGGGCTTTCTGAGGTGAGCATGTGTACAGGAGAGGAGAAGCCTTATGTAACATGCTTGAGTGTTTGCCAAAAGTAAAAAAGCACCTGAAAGCCTCAGGTGTCATCATGGAGGAAGCTTGGTTCAAGGCTCACATCACCAGTCAGGTGCTTCATCATCACTCTGGGGTTCGGGTGAAGAGTGGGGCCAGGAATTCACCCACAGTTTCAGGGCCCTGAGTGAAATACAGGTTTCTTTGCTGGGAAGTAGATTTTGAGTTCTAAGTAAGTTTTTGTCTTTATGGGAAAACTCATTTTCCATGGAGCCTTGTTTGTGTTTTTTCTCAACATTCAATCTGTCACAGCGAAGTGATTTAAATATCTGCTCTTGGTGACCTGTTGTGTTTCGATTCATGGATTTGCAAAGTCAGGTGGTCTAGCTGAGTCATCTCATCGACATTGCTGAAGATAGTTTTAGAATACGGGCAAGTCAGGAGTATGAAGTGGAAAGGTAGGTTTCACAGGGTCATGGCAGAATTTTATTTTCTTTCGTATTTGTCCTTTTGAATAAATTGAAAAAAAATGTTTTTTAATTTATGTGCAATTCACTGAACAGACCCATCTCCATATGGAGAGCATGTGGTATATGACGAAGCAAGCTTTGAACTTACTGCTAGGGAATGTTAGGAATTTTGGGTTCTGGTGTCACTGAGGAAAATGGCCCCGCCTTACGACACTTTGTTTCCTGTTTAGAAAATTCTGTTCCTTCATAAGGACCTTGAAGGACTAGAGGAAAGGTGCTGTATGTGCGGAGTTTTCCATAAAGTGCGGTCCTAACGAAAAGGCTGAGTTAAAGGTAGGTGAATGCTCTATAAAAACATGATTTGTGTACATATGAGATATTTATTAGTTTATGCCATACGTATTTATTTACTTACGTGTGAAGTAGCCTCAAGCAATTTGAAGTCAGATTTAAAATTCAGGTTCCGTTTACTTACTGTCCTTTTTTCTCTTAAGAACAAAGAATAGAAAGGCCTAGGAAGTGGAAATTGAAATTGATTTTAATTGCCTGAACAAGTTTACTGGAGAATCATTTTATTGAAGTGAAAATGAAGGCCAGATTGTTTTTGTTTTTTTATCTGTGTCTAATTCCAGGCCATTTTGAAGTTGTCCATAAATCTCTCTTCAGGTCTAAGGGAGAATATCCATCAAAGTGAGCCAAATGTAACAACTCTTTGTGATGACTGCCTTGGCTAAAAGTCTCTATGGTGAGAATTCAGAATTTCAGGAGTGCATTTGGAGCTGGGATGGATTATACCAATGAGTCCTACAAGGACACAGAGACTATTTTAGACTCTCTCAGTGTGCTTTTGAAACTCTGAAGACCTATTCCCTGTTCCCCCAAAGCTCAGTGAGCCACTGTTGGGAGCATTTGGGTTTTGTACCCTTCAGGTGTTTTTGAGTTAAAACACAGCTAAAGTTAGACTACTGTGGAAGGTGGGGATGGCCTATTAGAACAGCATTTGTCTCTGGAGAGTGCCACTCTTTCAGAAAAGATAAATAATGGCCTCAAGTGATTTGTAACTCATACAGTGGCAGTCACAGTTGCTTAAATTTAGTGCTTTTTATGTACAAATATGTAGTATTTTGATTTGGTTCTAGAAGCAAGTTTTTTGTGTGTGTGATATAGTTTTGCATGAAAAGGCTGCATGCCGGTGCTTTATAGAAACCAATGGGACTGGGAAAGCTGCTCTGTGTAGTTGAGGATCAATGCGAAGTTGGAGTGAGTTCTCAAACAGTATGTGGCACTGTGGCTATGCCACCTTCCTTAGTGAGTGGGATTGGGCTTGTTGGCTTTCTGTTTCACTGAAGAAAGGGAAGCTTTTCTATGCATTTGATTATGCTCTGTGATATGTAGAACATGACATTTGGGGGCTTAGGTTTGGGGGGAAAATGTAGTTTAATCATTTATTGCATAGTTTGGTATAATTTGTGCAGCTTTTCTCTCTTTTGCCTTGAGAATAAAGTAGGAAAATGGAAAAGCAAAAAACTCAGGTGATCTGCAAATGAAATTAAGAGGAAAAACGTCTCTAGGAAATAAGATAGGAAGACACATGTTTAAGTTTTACAACATCAAATGTTAAAAACCAGTGATCAAGAATCCTCTGCTTACCAAACTATCGTAAAATTTCACTTAAATTTTTTTTAATTGATGTGTAGCTGATTTACAATGTCATGTTCATTTCTTGTGTACAGCAAAGTGATTCTGTTAAATATATATTCTTTTTCATATTCTTTTCCATTATGGTTTATCACACTATTGAATATAGTTCCCTTTGCTATTAGTAGGACCTTGTTGTTTATTTGATATAGAATACTTTGTATCTGCTAATCTCAAACTGCTAATTTAGAGATTTCAATTTTTCATTGCTACCTTTCTTAACTCGATGTCTTGTAAAGTTTTATAGTCATTTGAAGTTGTTCTGAAATCAAAACAAAACAAATTTGCTGGAAACGATCTTAGCTGTCACCCAGTCTGTCCTTTGTATTTTGCTGGTGAGTCTATCCAGTAACTCACAGTGAAGGCATATCTGACTTTCAGTATTCCCCACGCCTAGTGTTTAACACATAATATATACTGGCTGGCTGGTGGGCTGACTATAGAGTAGTACTTATTAAACAAAAACAAAAAATACTTGACACAAACCTTTTTACCAGAGTGTATTTGAATAGAGTCTTTGTGGAAATTTTGAAAAGTATGGTTGAGGGTATAAGAACAACTCTTCTTTTGGAGATTTGGAAACTTTGCCATTCTTTCATGAATTGTTAGATCCCAGTATCTTTAGAATGTGAATTCTAAAAACTTAGGTGTAAATTGTACAAAAGTGTTTTAGTGTGTAAAATATTGTTACACATTCTCTTCAAGCTGATAATTTCTCTTACTGTTACTTTGTGAGTATTAATTACTCTTTGAGAGTCCACGGAATGAATGAATGAACAAGGCTTATCACTGTCAATAGAGATTATTTTCCCCATGCCAAAAATGAAATAAAATGCAGATTTTTAAAGTTCCACCAAGAAATAGTTTGGCAAATGAATAATAACATTCAATGATTTTTTTTTTTTAAACAACCTGAATAAATTTATCTTATCAGGTCATGGCCATGTTTGGAAAGCTGAGAATTTGAACTTGAACTGTGTTTTTTTTTACTTTTTCTTTAAATGAATTGTGGCTACTTCCATGGGTAGAAGTGGGTCCAGGATTTGATCATCTTGCTCACATGAGACTCAGGAAATTTTGTTTCTGAAGCTATTGGAAGGAATTTCCCATCCTCCTGCCTGGTTTCATACCTCAGGTACTGGTGTTGGCCGCATGGGCAGGTCTCTGGAAGGGAGAGGGAGTGAGGCGCATGGGGTCCTTGTTTGGTGAAAGGCTGCCTAAACCTCCACTCCGGAGATTCTGTCCATTTTCAGCTCATGTGGGGACTTTCAGATGTCATGGTAATAGCTTGGGTTTCTAGAAGCCCTGCTTTATGACCTAACAAATGGGTTGTCTTGTGAGATCTTTTTCTGAGATGTTCTGACTAGGTCAAAAGAATCCAGCTATGCTGTAGCAATCATGTCTTTGGTGATTAAAACCCTCAGATTTTGGAGGAAAGAATCCAAATATCTTCTTTATTTCATCCACTCCTGCCACAAAAGTTTATGCAGTACTTCTAGTATTCTAGGCACTGTTTTGGGTGCTGGACACCATGGACATAATTCCCTGTCCTTACAGAGCTTCTTATGGGGAGAAAGGCACAGAAGTAAGTTAAATATGTTGATGATATGAGCCCTGGAGAAAATTAAAGCAGGAATGGAGGTAGGAATAGAGCTGAGGGACACATATAGTATCTTGCATTACTTCCGGTGACTGATTAGCCCCACAGGCATGAAACAGACCAGTCCTCTATGTGTTGTGACTGACTGAGCTGTCGTGTTACCACCAGCATTGCCACTGTCACAGTCGGAAGGCATTTATTTCACACCTGTTAGCAAGATTGTGTACAGAATGAGTCATACAGATGAGTCCTCAAGACTGGCAGCCCTCATGTGGACACATGGAGAGGACTTAGGGACGACAAGTTTTAAAAATGATGGTATTCTTTCAGCAAGTGTTTACTGAATGATAGCATCTAGACAAGGCATTGTGGAGAATAACACGATAAATCACATGTACACCTTGCTAGCAGAGTGTAGAGTCTAGTATATTTGTATATAGTAGATCATTTGCATATCAGTGATTTCACATTAGAGAGAGACTAGGAAAGCCCTGACATATGCTGGTTTCTCCTTTTGCTGAGGCATGGTTTTAAGTTAGCTGCTTTTGGAGGGGGTGTGGGATAACTAACCTCGGAGTAGTGGGTTAGCAGTTGCCTGGTGTCTAAATTCCAGGGCAACGTGATTTCTATCTCTTGTTGAATGTGTAAAATGCCTTTGAAGTGAAATACGCTTTCTTTGTGAAAGATCGCTCTGAGAAAAAGGTCAGCTTCTAGTCCTGGCGATGAAAGGTGCTGATTCTAAGGCGTGACAGTTCTTAGCCAGAAAACGGAATCATTGAGGGTCTCAAGGAAATACTTAGCATTTTGCTCCTTTTGGGGGGAATCATATACTGTACTAGTATTCTGCCAGCTCAGAGATGAGCCCCTCATGAGGATATTATTTGGATGGATCTTGAGAAGGTCCCTGAAGGAAGTGTGGGCATGGGAGGATTTATCTCCCTTGTCTGAGGGTGACTCTTGGAGGAAGCTAAGCAAAGCTTCTTTATGTGCTGCATCTCTTGGATCCTAATATCAGGTTATTCCCGTTCCTTCTAAGGGTCACCCATCTTTGTATGAGGCTCCCTGCCATTTATTATACAGATGGAATCAAAAGTTTACTGCATAGAGTTTCATATATAGACATGTGTGCAGTCCTGCATCCATACATATCCACAGAGGGCAGGGAAAACTTGGAAGAGAGGGCACAGTCATAAAATAGAAGGGCAGAGGCTGTTGGCTACTCACCAAAATCTACATTTCCCTCTTCTTTTTTTAAAAAAAGTATTTCTGACTGTGCTGAGTC
>NW_011494753.1:10050479-10052520 GCF_000754665.1 Bison bison bison | reverse complement strand
GCTCAGTTGTGTCCGACTCTTTGCAACCCCATGAATCACAGCACGCCAGGCCTCCCTGTCCATCACCAACTCTTGGAGTTCACTCAGACTCACGTCCATCGAGTCAGTGATGCCATCCAGCCATCTCATCCTCTGTCGTCCCCTTCTCTTCCTGCCCCCAATCCCTCCCAGCCTCAGAGTCTTTTCCAATGAGTCAACTCTTCGCATGAGGTGGCCAAAGTACTGGAGTTTCAGCTTTAGCATCATTCCTTCCAAAGAAATCCCAGGGCTGATCTCCTTCAGAATGGACTGGTTGGGCTCAGTAGTTATGGCACATGGGCTCTGTTGCCCGATGGCATGTGGGATCTTCCCCAACCAGGGATCAAATCTGTGTCCCCTGCTTTGGCAGGTGGATTCTTAACCACTGGACTGCCAGGGAAGCCCCACATTTCCCTTTTCCAAGCCTGCAGCAAGAATGCAGTTTCCAAGCTCCTTTGCATTTAAGCACAGCATGTAACTGAGTTCTAGTCAATAGAATGATCCTGATAAAGATGGCAGAGCCTGGAAAGTTGAGTCCCTATTTCAGTGTGAGGAAAAGGAGGACTTCATTCATCCCCTTCCCCAGACAAAACATTCTAAGGTTTTTGAGCCATTATGTATTTTGAGGTCTATTTCAGCAGTGACTAGCCTTTCCTCATCAGTACTGATTCTTTGTATGGTAAGCTAGAGAGTCAGGGACCACAGTTTCAGGGCCTTGTTCTTACTTTGTTGGAATGTTGGATCCAGTGTTTCCACCTGAATGGCAGAATCAGTGCTGTTGAATGACGGTGGTTATTGTGCTCATAGGTTCAGGCTGTGTATTCATTATTGCACTCACCGTTCATTGCTTAGAAATGGCTATAGAGGGTAGAGTCCAGGGAATGCTTGCTGACGCTGATATTTCTTCTTTTTCTCCTCTTGTCCACAAATATATTAGTTGATGAGACCACCTCAAATGAGACTCTTGAGTTGGAGGTAACCAAAAACTCAAAGAGAAACAAACAGGTGGTTGATGGGGTTGAGGGGGAGTGTGGGAATAGGAAAGAAATAGATGAGGGAGATTGAGGTACAAACTTCTAATTTCAAAACAAATGAGTCACAGGCATGAAACGTGCAGTGTAGGGAATACAGTCAATAGCTATGGAATGTATCTGTAAGGTGACATATCGTAACTAGATATTGCAGTAATCATTTTGAAATGTATAGAAATACTGAGTTACTATGTTGTGTAACAGGAACTAACATGGTGTTGTAGGTCCTTTAGACTTCAAAAACAAATGAACTCATAGAAAAAGAGATCAGATTTGGGGTTACCAGATGTGGGGGATAAGGGAAGAGGAATTGGATGAAGGCAGTCAAAAGGTACAAGCTTCCAGTTATAAGATAAGTAAATACTAGGGATGTAATGTAAACATGATAAATACAGTTAACACTGCTGTATGTTATACATGAAAGTTAACAGTAAATCCTGAGTACTTATCACAAGGAAAAAAAGTCTATTTATTTAATTTTGTATCTATATGAGATGACGATGTTTAGCTGCTAAATTGTGACTGACTCTTTTGCAACCCCATGGACTGTAGCCCACCAGGCAACTCTGTCCATGGAATTTTCCAGGCAAGAATACTGGAGTGGGTTGCCATTTCCTTCTCCAGATGAGATGATGAATGTTCACTAAACTTACTGTGATAATCATTTTATGATGTACGTAAGTCAAATCATCATGCTGCATACATTAAACTTCTGCCATGCTATATGTCAATCATATCTCATCAAAACTAGAAGAAGAAAAATCACATGGATTTCCTATAGGCAAAAAAAGTGTTTCAGCAGTTAGCGATTTTATTAAGAGCTGAGGGATGCATTTGACTTCAGGTGCTGTTTCTCTGTGATTCTTTTTTTTTTTTTTTATTTTTAAACTTTACAATATTGTATTAGTTTTGCCAAATATCGAAATGATTCCGCCACAGGTATACCTGTGTTCCCCATCCTGAACCCTCCTCCCCCCTCCCTCCTCCCTCCC
>NW_011494753.1:10012561-10050351 GCF_000754665.1 Bison bison bison | reverse complement strand
CAAGCATCCAGTATCGTGCATCAAACCTGGACTGGCGACTCGTTTCATACATGATATTATACATGTTTCTTAATCCAATCAGACCTTCATCCACAGATTGCCACACCTCAGCTATCTTTGTATTCTTCCCCTAGTTCTTTACCCCAGAGCATAACACAACGCTTTATATATTATATGTGGCTAAATAAATGTTTGATGGATTAATTACTTAAATCTCTCATGCTGGTAGAGCTTCATGAGCTAGTTCCGTGCTTGGTAAATAGTTCTTTCCATGATGAACCTCAATTCCTGCTGCAGCTATGTTGCTGTCGATTCACGTGATGGTTCATCTTGTTGTTTAACTTCCTGATGTGGCCCTTAGCTAATGACAGGAGTCACCCAGCTTGAGGTTTGAGAAGGGAAAGTGGTGATGTGCTAAATGGTTGCTATATGAGTGTAGTAGGATATGTCTTGACCTGGTTCCAAAAGTACTTGTAGGACTCATGTCTGTTAAATGATAACTGAGCCACGTTCCTATGCTTTTCTTGGCAAAAGAGTCCTCCCATGTACTCTACCGCTCAATTTAATAAACGAACAAAAAATTAGTTTTTATCTGCCTGGTGACTAGGTTTGTATCTTGGGTGTTGCTTGACTCAGGGAAGGTTCTAGAGAATTCTCTGAAAAGAGATGCCTACACATTCATAATGAGGCTTGTTCCCCCTAATGCAATTATAGCTGAAATCCTTCCCTCAGGGATTTATATTCCTTCTTAAGAGCACATTTCAATAGTGGTACTACAACAGAAGGATGACTGAACAGGATTGAGGACACTAATGGCCAGGGAGGAAATTAGGGGTTTCATCAGCATGTATATCTGCCTTGAGCAACAGTGAGGTTACCTTCCAGGTCTTTCTTCACTGGCCTTTTCTTCCTCTCTGGCTGAGAGGTGACTTTGAAAGAAGCTGGCCAGAGCCTTTCTCTGATCTTGCCCTTCTCACTTCTTTTGTCAGTTTATGATCCTTTTGCCAAAAGTCAGTGAAGCCAAAGATCATCTTTACATCTTTGATTGTTTGACCTTTACATGTGATATGAACATTTCACGTTTCAGCTGGCTGACTTGTTGCTTAACTTCGACTGGCTTGGTGAAGACAGGGAAACCATTGTTTCTTTATCAGGACTTACAAAGTCATAAGACCTCAATTGTATAGGCTTCCCTGTCATAAATGACTTAAAAATTGTACGCATGGATGTTGTAAATATGGTGCTGATTATCTTTTCTCAAAATAGTCTGTGATAATTAATAGTGAAGAAGTTAAAATTTTCCTGCATTTCAATTTACTGTCCTAAATGACATTATAGTGGCCTGGAAATATTGGGCCAGTCTCATCTACGTAAAGGAACTCGTTTGGGAGAATGTTTTTGCCGAGCATCTGTGTGTCGAGTTACAGGAAAAGCAAGTAGTCTGTAATGTGGATAAACTAGTGTAACCTGAGAAACTAACTCAGTGACTACATTTTAGACCAGAGACCTAACAGTAGGTATACGTTTGAACAGAGACTAATGATTAATAAGTTCAAGAATATTTATTGCTTTATTGTAGAAGATAATGCTACCCTCTGCCTTCAATATAGTTGCTATGATGAAAAAATAAAGAATCATCACCCTAAGGGCTTACTTAATTCCTGTCAACTGATATGCCCTGTCCCATATTTGACAAAAAATTACAGGACATGCCAACAGATAAGAAAAAGTACTGTAGAGGCAATGCAATAAGCAAAAACGAGATTCTCGAACAACATGGACGTTAGAACTATCAGACATGGAAATTAAATGAATTATAATATGTCAAAGGCTCTAATTCAAAAATTAGACAACATGCAAGAACAGATGGGTAACATAAGCAGACAGATTGAAATTCAGAAATAATAGAAAATGCTAGAAATCAGAAACATAGTTAACAAAAACGCAAAGTAATTTTGACAGTCTGGTAAGTAAACTTGATACTGACAAAGAAAGAATCGGTGAACTTCAAGATAGATCAACAGAGACTTTCCAAACTGAAATGCAAAGAGAAAAAGTCAGTTTTTAAAAAGAACAGAACAGAGAAAATCTGTGGAATGATATGAAAAATTATAGCATATGTACCATTGAAATTCCAGAAGAAGAAAAAGGAGTGGAAGAAGTATCGGAAGTGATAAGGACTGAAAACTTTCCCAAACTAGTAACAGACACGAAGCCACACATCCAGGAGGGTTGAGATAAATACCTGAGGGCTCTCCCCACCCCCTGCGCCAAATACACACTTTTCCTTTTTTCACACGAATTCTCCAGTTCTCTGACACCAACTAAGTGTCCAGCAATTCAATTCTAATGCCAGTTCTTGAAGTTAGTGTAGAACCAATAAGGGAAGGGCTCAATCCCACAAGTCTGTCCCCACTTCAGATGCCAACCAAATGGAGAGCTCAGGCTACCCTCATTTCTGCCCAGTTAACAATAAATTCTTGGGTGCCACAACCCCAGTCCCTCAGGTTGGATAATTTGCTAAAACAACTCACAGAACTCAGGAAAAGTGCTTTTCTTACAATTATCAGCTTATTATAAAGGATACAGCTCAGGAATAGACATAGCCAAATTGGGGGGTGGGGGGGGCGGGGTATAGAGCTTCTATGTCCTCTCTGGGGGTGCACCTTTGTATGTTCACCACCCTGAAAGTTTTCTGAACTTCATTGTCTAGAGGTTTTTATGGAGGTTTTACTACGTAGGCATACTGGGCTCAATCATTGGCCACTGTCGATTCAGTCTCTACCCCTCTCTCCTCCCTGGAGGTCAACAAAGAAAATTCCAACCCTCCAATCATGCTCTGGTCTTTGTGGCAAGCAGACCCTATCCTGAAGCTCTATCCCTGAGTCCACAAGAGTTACCTTATTAGCATAAACTCAGGGATGGTTGGAAAGAACTTTTTATGAATAACAAGGCACTCCTGTTACTCTGGCAATTTCAAGAGTTTTAGGAGTTCTGTGCCAGGAACCAGGGATGAAGACCAAATATGTACTTCCCATTATATCATAATACCCCTCCCCGCTAAACTATAGTAAGGCATGTCTTATTCCAACTTCAGAAAACCAAAGCTGGAGAAAATTCTGAAGGAAGCCGCAGGGGGAGAAAGAACACCTTGCTGTGGAGGAAGAAGGATAGGAATTACCGTGGCTTCTTGCTCATCAGAAACCATGTAAAGCAAGAAGAGGGACATCTTCAGACTGTTGAAAGAAAAGAACTTTTTCATTCACACCAGCCACCTTCACTGAGTTTCTGTGCTGCCATCTGGAATATTAACAGGGAATAGTAAACCATGAATGGGCCCTCAAACAGCTCACAGGGGCCTGAAGAAGAAATGTAGCTGCTGCGTGAGTTTACATAAATTACGTTCCCCCTCTGGGCCTTAGTCTCTTAACCTGCTCAGTGAGAGTATTGGACTAGGTTAGTGGCCTTCTATGCTTCTCTTTCTTTAGAAATAGAACTTTTAGTCAAAGGAACTTATACTTTCAGTTGGGAGCAGATAACAGTGGAGGTGTTGCATTTGAGCTTAGAATAGTGATGGGTGGGAAGTGATGCTGAGGTTTCCCCTCCCCATCTCAAGGAGGCTCCTGTGGGGACTCTGTGGGACCCCCGGGGCTTTGGAGGAGCACTGGTGGAAAACTCCTGACCTAGCAAGAGAGCCCTTGCAGGTGTGAAGACTCTATAGCTAAGCCACTAAGCTATTTTGATGACAGTGCTTCCTTCCTAAAGTGGCACCTTTAGATGTCTCTGTTTTGGCCTAGTTTCTTCCCTACCTAATGTTGTGTGCACATCCACGTTTAGTGTCTTTTCTCATTATACCTAAAGGGCTTCTCTATGCCCTTCTGCTTACCATTTTTCTTCTCTCATATCTCTTGTTTCTTATCCATTTTTTCCACTTTAATTTGTGTGAGTAGACTGGCCTTTTTAGGATACAAGGAAAATAAGAGGTAGCACCTACTCAGTGAACACCGTGGGCACTGTTCTAAACAGTTCATATAAATGACCTCATTTCGAACTCAAGACACTTCATGAAGCAAGTGTTAATATCCCGACCCTTCAACAGATGAGACCAGAGCAGGCACAAAGAGGCATATTAAATGATGAAGTGAAAGAGTAGGAGTTGTCAGAACTGCAACTGAAACATAGATCTGCAGGCTCTAGAGTCCTTCCACCTAACCAGGGCCTAAATGTTTTTCTTGCTACTTTCACTTTTTGTTAATTCTCTGGACGGGTGTGCTCCCACTCATTCATGTGTTGGTAGCTCTAGAGCTATGTCTCTGCTTCCTTTCCTTCCCTTCCCCTTTTTGAAAAGAGAGAAGTGAAATGCCAAGAGTGAAATAATTAAGGTTTAACTGAAACTCGCAAGGGGTGAGATTGTTGTTCTCAGTGGATTCCTCGGGGTGGGACGTAGGGAAGTGAAGCTGAGAGACTCAGGTGGAGCAAGACCAGGTAGGCTGACAGTTCCAAGTTGCCCAAGGAATTTGCTACAAGGGAGGAAGAGGGCAGGGCCATCCCTAGCCCATTGTCAAAGTCAAGAGAGAGCAGAGTAGCGATGGAGTGGGGAAGGCTTTCTATTTTAAAAAAGCTAAACAGCTTTTAGGGAATGATTTCTCCTTTTGTGCTGCTGTGCGATTTTAACACTATTAAGTGTTAAATTAAAATTATTCTTAATATATTATTATTGTGCTGTGCTTAGTTGTTCAGTCATGTCCGATTCTTGGCAATCCCATGGACTGTACCCTGCCAGGCTTCTCTGTCCATGGGGATTCTCCAGGCAAGAATATGGAGTGGGTTGCCATGCTCTCCTCCAGGGGATCTTCCCAACCCAGGGATCGAACCCAGGTCTCTTGCTGTCTGAGCCACTAGGGAAGTCCATAATAGTATTACCTGAAAATAAATAAAGAATGTGTGCCATCTTTAATCTGTGCTGAGTATGTTGTTGCTACCAAGAGATCAAGGAAAAAAGGAAATGATTAACCAAATTCCTAAGGACTAAAACCTTTGAACTGCAAAATATTATGATGTTTACTTAGCAGAAATAAGCCTATTAAATGGCCAAGAAGCATTAAAAAGGTTAACCTAGGATCTTTTGGCCAGTGTTCTACCTATTTCATCATAAATTTAAAGTGTGAAAGATAAGTTTTGAGAAGTAAAATTCACATAGATCTGGTACTTTTACCAAGAAATATACAAAACTTTAGAAAAAGTTAGCTATTTCTCTATTTAAACTATTTGGGGTGGCGAGAATGAGTTCCAATATGGAACCACTGCTCTAGTATATAGAGTAAATCTATATAGAGAAATCAATAGAAAGATCTTTGCCTCACTGAAGCATTTTTCTTTCCATTTACTGAGTTCTAAAAGTAACATTCAGATTTATGACATACTTGGTTTAAAGAAGTTTCAATTTGGTTTGTGTGAGGTTTTTGAAAGGAAAACAATAAAGTAAGTTTATGGGGATTTCATACACATTTTACTTTGGAACAGATGTTGGAAACTGGGTAGGCCTTCTAAAAGCAGAAAATGTGGGTTGATAAACATCCAGGAGAGTCCTAAGGTCATTTTATCCAGGTGGTTTGCCTATGGATAAATCCCAAAGATATGTTTTATTCCCAAGAAGCTTATTTTTCAGGAGCTGCTTGATCATTTGGCTACCCCCCCAAAGAAAAATAAATCTTTTGACTTATTTTGGGAGTCTGTGGAAACTAAGAATAATATCTTCTGTAAACTTTGTACAGTGTTGGCAATTGGGTCTAGCAGTCCAGGGCAAATTCCTACCTTCTTTAAGAAGCATTCCCAAATCTCCCTATCAGGAATTAATATACACCTTATAATTTATAGATTTGTTCATTCATTCAACAAACTACTGAAAACCTGCTGTGTGGGATTAAAACTGTGAGCAAGATAAGTACACTACCTGACTTATCAGAATTCAAGTTTTCTGTGGGTCTACAGAATAAATACAGAGTCACTGCTGTAATGAAGTTAGGCTGCATGCAAATCTGGGAAGGCTTCCTGGAGAAGGTGTCAGCTAAGTAGGAGCTAACCTAATGAACAGAGAGGATCAGGGGTACCACGTACAACCCTGGGGACAGCTTTGTGAAGAGAGTGAAGGAGGTGAGTGTTTCTGAAATGGAGAGGAGTTCAGAGTGGCTAGAGTGTGGAATGTGAGGAGGAGGAAGGAGTGGCAAGAAGAGCAGCTGGCGAGAGAAACAGTGGCTTAGAACCCTGAGAGTCCTAGTGGGTTTTGCTCTCCTGATGGCAGTGGTGAGCCATCAAGGTGATGACAGATGCTCTATAAAAATCACAGCGGCTGCTGTGGAGGGAGTTCATTGGGAGGCATGAGGTTATTACTGTTCAAGATCCAAGAGGTAAGCAACTCAGTCCCAGGATCCCATGTTTCAGGTTTATTTCCTGGGAATTAGTCCCTGTGCCACATACTGCATCAGTCAGCATCCATCAAAAAACAGATGCCAGGCTGGCACTTCAAATAGAGGCGATCAGATGTAGGGAACTGGAGACACAAGGTATTAGAGAGCTGAAAGACTAGCTAGTGGAAGCAGAAGTAACAGGGATTGTAACTCCAGGAAGCAGCTGCCATCCTGGGATGGGAGGAGCAAAGGGGAGTGGGTGTGGTTCAGTTCAGTCACTCAGTCATGTCCAACTCTTTGCAACCCCATGGACTGCAGCACGCCAGGCTTCCCTGTCTTTCACTAATTCCCAGAGCTTACTCAAACTCATGTCCATCGAGTCGGTGATGCCATTCAACCATCTCATCTTCTGTCATCCCCTTCCTCCTCCTGCCTTTAATCTTTCCCAGCATCAGGGTCTTTTCAAATAAGTCAGTTCTTCACATCAGATGGCCAAAGTATTGGAGTTTCAGCTTCAACATCAGTCCTTCCAATGAATATTCAGGACTGATTTCCTTTAGGATGGACTGGTTGGATCTCCTTGCAGTCCAAGGGACTCTCAAGAGTCTTCTCCAACACCACAGTTCAAAAGCATCAATTCTTCAGCCCCCAGCTTTCTTTATAGTCCAACTCTCACATCCATACATGACTACTGGAAAAGCTATAGCTTTGACTCGATGGATCTTTGTTGAAAAAGTAATGTCTCTGCTTTTTAATATGCTGTCTAGGATGGTCATAGCTTTTATCCAAGGAACAAGTATGTTTTGATTTCATGGCTGCAGTCACCATCTGCAGTGCAGAGGCCACCATAGAGCTGACCTGCCCACTGCTGAGGAGTGGCATGGGTCTCCTGGGTGGGGTTTACCTTATAGCCGGTCGGTGCCCCCCCATCCAAGGGGCTGCATGGGTAGTATGCTACTGCTGCTGCTAAGTCGCTTCAGTCGTGTCCGACTCTGTGCGACCCCATAGATGGCAGCCCACCAGGCTCCCCCATCCCTGGGATTCTCCAGGCAAGAACACTGGAGTGGGTTGCCATTTCCTTCTCCAATGCATGAAAGTGGAAAGTGAAAGTGAAGTTGCTTAGTCGTGTCCGACTCTTAGCGACCCCATGGACCACAGTCTACCAGGGAAGTATACAGAGTGGCAAAAGCACAGGGAACTGGAGCAGCTGCTACTGTGAAGTCTGACAGGAGATGGAAAATAGGAGAGTTCCTTCTCCCGTCTCTGCATTCGGATTTCCTTCCAGGGACTCTCATCGGCAGAACTGAACAAGAAAGCAGTTGCAAGGCATTCTGGAAAATGGGATTTGCAGATTTCAACCTCTAGCACCATAAAACAGAATGCAAAAGGGCAGGCCTGGGCTGAGAGACAGCTGGTAAATAATCTGCCCCAGGCGTTTGAGAAAAGTGACTCTAGCTCTGGGGCTTCCCTGGTGGCTCAGACAATGAAGAATTTGCCTGCAGTGGAGGAGACCTGGGTTCTATCCCTGGCTTGGGAAGATCCCCTGGAGAAGGGAATGGCTACCCACTTCAGTGTGTTGGACTGAGGCAAACCTGGATACTCATTGATCGGTTCAGTGGTTATTCTCGAGACAGGAGATGATGACAGCCTGATTGAGGGCTAGGAAGGGGGTAGATGCAGGTTTAGAATGTGAAATTGAGTAGGATTTGGCAACTGATGTTGTAAGGGATCATGGCCTGGATCAGTGTGAGTGGAGGAGGAGGAGGAGAAGGCTTGTGTTTCTGGTTTCTGACTTGGGTGTCTGGTGGTGCTGTTTATTGAAGATAGGAACACAGGACTAGAAACTATTTATGGGAAGATGATTTCTTCAGTTTTGGACTATTGAGTCTGTGTGTCTGTGGTTTATCCAGGTGGAAATTCATTATGTCTGTCTGGGAAGAAGATGTAGATGTGGTTGGTTTTCGGCCTACAGGTGGTACTTGAAGTTTTAGGAATGAATGAAATTACCAAGGGAAACTATAAAGGGTGGAGAGAAGACAGCAGAGGGCAGAACCCAGAGGAGTAATAGCATCTTGGGAGAGAACACAGTAGTGGAGAAAGGTTGATTGAAGGCAACTGTGAAGGTCAGAGAGGTTGCAACAGAAGATCACGGTCAATAGTTCAGGTGCTCAAAAGTTGACTGTTGGGTGTTGCTGGTGACTTCTTTATCATACTCATCTGGTCTGCCTATTTCTCATTGTTCTTTATGGGTGATTGTCTTCGAGAATAATGTGGGTCTGAGACACTGCAGCACACTCCTCAGCATCTGGCCTTGATGTTCTGCATATGTGTATGTCCGTCATACGTGTTTGTTCCATTGAGTTAATTAGGTATCTGCAAACTCCAGCTTGTGGACTGGCCACTTGTTTTTGTAAATAACGTTCTCTTGGAACACAGGCTGCCTGTTCATTTATCTGTTGCCTGTGCTTGCTGTCATGCTGTAACAGCAGAGTTAAGGACTTCTGACTGAGACCCAGTGGCTTCTAAACCTAAATTGTTTACTATGTGGCTCTTTATGTTTGCTGACCCCTGGATTATGGTCTTGCAGCTGTTTTATGTAAGCTGGTAAGATTGTATCTTTGACTTTTTTTTTTTAAGTCTGTTTAATATGTTTAGGGGCGATGTAAAGCATAGGACGTGCCTTCTTGAGATTGGTCAGTTTTATGTTTGGTATGAAGGCAGCAGAGCCAAGGGAAAGAAAAGTTAACAGAGGGTCACAGCAGTCTCTTTAGCCTGGCTGCGGTGCTGAGTAATACCCTTATGAGGAAATCTGCCAGCCCAAAGAAGATGGGACAAGAGGGAGCATGGGCCTTAAAGGCATGCATTTAAGATGGGCCTTCTCATCCCTGTGATATACCAGCCTCTGTGCTAGGTGCCTGGGTTAATTTAGGAGCTGAGAATCTGTTTGGAGACACAGACCCACAAGCAGAAACTTACAGTTGCCTAATATGTGTCAGGCATAGTGATAAAGCTGCACACGTGGTACAGAAGAGAGGCAGCTAACCAGCCTGGGGAGAAGCAGCGGGAGGAAGAATGGCCATACTGGGACAAGGCCACTGGGACAAGTAGCACCCCTTGGGTGCTACTTCGCCACGTGGGAGCTGGGAGAGGATGTGGAGGGGAGAGAAGGTGGGGTGGGAGCTCTACCAGCTCTGCAGTCGGAAGTCCTGTGTGAGAAAGAGAGCCCCTGCGGTTGTGCAGTCATGAGACAAGGCAGTACTCAGAGGTTTACTTGTCTGTCACCAAAGTTTGCCTTCTAGGCATTCTTTTTTATTTTTTAGCTGACATATTTTAATGTGGTTTGAGTTTGTGGGAATCATAACCCTGAATTGGTTGATTTCTCACCGCCCCCCCGCTTACATAAAGTACAGACTGAAGTCATCTTGCATTAATATGTCTTTTGACTGGATTTGTCTTGCCTGTAGGGATGATGAAAGCTCAGTGAGCTGAGCATGTAACATAGGCGAGGGAAGTTTTTCAGTTTCTTTAGAACTCTGGACTTGCTGTTATTTTACTGTCCATGACCCTCAATAATAAGAAATTACATATTCAGGTTAATCTGACCATACTCCCCCAAAGGCCTGTGTCAACTCATTTGGCAGGTGTTAGGCCTAACATACGAATAGGGAAAGTGAGGTACATGCTTAGATTTGGAGTTGCCTGCCAATGTTCATTCCTTCCAGTAAGTTCTTTTGTCTGCATGTAAGAGTGACTCATACTAGTGACTCCAGGAAAATAGCAGTTTTTCATAACCCTGCGTATGAACGGGAAAACCAGGTGTACCCTGGAAGCTCCGGGTGTTTCCTTTCCTTCTCTCTCCCCTTCTTCTCTCTGCATTATCCGCACCATCCTTTGCTCAGTCTTCAGGTTGGTTTCCTCTCTATCTTTGCCTTCTATGTAATCTGTCTTCTTTCAGCCTCTCTCTGCATCATGAGACAAAGCTTCAGCTCCCACCTCTACTGGCTCATTTGCTGCTTTCTTTTAGAATCTGATTGGCCCAGCTTCTCTTTTTAAGCAAGAACATATTACAGCTGGATCGACACTTCCTATGGCAGGGGCCTTTTCGTGTTCCACTCAGCTTGGACTGGGGACTGGGAAGATGTACCCATGTGGCTTATAAAAGCAGGCAGTTGGGTAGCTCCCCTGAGAACCATAAAGTGAGAAGCAAGGCATTCTGAGTCGTGACCTGTCCAATATAGCCTTCTGGGCTTGGTTCATAACTCACTTCCTACATGTAGTTCCAAAGATACCTTCTCCTAACGTAGCCCAGTCTTTATAGGTAAAAGTACACGTTCACTTAGCCTTTCCTAATAGGACGCACTCAAAAGTCATAGTCAGCTGCTGTTACATTGAGAAGCAGTCATGGGACCCCATCAGGCGACCTGAATCCCCAACTCTCAGTGATGTCCATTTCAGCTCTGGTTCTCTATCAGTGCAGTCTAGCCATTCTGGAACCCATGGACTAAACGTTACATGTACTACTCAACACACCCTGTTGTGTGCTCATTTTTTAAAAAGGGAAAAGAAATTTCTACCCCTTAATCTAGCTGCGAGATATATACATTGGTCACCAGCTCAGCCTATATTCTGTCTAGTGGAATAGAGTGCACATCCAGTAACAGGCAGCCTCCTGCTGGCATTGGGAGGCCAATGCTTGGACACAGTAAGATGTATTGGAGGAGCCCTGACTGCTAAGCCCTTGGCTTGCTGCCTTTCCTCTTCGCCTATGAAATGAGTTCCTTGATCTGTAAACAGCTACCCTAGCTATTTAGGCTGTTGATTGACCTGTCTCTTTGGAAAGACTGATGCTGTGGATTCTTCTATTTTCTTCCTATGCCTTTCCTTCTGTTTTTCTTCTGTGTCTTTCCTTGTTGAATTCTGGTTGTGCAGGGTTTTTTTGTTTTTTTTTAAATGAGTTCTTTGATAGTTATTGGTGTGACATAGCATAAAACTATCAGCTCAGTGGCTGCATCTCAAACCAGAATCTTTTTGGATTTTTTTTTTTTCTTTCAGCTCCTGTTAAGAGTTTAGAGCACTCTAATTTTGTAATAGATAGAGTAGGTATCTATGGGGTTAGGGTTCTGTAATCAAGCTTGTTTATCTCTGAGCATTCTTTCTTGGCTAATTTCCATGTGGTTTCTGAGTTAATTGCATAGGGAGAAGAAGAAAAAGAAAAATTCTGTTTTCCGCACTGTATTGATATGACTTTTGCATTTACATTTAATCATTTGCACTTCTATCTCAGTCAGTTCAGTGAGCTGTCTTTATATTTACATATCATTGAGAATTGTATGATAAATGAGAGGTAGAATTAGAATAGAGGAAATCAGCACAAATAACTAAGTACGTATCAAGGAATGGTGCAGCCATCAACCAACACCAAATAACCTCAAACTAATTAAGGTATTGGAGTGTTTTTTTTTGTTTTTTCCAGCATGTGTTATTTAGTCTTAATTTAGCTTGTAAAAGTTTCTGTTCCCAGTCCTGTCCTCTTTCTCTTCAGAGCTTCCCAGCTTTTGCTGTGTTGGAGTGGAGGGCTTACTAATGACAAGTGGATACAGGGGGATTTCTATGTTTATAGGAGCATGCATACACACACATATACACATAGATAGATACAGAATTAAAAAGTCAAATTTGTAACAATGTGCAGTGTTAGGTATTTCCTACAAGGTATAAAACAGATGGTGATTATCCTGAGAATGATGGTTTAGCATGTCATTTATTGCTCTCTAGGTATTTCTGAAGTGAAGTGAAGTTGCTCAGTTGTATCCAACTCTTTGCAATTCCATGGACTGTAGCCCACCAGGCTTCTCTGTCCATGGGATTTTCCAGGCAAGAGTACTGGAGTGGGTTGCCATTTCCACAAAATCTAAAAAGTCTGCTGCATAGGCTATGAGCGAAAGGCCAGATATAATTGTATTTAAAAAATGCAAGTAGTATATATTTAAGCTCTCTGCATGAAGCTGGGGATCCTTAGGACAGCAGCGGTTATTGAGAGCTGTTGACGTGCGTGCGTGCGTGCGTGCGTGCGCGCGTGTGTGTGTGTGTGGTGCAGTGGGTGGATTAGCAGAAGAGAAAGCTGCAGGGTTAGTGTTGCTGAATCTTCCCAATCTTCAGGAGAAACTAGAAGTCTTTTTCTTCTTTTTGGCCACACCTTGTAGGATCCTAGTTCCCCGACCAGGAACTGAACTTGTGCTCAGCAGTGAACGCACGGAATTCTTGCCACCGGACCACGAGGGAATTCCCTAGAAATCTGTCTCACATAAAATATGCGTTGTTTTTTTTAATTTATTCATTTCTAATTGAAGGATGATTGTTTTACAGTCTTTTGATACATCAACATGTATCAGCCAAGGGTCTACCCGTGTTCGCCCCACTTGAACATCCCCCCCACCATCCCACCCCTCCAGGCCATCACCAAGTCCCAGCTTGAGTTCCCTGAGTCATGCAGCAAATTCCCACTGGCTGTCTATTTTATGATGATGTATATTTCCATGTTCCTGTCTACATACACCCGCCCTTTGCTTTCTCTCCTCTCCAGCCACGTCCACAAGTCAGTCTCGACGTCTGTGTCCCCATTGCTGCCCTACACATAGGTTCATCAGTACCGTCTTTCTAGATTCCATTAAAATATGCAGTTTTAAAATATACATGGGCCAAGAAAATTTATTCTTACAAAACTATCCATTGATGACTCAGTCTATCCACTCCCCCTACAGTGAACTGGTGGCGATAAATGAACATTTTAAAAGTTCACCTTTTACCTCCCCTCCTCCCACATCATACTTAAGATGAAATGGACATCTGAGGAGTTTATATGTCTCTCAGCCACCTTTTTCCTGTAGCAGCTTATCTGACCATTCCCCCCAACACCACACAACGTACCTGGAGTTTCCCCTTGCTTTTCTGAAAGTGTGGAATGATCCTAAAGCTGAAACTCCAGTACTTTGGCCACCTCATGCAAAGAGTTGACTCATTGGAAAAGACTCTGATGCTGGGAGGGATTGGGGGCAGGAGGAGAAGGGGACGACAGAGGATGAGATGGCTGGATGGCATCACCGACTCGATGGACGTGAGTTTGAGTGAACTCCGGGAATTGGTGATGGTCGGGGAGGACTGGGGTGCTGTGATTCATGGGGTCGCAAAGAGTCGGACATGACTGAGCGACTGAACTGAATTGAGGGTCAGTGCAGAAATGAATGTGTACCTGCAGGCAGAATGCTGCCCTCACCTTAGGTCCAGCTGTGTCCATCTCTCCTGAAGTGTCCAGGGCACACCCTTTGCACAGATCCCAGGTGTCAGTCCAGGCATCTGTCAGGTCATTCAAAGTTAACAGCTTCCATAATTTTCCATCAAGGTGGATCTCCCTGTGTATTCCCAGCAGGCCAACATAATTAAATTCTTTAATTACATTTCAAAGATAGGCTTAACAGAGTAAGCAGCTCCTGATCACCAGCTTCTGAAGGATTAAAGTACTCGCCTCTTCTGTGGCTGTGGAACAGCAGCATCAGACTCCTCATTTAGTCACGGGTGGCCTATTGTCCTTGTCCTTCTCCTTGGCTAGACTCTTTCTGTTGGATAGATCTACCTGGTCTATAATCTCCATCCCTTATGCAAAGCCCAGATCTTGGTAATTATTCAGTAAACGTGTGAAGAAGGAAAGCTCCTGACCCCAGGTGGAATTTCTTTGTTACCTCTGATAATAAAGAACAGTGTGTGGAGCAGAAATAGTCATCAAAGTCAGATGGTTGGCCTCTTAAAAGGTGCGGAGAGCTTCAGCTCCACGTGATGTGGCTTCCCTTTCTGACTGTGAGTGGTGAATGATAGTGTTATTCTTCATCCCCTTGCTAATTACTGAGTCCATGAAACCAGTCTAAATTGATTTCTTTCAACTGCTGCACTGAATTGCTTGCTTGTGGCTATTGTTCTCCCTGGGTTGTAAGGCCTGCTGTGACCTTAGTGGCCTGGTGCCTAGGACAGTGTTGCTTATTGGATGAGTAAGACTGTGTCTTATCCCAGATCCGCTCTGTTCCTTGTGTGTGCCTTTTCTTTTCTCACCCGTCCCTTTTTTTTAAATGTCTGCACAGCCCTGCATCTCCCTTGGGTAACAACACTCCATCCACACTGGTGGTGGTGGTGGTTTGGTTGTTAAGTCATGTCTGACTCTTGTGACCCCATGGACTATAGACTGCCAGGCTCCTCTGTCCATGGGGTTTCCCAGGCAAGAATACTGAAGTGGGTTGACATTTCCTTCTCCAGGGGATCTTCCTGATCCAGGAATTGAACCCAGGTCTCCTGCATTGCAGGCAGATTCTTTACTAACTGAGCTACAAGGGAATCCCATATCCCCACTGGGGCAGACTTAAATTGGATCCGTCATTGTTTTCTCTCTTAAGCTGATAGTTCCATATGGTGAAGCAGAGAGGTGCAGTGGAAATAGGACAGGATTGCAGGAAGCTAACTTGTCTCTTTTCTGGCTGAGTCTAGCAGAGTCATCAGAGGCAGGTCCCTTCTCTGAGCTGCATTCTGTTTACTTGTCTAGGAGAGACAATGATAGCTCCTTCATAAATTGGGAAGATGAAATAAGATGTCACTGGTAGAAAACGTTATAAAATGCACTGTGATATGTATATGCTTTTGCAGATAAGCTGACATGCTTACATGCTTTTCTGCCTTTCAAGGTAGGAGCAGGCTGACCTATGGAGGTCATTTCCCTCCTGCTTCATCCTTCATAACAATCTTGTGAAGTAGGTGGCACTGCCCCATCTTAAAGATGAAGATACAGTGCTCAGAGAGACAGAATTCTACTCAAATTTATTCATCAAGTAAAGGCAAAGACAGAGTTCAGACCTGATCATCTGATGACAAATCCTGTCGTCTTTTCACCACCCAACATCTGTAAGATTGAGTGTAGGGGGGAAGTGACCACTGTGTCCCGGTTCCAGATTCTGAATGGTGAGCTGGATTACTTGTGCTTGAATGTCTGTGTAATTTGTTAATGTGTGACACTAGTGTTAATCTGAGTTAGTCTTAGAGTAGTGTTCAATTGATAGGTTTTTTTCTTCCCTATCAAACATTGCACAGCTGGTTAGATCAGAAGTTAGCTGTTTTCTAGAACATGCTGATTAAGAAAGGGGTTGACATTGAATGACAGAAGAGCTGATCAAATGGGGCAGAATCTGCATTTGCCTATGGACCTTGAGTTTGACCTGGATTTGTAGGCTGTTCGGTGGCAACCCTGATGCATAGAGGGGGATGCCTGCCTTCCCACTCATCCCTCTCACATGGAGATCACTGTTGATTGGACGTTGGATCCTAACCAAGGCATTCTAGTTTGTTGCTTCTGGGGAGTCTGAAGTGAACCTGTAGAGACTCTTCAGTTACCCAATAGGACCTTGTGCAGCTGTGTGTGGAAATCAGGATAATTCCGGCATTTCTGAGAGCATTTTAATAGAGCACTGATTACAGATTGCAGGCACCTGGTGGTGTTTTTGCACTGAGGCTAAGGGTGCAGTTCTAAAGACAAGAACTGGGCCTGACATATTCCTATTTTCCTCTCCTGTTGTTTCCCAGGGCTTGGAACAGGCACTGAGACACCCTTATAGCGGCTCATCCAGGTTTTGGACATGATTAACATGTGCTTTCAGGAGACCATCTCCGCCTGCCCTCCAATCCAGAACATTAATTCCCAGGCTGGTAATGGACTCATGCCTTTGCCCAGGGCACGTTCTCCTTCCGGTGGCTCAGAGCACTGAGATGGTGGGAGGGGCTCCTGTTAGTTGGGGTCAGCACAGGGCCCTGTGGCTTCAGACTTGGCCAAAACAATTCTGTGCTTCTTGGACTATCTCAAGCTGTTCCACCTGGGCAGCCATCATTGCTTTTGGACTTAACACCCAAACGAGAAACACAAACTGTGAAAATTCAAGGGAGTAGAAGGTGAGAGCCAAAAGTTGAGGTTGCGAAATCTACGGGCTAGGGATATTCTAGTCCAACACTTAAGTTCATGCCAATTCATAAGAAAAAGAGGACGAATCAGAGAAGAGTCCCCACAGCAGTAAATGATGTTTTCTGTCTTTCTCTCTCCCTTCTGACACACCACACGTTCTCACCTTCCACAAACTCAGGATTACTGTCATCGCTTGTACTTTAAGGAGCATCACAGCAAAGTGGAGAACAATAGTGAGCCCTCATCTTGGCCTTGGCACCCTGTATGATTTGGATATTACCCTCTGGACTTAAGTTTTCATACGATTCGAGGAAGAGAGTTGAATGAGCTAGAAAATCACTAAATCACTTCCAGCTGTTAAATGTGTAAGCTTAAGAATGCCCACATATCTACTTGCTCACGTCTTTCAACTGAAGTATAGGCAGCTGATTGGTAGGGCTCCTAACAGTGTCAAGCAGTGGTGGTTGATTGACTCATTTGGAAGGTCTTGCTGAGATCTTCCTCAGTAAAGTCAAGTGGAGAGAATTCCTCTTGCCAGCCTTTCAAATGGGTGAAGCCAGGAGCTTTGCTGTTGGGGAAGCAGCTAGGGTTGCCTGAAGCACTGGCAGTGGAAGATTGAAGGTGCAGAAAGTGTGTGTGGCAGGAGGTACCAAGGAGGGTCCAAGTTGTGCTTTTGAAATACCAGAGGGGGTAATACAGCTCAGGAAGTGGAAAGAGGAGTTTCCCCTGAGAACAAGCAGAAATCTTTGAAATATGTGCCTTTCATTTTTAAGCCTTTTCCGGTTTGGAAAATAGCCTACAAGGTTTATTAAATAGCCTGGTGGCAGCCATCCAAGATCCTCCTGGGAGCTGACTCCTGTTGTAAACGGCTGGTCTCCAAAGGAGGCTGACGAACAGCTGTGGTGAGGCTTCGGTGGGCACTGTCCTATTTATGGAGATAGAGATTTATCATAAACTCTCTCCATTAACATATTCTTAACTCCCCAATTTTTCATTTGTGGAATCAAAACAAGCTCTATTCTGTCTAGATTACGTGATCCTATTTGCCAATTTCACAGTGTGACCTGCACACCCCAGATGAACAGATATCCAGAAAGGACTTCAAACTCCGGCCTGATTCGTTATCTTTGTAGTGGCTGGGCAGGGATGATAACTCGTCCAACCGAAAGCAAGGCTGATCAAAGGCAAAACTGTGAAGCAGATGAATTTGTCTTGATCTACTAGGAATGTGTTTCTATCTCATCTCTCTCTGCCTTTTTTGTTTCCTTGATAGGAGATAGTGAGGTAGGCCAAGACTCCGAGGATCATGCTTCCTAGGTTCAGATCCTAGCTCTGCCCTTGAAAAGCTGCATGATCTAGAGCAACTTGCTTAGCTATCCTGAGTCTTAGTTTCCTCATCTGTAAAATGGATTCTCACTCTCCCCTCTCCCACATATAAATGTATTAATGAGGACTTGCAAATACCAAAGTCTTTTGTTTAATTGTATGTGTCTCCTATTGGAATTTGAGGTAATGGGAAAAGCTGGGAGAGAATCTTCAGCACTGTTCAGATTATATTATGTGCTAAATCACTTCAGTCGTGTCTGGCTCTTTGTGACCCTATGAACCATACCCCCAGGCTTCTCTGTCCATGGGATTCTCCAGGCAAGAATACTGGAGTCAGTTGCTGTGCCATTCTCCAAGGGATCTTCCTGACCCACACTAGGGATCTTCCTGACCCACTTTAGGGATCTTCCTGATACCGGATCAAACCCGCGTCTCTTGTCTGCTGCATTGGCAGACGGGTTCTTTACCATTAGTGCTACCTGGGAAGCCCATTTAGATTACATTACACAGACACAAAATCAGGAACTGGACCCTTGGGGAAACTGATTAAAGTTGAAATGCCAATCCTTGGCTCAATCCGTATGAGAAGTTTAATGACCTTATGGACAATCACATTTGTAACACTGAGTCATTGAAGGACAGAGTGCCTTGTCTTTGAGGTTGACACGGTAAATGTGTCTAACAGCACTTCTGGATGTGTCACATTTCTTCTGCATCCCTCATTGCTCTGAAGGACATAATGTCAGAGTATAACACTGATAAAACATCAATTACAGAAAACGAATTGAACTATCTCAAGAAATTATAAAGTGACAATATTCTCCAAATAAGGGATTCAAGGAGGAAATGCTCTCAGAATTGATATCTGGAGACTATTTTGAGAAGGTTTGCTCTGATTTTTAGATTTTTAGAAAATCTGTAAACTTGTTTTAACTACATTTTCATTTTTTATACATTTTATACCCTTAAAAAATTGGCCATTGACCATCGGCATTAGGGCTTCCCAGATGGTGCAGTGGTAAAGAATCTGCTTGCCAGTGCAGGAGACGCAAGAGACATGGATTTGATCCCTGGATTGGGAAGATACTCTGGAGTAGGAAATGGCAACACTCCCAGTATTCTTGCCTGGGGAGTCCCATGGACAGAGGAGCCTGGTGGGCTCCAGTCCACAGGGTCTCAAAAGTGTCAGACACGACTGAGCATACATGCAATGGCCAATTGGCTAGTATTATGTTCCAGGTCTGTTCTAAAATATAAATAGCTAAATCAAGAGAATTTATAATTTACCTAAGATTTGAGTTAACAAATATAAAAAAGGCTCTGTTATGCTTTTGTCTTCAGTGTCAAGGAAGAAAAGAAGCATTCTAATTCAGCAAGCAGTACCAAGCATGGCACACAATTAAAATGTTTATTTTCGTGTTGTCAGTCCTCATGTGGCTTTGTCCATATTTGGTGGGAATAGATATGTTTATTATGAGTGCTGTCTATAAACACTGCTCTCAGGCCAACATACTGTTTTGTTAGTTCACCAGCTAGCTGTTGGGTACCGCAGTGACATGAGTACTTGAAAATTGCAAAATGCCAACAACTGGAGGTTCTTTTAGTTTGTTTTCCCTAAACCCTCTGTTCTTTCTTTGATGAGCCTAAATTCATTTTTAAGGCCTGCCTCACACTTTGGATCAATAATCCTGTCATTATGCACACCCCAAATTGCCCTTCCCTTTGGTACTTTATTTCTCCCCATCACTTCAGAATTGCTATATGGGTACTATAGAACTAGCTTAGCTGGTCCTGGAAATTTAAGCTTGTGCATGTGGAGGTTCTATTACAGAATAAACCCTTCAGCAAATCCTCTGAATGGCATGTTCCCAGCACCCTTTTTTTGTTGTTGGTAATGTTATTTTTTTGGCTTTATCATATCATCTGTTAAAGTTAGGGAAGTGATCTCTAAGGCAGCTAAAAAAGTCCACCCACCATGTAAATAAACTTCTGTAAATATAGGTCCTGTGATCTGGGTGCAGAGTAGGGTTTGTTCTTTGGATATTAAGCCGACAAGAAGCATGTGCTTACTGAACATATAAACAAGGAAAGAGGAGAAGACAATAGTCTAGATTTATAATTGAAGCAGACATGAGTCACTGGCTTGGAGGATCCTGTGAACGTAATGTCTTCTACAAGAGGAGGGTTAGTATACACATGGAAGAGAAAGCCAGCCAGGTCTTAATGGTATTTGGTAGCCTGATGGTAGAAAAGACCTTCCTCTTGTCCTTCCTTAAAGAGCCAAGGGTCACGACCAGGGTTGCTGTGTGTGGTTTTACTATTTCTGCAGTGGTCCTGATGCTGGGAAGGATTGAAGGCGGGAGAAGGGGACAACAGAGGATGAGATGGTTGGATGACATCACTGACTCAATGGACATGAGTTTGAGTCATCTCCGGGAGTCGGTGATGGACAGGGAGGCCTGGTGTGCTGCAGTCTATGGGGTCACAAAGAGTTGGAGACAACTGAGTGACTGAATTGAGCATGGAGTGTGTCTGAGGGAGCAAATACAGGCTGACGTCTGGCTGAACTTCCGCTCACAAGACTGTGGGCCCTAGCATGTAGCTACATTTGCTCAGAGGAAAGGTGGCATTTTCTTCTCATCAGAATCACTTCCAGGCCTGGCTGGAATCATTCACAGCGTCTGCTCTCCTTTCTTACAACTCACTGAAGATGTAAATTTATCCTCTTTCACCTTTGGGGTTCCCAACACCATGTCTGGACAGGAGTTGAAAAGAGAATAGGGCAGACTGATCATTGGGTCTCAATAAAATACATTTTGCTATGCCTTCCAGTTTGGGGAGAAAGAATGCACCTCAAAAACAATTTTTTTTTTCTTAACACACAAGTCAAGTTATAGTGGAATAAAAATACTGCTTTTCTTTGTTTCAAAATACAGAGATAATCGGATTAACATTTTGGCAGACTATCTCCTAGAAACCTCCTTATGCATATCAATACACACATACAAGTTTGTATTCATGAGCTCGTTTTCTGTTCTGTAACTTCTGTATTATGTTGGTCATTTTCCCAAATCACTATCTTTAAGTTATTTGATAATCCATCGTTTGGAAGGGCTGTGCTTTACCAATGACTTGAAGTTATTTGATAATCCACTGATTGGAAGGGCCATACTTCATTTTACCAATGAAGATTGGATATTGATGGGTATTTAGGTTGTTTATAATGTTTCACTCTTAAAAATGGATCTGAAGTAAGCATGCATCATCTCTAATACATACAGCGTTTCCTTTTTCTCTAGTAGTGGAGTTGCTGATTTAAGAAAATTTCAGTTCAAATACTAATCTCTGTAAGAAAGTAATTATACCTCTTCATAATCCTTAGATCAATAGGGGTGGGTTAAAAATGGCATAGTTTTCCATTTATAAACACATACACCTAAAGATTCTAATTTACAAAAGGAGCAAACTTTGCAAGATACATTTAGCTGCAATCTTGATTGTGTACTTGGGATTGTGTAGAGGTGTTTTATAAATCATGAAGTGCTGTACAAACCTCAGTGACTCATTACTAGAGCTTTACAGAGCGTTTGCCATGTACTCTCAAAACATGTTTATGGAGTCTTTATTGTATAAATAATTCACTAAATACAGATGTTTTTTTTAAGACAGTGGTTCTTTACCTGGTTATTCAGTAGAATACATCAAAGATATCAAGAAAACAAGTCCCAGATCCTCCCCTGCCCAGATCACCTGAATCTATCAGGACCTGGCATCCCAACTGATGTCCATGTACACAGTCTTTGTTTGGAATTCCCCCCTTAAGATATTTTTTGGTCTATCTCCAAATATTTTTTCTAACAGAATAGGGAATGCTTTTAGCTTACATACTTAAAATTTTTATTTTTCCTGTTTGGAAGTTTCTGGCTCCTTCTAGGATATTTCTAGCAGATTTTCTGTATGACTTATTGATTTAATCTCAATCTTTGTAAATCTTGTTAAGTCTCAAATTTGGACTCTTGGCTTGTCTACCATCCCCATCTAGTTTTGTACCATTGTCAAACCCATTCCTTAGCCCGTGTTGTTTCTACCAAAAAAAGAATGATGAACTTGTAGTGACTGCAATGTTCAACTTTGAATGTTATAACCAGATTAAAGTTATCTGTCTATTCTAGTGGCTTATCTAACTCACTTTTTAGATTCTAAGAACTTTCAGTTGAGAGTAGTAGTTGAACTGCATGAAAAAAAATGATAGATTGAAACATTAGCCTAATTTATTTAATTTATTCTCACACTTACATGTATGGAGAGACTAAAGTTTTTATCCTGAGAACTGTCTAATCTAAGAGTAAAGTTGTTTAAGTAGAAGTAGAATTGCATATTTATTAGGTTGGTACAAACATAATTGTGGTTTCAGACTATGAATTTTAAATCCTTAAAACTAGGCTCACATATATCTTTATTAATCAAAATAGGAACCGTTACAATCAACACATTCTTGCCAATAATAAATAAGTTTGCTTATACCTGTAGTGTGAAAATCCTTTCTTCAGGATTCGATGAACTCCTGGAAAGCATTTTTTCCCTCCTACTGGTTTGTGGAAGCATTTTCCCTGCAAAAAGTTGTCGAAACGCTTAAAAAAGTGGTAGTCAGTTGCTGAGAGTTCAGGTGAATATGGCAGATAAGGCAAAACTTTGTAGTCCAATTCGTTCAACTTTTGAAGTGTTGGTTAAAAAAACTAGGAATAAACCTATCATATGATCCAACAACCCCACCACTGGGCATATACCCTGAGAAAACCATATTTGAAAATGACATATGTACCCCAGTGTTCATGGCAGCACTATTTGCAGTAGCTAGGACATGGGCGCAACCTAAATGTCCATTGACAGATGAATGGATAAAGAAGTCGTGGTGCATATATATGAAGGAATGTTACTCAGCCATAAAAAAGAACACATTTAAGTCAGTGCTAATGAGGTGAGTGAACCTAGAGCCTATTATACAGAGTGAAGTAAGTCATAAAGAGAAAAACAAACACGTATATTAGTGCATATATATGGAATCCAGAAAGACGGTACTGATGAACCAGGGCCACAAAGGCAACGCAGACTTTATGGCCGTGGGAAAGAAGGAGAGGGTAGGACAAATGGAGAGAGCAGCATGGAAGTGTAGACACTAACATATGCAAAACAGCCAGTGGGAATTTGCTGTATGACTGAGGTGACGATTTGTTGTCAGACCGAGGCTCTGTGACAACTTAGAGGGATGGGATAAGATGGGAGGAGGGAGGAGGCTCCAGAGGCAGGGGACCTGTGTATAGCTATGGCTGATCCATGTTGGTGTGTGGCAGAAGCCAGCACAATATTGTGACTACCCTTCAGTTAAAAATAAATTAAGAAAAAAACTGCATTCCAGTATCAACCGACAAACTTCAACAATGCAAAAACCATGGTTACTTTTGCACCATCCTTGTATAATAATCTGGAGAAGGCGATGGCACCCCACTCCAGTACTCTTGCCTGGAAAATCCCATGGACGGAGGAGCCTGGTGGGCTGCAGTCCATGGGGTCGCTAAGAGTTGGACACGACTGAGTGTCTTCACTTTCACTTCTCACTTTCATGCGTTGGAGAAGGAAATGGCAACCCACTCCAGTGTTCTTACCTGGAGAATCCCAGGGACGGGGGAGCTTGGTGGGCTGCCGTCTGTGGGGTCGCACAGAGTCGGACACGACTGAAGCGACTTAGCAGCAGCAACAGTATAATAATCAGTAACCCTTACTTGAGTATACTTTTTATAAAGTTTATAAATTTACTTGAGTAAATTTTTATAAAGTAGCTAAATTTGACCTCACATTATCTCATTGGTCTTATGACACCAGAAAAAATAAAATTGATTTTTACTGCCTAACAACTTGTGTATTTTCTTGCTACTAAGTGATATTTTTTGACTTTGGAGTACAATTACCATTTTTAGATTATCTCTAAGTTTAATGATTGCGTGATAATGTCTCACTTGTAACACTGAGTACTTAAATACTATGAGGTTTAAGGGAAGCAATTTAACATTTCTCTAATTTGGCTTCAGCTTGTATAGCATTCTGCAGCTCCTTGTCAAGGAAATCAGGACCTGAAGCCTCTCTCTCAGGACCTGAAGCCTGGAGGAAAAAAAGTTGAATAGAGTGAAACTTGAATCATATTTATCCTTTAGAATATTACATTGGACAGTGTAGAGGGACAGTGGAAGCAAGATGGAAGTGGTTCCATCTGGTGTTCTATCACAACACCAGATTACTTGTGTTGTCATAGCAGTGCCATAGATGCTCTTTTAGGGGGCATCCAAGTCATTCAAACCAGGGATGATGGAGATGCAGACCAAGGTAGAGGTTGCGAGGATGGAGAAGATCTGGTGGAGCCCAGAAATACTGAACTGGATCTACAGACCTCGGTGATTGGTTAGTTGTTATGGAGACTTGGAGGTTTTGAGAGACAAGGTGGAATCTAAATTAACTCTTAGAGGAAATGCTCAGTTGCCAGCTAGACACGTGGATTTAAAACCAGAAAGGCAGTGGGAGCTGAGTGATCAGTGTCATCTAGTTAAAGGTGAAAGTCAAGGTGCATTTGCGGAATTTCAAAAACTAAGTGCCAGCGTACAGAAGTCCTATCTTAGAGAATAACCTTATTTCTCTTATTTATCAGTTATTTGGGGTCACCTCAGATTTCCCATGCACTAGGGGAGACCAGCTAATTCCACTGCCACTCCCCCATTCCCCCCACAAAGTTTTCCTGGATGTATCCTGTTTGCTGTTAACTTGGAGACTTCTTAAAACTTAGTATCAGCTGGTTTTGAGTATATGTACCTTGGGGTTAAGTCACAGTAACTAGTTTGAGAGGGTGAAGTCTAAAACCAGGCATTCTGGTTACTTGTTGGCAATGGGCATATGATTGTCACATAGACCAGATTACTTGTGTTGTCACAGCCAGTGCCAGAGATGATCAGAAGATTGCATGTGAAGTGTGGTGAGTGAATGAAGTTTAGATGAATCAGTTATCTAATAATCTTAAGCTAAATAGGAGGTATCTCTGTTTGACCAGAGGTGGCCTTTACCTCTCATGTGAGAAATATTTAAGCCCCATCGGCTGTACCACCTTAGATCCACCTGCAGGATAATGAAGGCACTGCCACAGGGCATCTGCAGTTTTAATAAGTCCCTACCACCCCTCCTTGTCCCCTGAACACACAAGGCAAGTGCCAGTTCAAGTACCAGAAACCGAAAATGTTCATGTTGGAGAACGAGAACATCTTACCTCGCTGCCCTTTAACTTATCATCTGCCTCCTCTGTGAGATCCTTGGAGTTTATAACTCCTCCTGGAAAGGAGGATTTCCTGGCTCTTGGAAGTGGTGGAGGATCATCTCAGTACAGTAATCGTGTACTGACAAAGTGGTTATGGGTTAGATGGCTTAAAGAGAGAAGAAGATACATGAAAAGGCTTGAGGGAGAAGAAAGCCAACTGTGATTAGTTTCTACAACTACCACTTAAGGCAGCCAGCCACTTTGACTTGCAAATCATATTGTAGGCTGGTTTCTTGGATGGGAAAGCTTTGTAATTATAGCCTATAGAAGCTGTGGACCAGGAAGAGAGAGAACTTTCATGGGTTGTAGGGGAGGAAAAATAATTTTACTCTTCTGCATTCTTAGCTGCTAGCTAAGCAAAAGTTATTCAGTCGTGTCTGACTCTTTGCAACCCATGGACTGTAGCCTGAAGAACCCATGGGCTCTTCTGTCTGTGGAATTCTCCAGGCCAGAATAGTGGAGTAGGTAGCCATTCCCTTCTCCAGGGGAATTTCCTGACCCAGGGATCAAACCTAGGTCTCCCACATGGCAGGCAGATTTTTTATCCTTAGCTGAGATCCCTGTAATAAAAGACTAACAAGAGAAAACCCATCAGAAGTTTATGAACATGTACACCTGGTATGTACCTGGGAGATACCCTGGAGAAATGAGTAGTTCCTGAGACAGCTTAGAATGTAGGATTACATACCATCTTGGTAGGGAAGAGGGATTGGGTGTAGACCTCTTCAGTTCAGTTCAGTTGCTCAGTTGTGTCCAACTCTTTGCGACCCCATGTATTGCAGCACGCCAGGCCTTCCTGTCCATCACCAACTCCCAGAGTTCACTCAGACTCACATCCATCCAGCCATGTCATCCTCTGTCATCCCCTTCTCCTCCTGCTCCCAATTCCTCCCAGCATCAGAGTCTTTTCCAATGAGTCAACTCTTCGCATGAGGTGGCCAAAGTACTGGAGTTTCAGCTTTTGCATCATTCCTTCCAAAGAACACCCAGGACTGATCTCCTTTAGAATGGACTGGTTGGATCTCTTTGCAGTCCAAGGGACTCTCAAGAGTCTTCTCCAACACGAAAATGATTTTTAGAAAAAGTGAAAGGCCCTTACAGGACTCGATGGGAGGTATGACAGTTGGTGACAAAGTATGTCTAAGTGTGTGTGGACTTCTAGTTGCCTTTCCTGTGACAAGAGTCCATCTTTCCTCAGGGATGAAACTCCTGGAGAGGGAATTTATGACAACTGAGTTCCTTTGGAGGATTTGTCTTTAGACAAATAAAGGAAATTCAGAGGAAGCCTCTCCCCACATTTGCTGTTTATTCTGATGCTTTTGCTCAAAACAATCAATATACTAAAGCAGCATATTTCTATCCCCCTTCAGGGTTACGTAGATTGAAGTGACACTGGTCAGAGGTGTACCACTGCTATGTATTCATCTTGATTTTCTTACAAAGGGATCCAGCCGTGGGCAGGGCATTGATTTACCAGCAGGAAGATCTAAGACCTGAGAAATCTGCTTGGCTGAATGGAGAAAAGAAGTCCTCTGCATCCTCTTCCTGTCCTCATGAGAATACACTCTTCCATCCCCACAGTTCCTCCTTAGACTCAGTTTTTCACCTAATCAGGTGTCAGGATGGCTGCCGGAGGACCAGTTAGAGAGTTGATTAAAACTACAGCTCCCAAGATTGTGACTTGGTGGGGGTAAAGGAGGGGCCCAAGGGTCTGCATTTTTGAAAAGCTGTCCTTGCCAAGTTCAGATGTGCAGTCAGGTTTGGGAGACACTCATAGATTATTTCTATGAAGCTACATTAGTGTCCCTTTTACTTTCTGATTCATTCTCTTCTAATCCGCTGTCAATTTCCTTTTCCAGAGGAGCATCAAAAACATACACATGTGCTCACAGGCGTGTTCATGTCCTTGTCCTGAACAAAAATTTTAAACAGTTTCTAAATGGAAGGCTATATCTACTCAGATTCTGCAAGAGTGTCTTCTGTTTTTCTTATCTTAGAGAGTTAATTTAAAAATTCCATTTTAAGTATTCATTGCGATTCAGGCACCAGAATAAGTGATTTGCACGCATTGTTTCATCTAATTCTTTCAGCCCTTCTGTGAATTAGGTGAAGATCTTCCCACATGAGTGAACTGAGAATCTGGAATTTTAAGAGGTTTACCCACATATAGGTCTTCAGTTTTGAAAATAAAATTTGAACCCAAGTTTGTTTGATTCCAAAACTTGTACTCATTGAAGTTACTGGTTCTATTTTTCCTCTTTTTTTTTCTCCCTTTTGTTCTTGGCCACTGAATATCCATATGAAAAAGCAACACAAGGTCATCTCCAGTTCTTACTAGTTTTTCAAAAGATGAGCAGAATTTCCTATGAGTTTGTTAACACGTGCATATTGCTTTTCTTTCTTTTCTTTCTTCTCTTGACAGATTTTGCATAATAAAATGATAGCCTTCTATTTCTTTTAATCACAATTTTAGAAAAGTATGAATTTGAGTTGGAAAAGCAGAAGCCTTGCCATTGCTGGGAAGGCGCTGGTCAGAGAATGCCTGATGAGTTTGGAAAGATGACTTTCTTCAAACTTCTTAGAAGTTTGAAGCCACTGTGCTACCATTGGCTTTCTTATTCCTGCATCCCCAAGTGCTGAGAGGTGAGAGACCTTGGAGCTAAAAAAAAAAAGCTTGTTTCTCTTCTTTAAAAAAAAAAAAGTCCCTGTAAATTGTAATATCCTGCCTAGCAAAGTCATAGGGTAAATCACAGTGGGAGAAATTCTGCTTGCTGACTTCTTGGAAATCACGGGATATCAGTTAGAGGTCAGCATATCAAGAAATTCTGTCATCATTTTGTACTCAGCTAGGATGAAGAACCCGCTGACAATGATAAGATATCATGATCTGAGCACATCGACCTGGCCACAGATCTGTATTGAAGGATAGAAAGATTTTTTGTTGTTGTTTAGTAATAAACACCAACACTTCTTATTCTTTATTCTTGGTGCCACTGAGAAAACCTACTTACAGAATTGAAAGCAGGAGAAATTTCTTTAACCAGGGGAATGTTCTTCTTCTTTTTTTTTTTTAAATATATCTCTTTCCTTCTACGAAGTTACCGGTGTGGACCAGTTATAGATGGACAACTGTGTTGGTAACATTTGTGAATCTTGCATTTTGAGGGATGTTCCATGTCTTCCGTCATAAATTGTCTGGATTTAAGGGAAATCTTTAATATAATCAGTAGTCAACTCCTGGAGAACCAGAAGCCTGTCTTAATTACTTCTTATATCTCTAATCCTGAGCACTGGGATGGCATGTGATAGGTGTTTATTTACCGATTGCCTCATTTGGAAAATTCATCTAGTCTTCTGTTTTCAGCATCTTGCCACATATTATTCTTCTTCCTCTCTCTCACTCCATATTTGTGTGTGTGTATCAATAGATACAGTTTTATAACATGAATATTTTGCTGAATCACTTGATATTAAGTTGAAGACATCATGACATTTCACCCCTAAATACTTTATAACATATCTCCTAAGAACAAGGACATTGCCAACATAACCAAATGTTATAATTTCATTCACAAAATTTAGCATTGATACAGTAATATTACTTAGCACATTCAGCTGTTCCTCGGTGGCTCAGCAGTAAAGAATCCTCCTGCAGTGCAGGAGATACAGGTTTGATCCCTGGGTTGGGAATGGAGAAGCAAATGACAACCCACTGAGCAGCTCTTTTGAGCTGCTGTTGCCATATATAGCTGTATTATTGATCCCTCTGCAGGATCTCTGAACACTCTGTACAGCCTGCATGACCTCTGCATGTACACTCTGTACAACCCATCGGCCTTCTCTGCACCTTTAGTTCTGATTTGTCATTTGTTGATCAAATGTTGATTACTGATTAAGATATTGACGATGTCTAGGATGACTGGGATGATGGCATAGAAAACATTGACTCGTTTATTCAAGTTACAGTTGAGTTTTTGGATGATATACAGTTAAAATTCAGATTGACCTTGAATGTAATAGACACAAATAAGCATAATTAAGACCTTTAGGGAATACAGCTTTGGAAACTAAATATAGCATGGGGACTGTGTATATGTGTAACTTTGAGGGATTGGGGAGAGAGGGGACCCATTGTGAGTCAGCAACATGCTGCTTTATTTTCTTAATTATTGGGCACACAGTGCCAGTTAACCACAGAAGCATAGCATGTGGGAACTGCTGGGTAACATTTTCAAAATACTTGGCATTGGTCAGATATTTTTTTCGAATTATGTGTCCGCTTTGACTTAAGGAAACTGGAGAATTTGTTGAGGGTCCAGAGCATGGCAGTGAGAGGCAGAGGAGTCCTGGAAAATAGGACCCATTGAAAGAGGCTAATAAATAAGGATTAATTACTTAGCTTGATCCAAAGCAGCTGAAGGGTGATTAAATTAATGGTCTTCTGTTGCATATATAGTTATTATGAGGAAGATGATATAATTATTTCCTCTACGAATAGAATTAGGGAAATTATATTAAATTATATTAAAGTTCAAGGAGATTTCGAAGTGAACCTCTTGACTTTAAAGATTTCTTGACAGTGGAAAGATTTCTCAACTGAAAATGGTGAAATCGTGGTCCTTGTAGAATGGGAAGGGGGTGGGTGCCACCTGCTAGTTAGAGTCAGGTGCAGTTGGGGTGGAGACTGGCACACTTTCTAGATCCCATTTTGTGCTGTTCATCTCTTTGTGTTGAATTTGTCATTTTCAGCAAGTAAATCTGTATTCCTTTTTTGTTTGAATTTTTTTTTCAGTTATTATAAATGTGAAGGCCTTGCTTTTAATGATTGAAATATAATGCATTTCAAGCAAGTGAGAGGTTGAACCACAAATTGAAAATTACATTAACTGCAAATAAACTTGCTGCTCATTTTTTTTCATTGCAGTTGATTTACAGTGTTTTAGGTATACAATGAAATGACCTAGTTACACACACACACACACACACACACACACACATATATATATTCTTTTTCAGGTTCTTTTCCATTATAGGTTATTATAATATATTGAATATAGTTCCCAGTGCTATATAGTATGTCCTGGTTGTTAATCTATTTTATATATAGTAGTGTGTTTCTGTAAATCCCAAATTTTCGATTTACGCCTCACTACCCCTTCCCCTTTGGTAACCATATGTTTGTTTTCCATGTCCATGAGTCTATATGTTTTATAAATAAGTTCACCTGTACCATTTTTTATTTGGATTCCACATTTAAGGGATATCATATGCTACTTGTCTTTCTCATTCTGACTTACTTCACAGAGTATGATAATCTCTAACTCCATCTATGTTGCTGCAAATGGCATTATTTAATTTTTTATAGCTAAGTAGTATCCCACTGTGTTTCTATACCACATCATCTTTATCCATTCATCTGTTGGTAGCCATTTATATTGCTAATAGAGTTTTTGTCTTTTCTGGATATTTGCCTGGGAGTGGGGTGGTTGGATCATAATCTACCGCTCACTCTTGTATGTCTCTTTACGATATTGCCAATTCCAACCTGCCTTTTCTTTTGCTTCTCTAGAAAACTCACTGCGAGCCCTGGTTACTTGGCTGACAATGAGTGCCAAGTCTGCGATCAGCAAGGAAATTTTTGCACCTCTTGATGAAAGGATGTTGGGAGCTGTCCAGGTCAAGAGGAGGACAAAGAAAAAGATTCCTTTCTTGGCAACTGGAGGCCAAGGCGAATATTTAACTTACATCTGCCTGTCAGGTAATAAAAGCTGGATATGAATATTATTAAAAACGACTTCTGTTTTAAAGCAGTTAGTTCTAGTATCCAGGAGGGTTACAGTTCAAGGCTTGAGCGTGGCTGCCCTTCCACTCCTTTCCTGTTTGTTGTCTTCTTTGATCCTTGGAGACTCATGGCATCTTGACTCTTGAGGTTGCCTTATATGGAGAGGTAATGAAGTGCAGTTTTAATGTGTTTTCCATTTCATTAAGAGCATCTGTTTGTCCATACTTTTCCTTCACTAGGGCCTTGACATAAAGTGGGCTATCCTCTTGAGATTTTTGTTTTAGAACGTCTTCTTGTATTTGGATAATTATGACTACCAGCAGCCTGAGTTTCACGGACTTTTTTTTTTTTTTCTCAACAGTTGCCAATAATCAGTAATAGTTGGTCTCAAGATAAATATCGACACCGTGTGGAATGTGAAGAAGTAGACTCAGTTCATAAATCACAGCTTTGCCTGACAGCTGTTCCTTGTCAGGAAGAGGCATCTGTTCCATTAAGCTTAGAATTTTGTGTGATTTTTTATTTTACTTTTTCCTCTTTCTGTTTGTGATTGTAGGAGATCTGTGGAACTTACTGTGGATTCATCCCAAGTTTTTTGAGATAAAATTTGGATAAGTTTACTACGGAGCTGTGGGTAATGCTAATCTGAGGACCTAGAGCATTTGTAATGTTTCTGATATTTCTTGTAACTGGGCAGTGGAAAAATTAGGCTTGCCTTTATTCATCTTTTTTTTTTTTTTCCCTTAAGTTTCTCCAGTTGTGGCTTGGGAATAAAACTTTATTTTTGGACCCATTTTTAGCTTTTTTTTTTTTTTTAAGAATTAAGCCTTTGCTCATTTCTTTATCCAAACTTATTTCAGGGTAGCGATAGCTTTTTTCCAGAAAGAAAATGTAAAGATAACAGTAGGACTGTGTCTTAGTTTAAAATGAAATGGAAACAGAGAGCTGTTTGGTAAGAATGCCTTCTCAGTGGTTAGAATGAGGATTGACCCTGAAATATTGGTCTTTCTTTAACCCCAGTAGTGATTAGGTTAGTAAAATTGGTGATGGGTTGGAAGACATTTGCATTCCTTTAGTGTGCTGGGCAGTGCCTGCTATGCAATAGGGACTCAAGACTTCAGTAGCCTCTGCTAATACCTTCCTAGTATTTTGTTAATGAGGTTCAGGTCTTAAAAATATTTTCACATCTTTAAATTTCAGTTCTGGAGTTTTTGCTTGTACTGATAGGAATAGAAAGCATTAAATTAAATTATGTTTTGTTTTATATTTGGGCTGAGCTCAACATGGGATGAGCATGGATGCACAGTGATTCTAATTTTTTTAAGCTTAGGTCTTTCAACATTCCCTTGAGATTTCTTGAAGACAGGTAGTTGCAGAAAAGGTGGATGAAAAAAGGGCATTTTTGTTTTTGGCCTTACCCAGGTGGCATGTGGGATCCTATTTCCCTGACCACAGATTGTACCTGTGCCCGTTGCATTGGGAGTATGGAGTCTTAACCACTGGACCATGAGGAAAGTCCAAAGAGAACGGTTTTGTTTACCTTTAAGGCACATGCTGTTGTCAGCCTATTGCTGATCATGAAGTCGGTAATGTTACCTGGGTCCTCTAACAGCGTCCTCTCAGTGAAAGACTGTGACCATTCCCCCTGCCGTAGGGAATAGTAACTGAGGACTTACTGGGTAATTGCATTTCCTTTATAAATTACCAGGACCTTCAGGTTGAAAGTCTGAAACTATGAGACTTGCTTTTCTGTGGCATTCTAATGTAGGAGAGTCTTGAGTTCTGAAAGTCTTCATCCTTTTCATGGATTTGAATTTTGAGAGGATTGGTTGACAAAGCAGATCTGACATTGAAGCAGAGGGTTTAATGGAAACTGGGGCAGGAGAAGGCCAGGCAACTTTGACAACCACGTTTTTTTTTTGCAGTTTGAATTTTCTTATAATTGAGAAGGAAGCAGCCACCATTAGTTTCTGTCTTATGCAAAGCATAGAGGCCTATCAATACATCTCTGATAAAGCATTGTTTTAATTAACAAGTAATTAATTATGCAAATTTTATTAAGGAATTTTTATATACTGAGCACTCTTGGTGCTGGGGGTTTAGTTAGGAGAAAAGCTCATGACACTTAACCTTGTTCAGTGGGGAAGGAGCAGCAGTCATTAATATTTTACTCACCAAAATAAGCATAATTATTAACTGTGAAAAGGTTAAAGAGGAAAAATATAATGATTTGAAAGCATGTGTTAGGGGGATTTGGCTTGTTTGAGAGAACCCAGAACTGCAGGAAAAGTAGGGCTCGTTGGTTCTGAAAATAGGTGGTGTGGGTGTGGGGAGCATTCCAGGCAGAGGGAAGGGCGGCTTCTTTGAAAGGTGAGCTGGATTCTGAGTTCCTCCTTATCTCCTGTTCAGTCCTGTTTAGTCTTTGTATCTCAGCTTACCTAGGAGACTCTGCAGTGGAAGCAGGGCCCTGGAATGACAGCTGTTCCTTCCTGCTATCAGAGCGAACTCCCTATGCTTTCTGGGAGTCCAAGCCCTTCAACCCTTGTGGTTTGGTTGATGAAAACCAGCTCTCCGTGTTGAACAGGCAAAATTTGTTCAAATTAAGGCAATGTCTGCAAATAATTTTTAACCACATTTCATACTGCATAAAGAGTTATATTCTATTTTTAAAGAGAAGACTATCAAAGCTTTCAAAGCTTGCCAATGTACGCATGTCAGCATGGCTGTTTTATATATTGAATGTCTTTTACTAATGCTTCTCTTTGTTTGAATTTTTTCTGTGTTTGGCAGTCTGAGCAGGAGAGGCCTGTGATCAGGAGACTTATTATTTTTCAGAGTGGGTTGTATCCTCTAGAGGAATCCAAAATGGTGCTGGATCAGGGGAAATAAACTCTTTCTTGAGTTATGATATAATTGTGTAAGTTGGACACAACTGAAGCGACTTAGCATGCATGCACACAAGGAGAGAAATAACCTCTCCAGTTCATTCATGGAGCTTTGGGATAGAATTTGAGTGTTTCTCATTGGATTTCCTGTCTGACTTCTTGGATTGTATGCAGATACTTACTACTGAGATGCCTCTATGGTTAACATCTAAAATATTGGTTTCCACTTTTTCTTTTCAGTAATGGCTGAAATTTAAAAAACTGACAATACCAAGTGTTAGCAAACATGTAGAGTAATTTGAGCTCTCATTGTTGCTAGTGGAAATGTAAAAATGATAGAACTGCTTTGGTAAACAATTGGACAGTTGTTTATAAAGTTGAACTTGCATACATATGACTCCACAAGTCTACTCCTAGGCATTTACCCGAGGGAAATAAAAACATGTCCATATAAAGACATGTAGACGGAAGTTCATAACAGTTTTATTATTTATAATAACCAAAAATCAGAACTCAGATGTCCACCTGTATGTGAGTGAATAAGCAAATTGTTTTGTAACTATACAGTAGAATACTAACTGGCAATAAAATGAATCATCAATACATGTAGCAACATAGATGAATCTCAGAAACCTTGTATTGGGTGAAGGAAAAGAAAACAGAAATGACCACATGCTGCTGCTGCTGCTGCTGCTAAGTTGCTTCAGTCGTGTCCGACTCTGTGCGGCCCCATAGACGGCAGCCCACCAGGCTCCCCCGTCCCTGGGATTCTCCAGGCAAGAACACTGGAGTGGGTTGCCATTTCCTTCTCCAATGCGTGAAAGTGAAAAGTGAAAGTGAAGTCTCTCAGTCCTGTCTGACTCTTACCGACCCCACGGACTACAGCCCACCAGGCTTCTCAGTCCATGGGATTTTCCAGGCAAGAGTACTGGAGTGGGGTGCCATTGCCTTCTCCAGACCACATGCTATATGGGTCCATTTGTATGAAATCCTAGAATGGACACAACTTAAGCCATAGTGACAGGAAGCCCATTGGTGGTTGCCAGGTGGTGGAGCTGGTGACTGACTGCAGAGGAACATGAGGGAATTTCTTGCAATGTTGTAAGTGTTCTATATGTTGATTGTGGTGGTAGTTACTTGGGTGCATGCATACATTTTTTATAACTCATCAAAATACATACTTAAAATTGTTACATTTTATTATATGTAAGTATATCTTGAAAAAAATTGATTCTTAAAAATGTCTTACAGAGTCACTAGTGGGATGATCATAAGAATTAATTAACTGTCTTATCTCAGTCTGCGCCAGAAGAGGGGTAGCAACTACCCTCTCCTGTATAGGTACGAGAGGTTATCCTAGATGGTCTTCTGAGCCCTCGGACAGAAGCAGCTGTGATTCGCTGCAAACCTGTGCTTCCATCTATCTGACCTGTGTGTCACTGTGTTCCCAGTTCCTTGTAGCACCGGGCACATTGCCAAGTATAGACAAAATAGATGCTTAAATTGAAGCATTGATGGTTCATTTTATTGCTGGTTAGTATTCTACTGCATAGTTATAAAATAATTTTTTATTCACTTGCATATAGATGGACATTTGAGTTCTGACATTTTGTTATTATAAATAACAAATAAAATTGTTATGAACCTCTATGTACATGTCTTTATATGAGCATATGTTTTTATTTCACTGTCTTGAGGAATTATTCTCTGGGTTGTCTTACTGGTATACTTAACATAACAGTATGCTTTGGTACTCAGTTCTATCTAAAGGAAACATCTTAGTCTCTTCTTGGTTGGCCATGGTCAAAGCTCTAAATTTTCCTGGGATTCAGCTCAGTTGACAAGTTCAAAACTTAAATGCATAGCTTACTAAATACTTCATGACAATGTGGACCTTATAACTTGGAAGTGTTGGCTCATTCAGATTGTGAAGTAAGCTTTGCTTACAACTATTTCTGTAATCAGTTGCCTCCTCCATGATATTTGGGCCTGTAAGACCAAACTGGAAACTTGTTAAGAAGTTAATATCAATTTACTCTTAGAGGCCAATTACCTACTGAACATTCCATAATTTCATGTTTAAAATCGATTTTCCTGATCCTGTTTTAATTCAGTATGCGTAATGTATAATGCTATCCTTCATATCTTTAAATGGATAAACATGTTTCCTTGGCTGCTGCTCATTATCTCCATAGACGGAGCATGAAGAAACTTTAAATTTTGTGATTAATACATTCTGCTACATATTGTGTTAAAACTGAGAATCTTAATCTTTTCAAAATGATTTTAGATTTGTAGAGAGCAAAATTTTCTTATTAAAAAGAGTCCTGAATGGTCTTTGATGAAATCATTTATGTAAAATAGATCCCATGGCAGGTAATGATGTGGGTTAGCATCATTCTTGGCAATAATATTCTTTATCTCCATGGCTACCAGTCCTAGGTGTTTCTTAGAGTAACCTCTGGAACTTTACAGATGCCCTGGTACCACTTCAGTTTAGTCTCTCAGTCGTGTCCGACTCTTTGCAACCCCATGAACTACACCACGCCAGGCCTCCCTGTCCATCACCAATTCCTGGAGTCCACCCAAACCCATGTCCATTGAGTCGATGATGCCATCCAACCATCTCATCCTCTGTCGTCCCCTTCTCCTCCTACCTTTAATCTTTCCCAGCATCAAGGTCTTTTCCAATGAGTCAGCTCTTTGCATCAGGTGGCCAAAGTATTGGAGTTTCAGCTTCAACATCAGTCCTTCCAGTGAATACCCAGGACTGATCTCTTTAGGATGGACTGGTTGGATCTCCTTGCAGTCCAAGGGACTCTCAAGACTCTTCTCCAACACCACAGTTCAAAAGCATCAGTTCTTCGGTGCTCAGCTTTCTTTATAGTCCAACTCTCACATCCATACATGACCACTGGAAAAACCATAGCCTTGACTTGATGGACCTTTGTTGACAAAGTAATGTCTCTGCCTTTTTTTTTTCTTTTTATCATTTTTTATTTTTTTATTTTATTTTATTTTAAAAATTTATAATATTGTCTTGGTTTTGCCATATATCAAAATGAATCTGCCACAGGTATACACGTGTTCCCCATTCTGAACCCTCCTCCCTCCTCCCTCCCCATACTATCTCTCTGGCTCATCCCAGTGCACCAGCCCCAAGCATCCAGTATCATGCATCAAACCTGGACTGGCGACTCATTTCATATATGATATTATACATGTTTCCATGCCGTTCTCCCAAATCATCCCACCCTCTCCCTCTCCCACAGAGTCCAAAAGACTGTTCTATACATCAGTGTCTCTTTTGCTGTCTCGTATACAGGGTTATTGTTACCATCTTTCTAAATTCCATATATATGCGTTAGTATACTGCGTTGGTGTTTTTCTTTCTGGCTTACTTCACTCTGTATAATAGGCTCCAGTTTCATCCACCTCATTAGAACTGATTCAAATGTATTCTTTTTAATGGCTGAGTAATACTCCATTGTGTGTATGTACCACAGCTTGCTTATCCATTCATCTGCTGATGGGCATCTAGGTTGCTTCCATGTCCTGGCTATTATAAACAGTGCTGCAATGAACACTGGGGTACACGTGTCTCTTTCAATTCTGGTTTCCTTGGTGTGTATGCCCAGCAGTGGGATTGCTGGATCATAAGGCAGTTCTATTTCCAGTTTTTTAAGGAATCTCCACACTGTTCTCCATAGTGATTGTACTAATTTGCATTCCCACCAACAGTGTAAGAGGGTTCCCTTTTCTCCACACCCTCTCCAGCATTTATTGCTTATAGACTTTTGGATCGCAGCCATTCTGACTGGCATGAAATGGTACCTTATAGTGGTTTTGATTTGCATTTCTCTGATAATGAGTGATGTTGAGCATCTTTTCATGTGTTTGTTAGCCACCTGTATGTCTTCTTTGGAGAAATGTCTATTTAGTTCTTTGGCCCATTTTTTGATTGGGTCATTTATTTTTCTGGAGTTGAGCTGTAGGAGTTGCTTGTATATTTTTGAGATTAGTTGTTTGTCAGTTGCTTTCATTTTGC
>NW_011494753.1:9944838-10012461 GCF_000754665.1 Bison bison bison | reverse complement strand
ATTCTGGGAGGTGGGTCATAAAGGATCCTGCTGTGATTTATGTCAGAGAGTGTTTTGCCTATGTTCTCCTCTAGGAGTTTTATAGTTTCTGGTCTTACATCTCTGCTTTTTAATATGCTGTCTAGGTTGGTCATAACTTTTCTTCCAAGGAGTAAGTGTCTTTTAATTTCATGGCTGCTATCACCATCTGCAGTGATTTTGGAGCCCAGAAAAATAAAGTCTGACACTGTTTCCCCATCTATTTGCCATGATGTGATGGGACCAGATGCCATGATCTTCGTTTTCTGAATGTTGAGCTTTAAGCCAACTTTTTCAGTCTCCTTTTTCACTTTCATGAAGAGGCTAAGGTTCCACTTAGGCCCTACTAAATACAGCACAAGAGGTAGTGGGGAAACTCACTTGAAAGGGTTATGCATGAGATACTGAAGCTAAGGTTGAGAAATTTCACTGTCTTGGGAAATTCTCTGAGTTGTCTTATTGATATACCTGACATAATAGGATGTATTTGGTACTCAGTTCTATCTGAAGTTACATATTGGTCTCTTTCTTCTTGGTTGGCCATGGTCAAAGTTTTGGATTTTGTTGGGATTCAATTCATTTCACAAGTTCAAAGCTTCCTTTGGGCTCTGAGGGTTTAGGATTCTGAACCCTCTTGAAAATTTTAATAGCAAATTTCATTCTTGTTTCATATATATCACATAGGGATAAATTCAAGTTGTTAATAATCCAAATGGATACTCAAAATAATTATGCGCGTTTGAGAACATTCTTTATAGTTTGCTATTGGAATTACTTTAACCAAAAGTAATTGTCAGAGATCTGGCATAAGAAAGAAATTCTTTTTATCTACTTTCTAAACTCAGACTAGATCTTATCTCAAGATCTATAGCTATTAGAGGAGAGAAAAGGAAAAATACAAGACAGATGAAATTTGACCTTGATAGAAATGATTTATTCAGGAGTGGTGAGCTCACTTTCCAAGAGTTTTTATCCAGGAAAAATGAAGAAATCTACATTGAACTTAGAGATGGACAAAGCTATTAGCAATGAAAGAAGAAATACAAGGCAACTATAATAATGAAATATATTTGTTATTCTTTACTATAGAAGTATTAAATATTGAAAATATCTTTCAGATATTATGTAGATGAAAATAAAAATCATCCTGTCTCTGTTTTGTTGTCTTGTTTTAATTGCAGTTAATCCTCACAATATCCCTACCTTGCTTAGCTGGTGTATATTTCTTTTCCCAAATATATTTCTTTTCCCAAATGAAGGCACCAGTGTCCCAGGTCTTTTGAAGTGACTGAAATCCACTCAGTCCTTGTCACCCCAGTGGCCGTGCTTGAACTACCATAGCACTTCACCATTTTTTTCCAAGAGGCAGGTGTGGTGTAAAGTGAACCATGTTTTAAAGAGCAGATTTCTCCCCAACTCTTCAAAATTCATAAAGACATTGAACCGTTTTGATCTCTACTGTATCTACAGTTTTGGCCCGTACTGTGTCTTCTATCTCATTTCCGAGGTTTTTGAGTAATAGACTTTCCTCCATTTGGGATATACATCAGGGTGAAGCTTTTATCTCTTAATTATAGAGATTGGGCATGTAAATCCAGCCCTAAAACTGTAAGTAGCTCTAGAAGACAGTGCAATAAAAAGCAAAGTTATTTCCAGTGTCTTGATGATATGAATCTTTCCACATCCTTTTTTATTTAGAAAAATATAATGTCTTCTGTTATACTTCACATTGAGAATTTGGCCCTTTTGTGGTATGTGTGGAGACAAATTGGGTTAAAACATTTGCAAGGATGATATCCTTGGTGGTGGTGGTCGTTCAGTTGCCCAGTCATGTCTGACTCTTTGCCACACCATGGACTGCAGCACACCAGGACTCCCTGTCCCTCACCATCTCCTAGAGTTTGCCCATGTTCATTGCATCTGTAATGCTATCTAGCCTTCTCATCCTCTGATACTATCTTCTCCTTCCACACTTGATCTTCCCCAGCATCAGGGACTTTCTCAATGAGTCATCTGTTTGCATCAGATGACCAAAATACTAGAGCTTCAGCAAAAGTCTTTCCGGTGAATATTCAGGGTTGATCTCCTTTAAGATTGACTGGTTTGATCTCCTTGCTGTCCAAGGGACTTTCAGGAATCTTCTCTAGCACCACAGTTCAAAGACATCAATTCTTGGGCATTCTGCCTTTTTTGTGGTCCGGCTCTCACAACTGTATGTGACCACTGGTTGGTTACATGAACTTAAAAGAGAGGGTTTTCTTCTGAAACATCTTCTGGCTGAGTAGATGTTGCCACCTGGTGTCATTTGTAAATAACCTTCAGTGTAGCACCTACCGTGATTCCATCGCATGCTTCAGTGCTCAGTACAGTTAGGGAAACACCAGCTCCTCTTTGATTTAGGAGTAGTAATAATACTAATAGTAGTAATAGTATTAATTGAGTAGGAACTCAATAAATTGACCAATATATTGGGCATGGTTCTATGCCCCTTACATATATTAACTTATTTAATCCTTCTAACAACGTTATGAGGTAGATAACAGTACCATCTTCATTTTGTAGATGAGGAAACAGCATCCAGAAGTCAATTGGCTGGCCCAAGGTCATGGGTTTGTGAATTACAGATCAGAGATTTAAACCCAGGTGGTTTGATTCCAGGCCTATATTCCCTTAGACACTGTGCTCAGACTCTGTCTGTCTGTCTCTTAGGCATAAGAGTTGTATGGGAGAGGTCTTTCCAAACCAAGCATCTTCTCTCACCCTCCCTCACCCGGCTCTAGAGATAATAATGTTTTGGGATTATTCTACTTTCCTACCAGTTTAGGCTTTGGTTGGTTTTGGCTGGACGGTGACAGTCTTCTACACTGGTAGCTGGGCTGTTAAGGAAACCCCGCAATAGAGTCAGAGTGTCAGAGGATGTATTTGAGTCTTAGAGAAGATTGATTCCCCTGGGAAGTTCTGAGAGGTTCCTAGAGCACCACCATGTATGAACTTTTCTTCAGTTATGCAATGAAACAAGCAGATGCCTTTAAATGTTTTTAGAGTTTCCTCGATGGTTCTAGATCTTTTTCTGTGAAAAGCAATAGTAATAATCACTTGTCTTTTCTAAAACCTTATGAATAAGGAGAGCCCAAAAATGGAGAACAAAGCACTTAACAGGTGTTATCTCACTTAATCCTCGCAATAGCCTTGTGACGTGGCTTTTGTTGTAGTTTCTACTTTACAGGAACTAGCCGGGGTGTAGAGTGGTTGAGACATTGCCCAGGGGCTGGCAGCTAGATGATGATAAGGCTGAGACTCAAATCTGGGTCCCTTTCCCTCCCATCTGTGCACGTTAAAAAAAAAAAAATACTTTAGGACAGGCTGGAACCAAGAAACCGAACTCTCCCTTTCCTTAATAACAATGTGACAACATTCCTTGCACAAAGCGCTTTGGTCTCCAAGGATTGGGAGGATGTGCTGTCGACCACTTCAGCTTTTCTAGTGGTTTAGCACGCCAACAGAATTTTCTTTTTCCATTCTCTCATGTACGTGTTCCAATACTAAAACCAGATGGAAACAAGGGAAAACTGTTTAACAGAGGCCAGTGCCAAAACATTTCCTTTAAAAAGGAAACTCCATCTGTGCACTCTCCCACCACACAGCCCATGGTGAAGAACAGGGATTTCACAGCTGACTCACTTGTGTTCGTTTTGATTAGTTTTGACTAATTGCAAAGGTAGAGCAAGCGGTGGTTCCGGCGATTGCAAACTAAGGCAGCTCTCCTTCTGGAACGCGGCTGGCCGGGTGCTGGGAACCTGGCCGACGTCCTAAACAGCAGCTGAGCAGCAGGCAGGGTTTTAATTCCTGCAGGTGCGTTCTTCAGTGGCCATGATTTTTATCCCTTTTAGATGTTAGTGCTCTTTGCTGTTGTGTTGTGTGTTAAGGGTCATCAGGGTTTCATTCGTCAGTAAGTTGTAGTCAGAGGCTCTTGCATCTACCTCATTCCCCATACTTCCTACCTTCTCCCAGCTTAACTGTGCAGAACACGGGCGTAGGCGCAAGACTGACTCAGGGTAAAATACTGGCTCTACTAGGTCTTTCAAGTCTTTGAGTCTCAGTTTTCTCATCTGTAAAATGGAAATAATATTCATATCCCCATTAACTGAACTTTGTGTGTGTGTGTATATAAGGCCTGATCCCTAGAAGGTACTCAGTTTTATGAGGAATATTATTACCTTGTCATTAGTGGGGCATTCACTTGTTCTTTCCATACAGGCATAATCCATCTGCAGTTTTTAGAAAACATGTTAGCATATGTCTGATAGGCCTCTGTGACCCATGTCATGTGGGACACAAATCGCCTGAAAACCCAGATTTGTTGTGGGATTTTCCCGCCTCTCCTTCCACGCTTTCCCCCTTTCCCTCTCAAGGTCACTTTCCCCTCCCCTCTGTGTCCCACCCTGCCAGGGATTTCAAGGTCTTTCTGACTCCCAATTTCTAAACTTAGCTTCTCTTAATTCTTTGTTCCAAATTATCCCCACTCCAAACTGGGATACTAGGGGACATGTCTCTGCCCTTCCTTTTCTGAGAGTTTGAAGTCATTCACTCTGATCTCATGAGTATTTGTGCATTGTTGGGTCTATTGGATGCTGAAGTCCTTGTGTTGAGGCCCCTTTATCCCGTTTTGTAGGCAGATAGAACTGGCTTAGTTGTGGCGTGCCTTTTCCTGAAATGGGAGATGTTATTTTCCTACACCTGTCTTCACTGGATCAAAAGAAAAATTGAAGCAAAATAAAACAAAGCTTTCTTCGGGGTCAATCAAGTGCACTGTTAAGCAAACAGCAATTGTGGGAGAGGCTGGTGCAAACGCCCGTGGACCCAGCTTTGCAGCCCAGATCAGGTTCTTGTTTGCCCAGCTCTTTCCTGTTACCCTTCCTTTAGAGAGAGAGAGAAGATGAATAGGGTGATATTCCCATGCCAGTTACAGTCATGCTCAACCACAAGAAGAATTTTCCAGAAGAAGCTATAAATGACCACAGGGACAGTCAGGGTTACTTGAGATCAGATGACCAGTTAGTTACTGTGCGCTGGGCTTAGCTCACATTTCTCTCTGGCCTCTCGTACCATCTCCGTGATAGTGCTAACATCGCTAAGTTGTGTCTGTCAATTTGCTTTCTGTTTACCTCTTCAGACTGCTAGCCCCTAGAGGGCAGGATCTGTGTGCACACACCCCCTCCCTTTGTGGAACAGAGGAAGTATCAGGGAGAAATCAGGCAAAGTCCCTCTGCTGCTGAGATTGCTGGTTTGGGTTCACTTCCTGGGTTGAAGCTCTGGCCTGTGAGCTGGACTGTTTCCTTTCTTTCTTTCTTTTTTTTTAAACTTGCTGTTATTCACACTAAGATGCTGCTGGGTGGTCTTTGAATTCCCTTGGAATTCATCATGTTACTGAGCAGGAGTTTTTATTCTCCTAATGGCCCAGTTGCCCAGAAGAAAATGTAGATTTCTCTGATTCCTTTGCCCTTGAAGAATCATCAAAAATGAGCAATTTCTAAATGCTTCCATTGTAACCTACAGTGGGATGCTGTTATCTCACATTTTCGGAAGAGTTCTGAATGTTTTTCCTAAAGAAAGAGTTCATATTACAGGAGAATAAATGATTATTTAATGAGCACTGAATATATCAAAACTTTCCCTGAAAGTTCTTTTCTCTCTGTAATCATTTTTAGTTCCACATTTCCTCAAAGCCAGCTTTCAAGGGGAAAATGGAGATTCCATTTTTATTAAAAATCTCCCTGACAATATTCATACAATGTTCCTCCCCCCGTCACATACCATTTTAACACAGATTATTTTTTACCCACCACATGTGGCTCATATGTAGCTTAGGGTGTAGACCTCATGCCCAACTACATTTTGATGTTTGTATCAGTTTAACAAATTATGCTGCACTGAGAAACAAGTGGATTCAAGATGACAAGAGTGTATCCAAGCTTGATTCCTGGAGATTGAAGTTTCTATTCTCATAAGAGGAAGCAATAGAATTGAATTGTCCTCTTAGATTTTCTAGCTAATATGAGTCAGCAGCAGTTACACAAGTTTTTTCTTTGGTTAGAATCCTTTCCACCTTGTGAATCAAAAACTGTTTTTGATTCATGAATTTTTAACTGTATTTCTTCCTATAAATGTAAATGTGTTATTTATCAAAAACATAAAGTGCCACCAGAAAAAGGAAAAAATGAGAAAAATCATGTAAAAATTGTGACTTTGTTTCATTTTCACATTTTTTAATACCCTCTGCCTTTTATAATATTCTAGGTAAAAGTTTGCCTTTTTTTCATTTATATGGTAACAATTTTTAATATTTTACCATCTTTATAAGCTTCATTTTAATGGATTTTTGGGTACCATAGAGTATTTAACCATCTGTTGCTGGATATTTCGTTTTTTAAATTTTCACAATGAGAAATAAGGAATTTGCTGCTGCTGCTGCTAAGTCGCTTCAGTCGTGTCTGACTCTGTGCGACCCCATAGAGGGCAGCCCACCAGGCTTTCCCTGGGATTCTCCAGGCAAGAACACTGGAATGGGTTGCCATTTCCTTCTCCAGTGCATGAAAGTGAGAAGTTAAAGTGAAGGCGCTCAGTCGTGTCCGACTCTTAGCGACTCCATGGACTGAAGCCTACCAGGCTCCTCCGTCCATGGGATTTTTCCATGCAAGAGTACTGGAGTGGGATGCCATTTAGCCTTAAAAAAAAATACCCATCTTCGAGATGAGGAAATTGAGGCGCGCACAGATAATTTATGAGAGGAAATCTCCACACTGCTTCTGAATGGTGGAGGCTACTGGAATCTCAATGCTCTGGAGGCCAAAATGAGCTTATCCCAAAACCCATGTTTGTCAGGACTCTTTAAAAGTAAAACATCCTATGACTTTGTGTGCTTAACAGCAGGTTAATCATCTCCATGATATGTAACATAGTTCTAGATCAAGTTCTGTCTGAGCTACATAAGATGCCTGCTCCCTTTAGGTGATGGTGGTGGCAGCTTAGTCGCTAAGAGTGTCCGACTCTTGCGACCCCGTGGACTATAGCCTGCCAGGCTCCTCTGTCCATAGGATTCTCCAGGCAAGAATACTGGAGTGGGTTGCTCTCTTTAGAGTTAAGGCATTATGTGATTTTTCATGTACATTTGCAGGTGTGTGTGTGCTTACTGGTCTAACACACACACACACACGCAGACACACATATATAAACACACATACATCTATGTTTGGAGAGAAAGAGAGAAGGTATGTGTCTTACCTAGAGTCAGCCCTCATGTTCCTTCAAAGAGATAGCTTTTGGTCTGATCTTTTTGGTCTGGTTCATGTACTAATTCATTTGACATCTTCTATATTGTTGTTAGATGAGGGATGGGGAAATGATAAATGTCAGCCAAACATATGCTTTCTTTCCTAGGTCAGTGCATTTCCTTAATGATTCACATCTGACATTTTATTAGATTCAGCATTTGACTCTACGGAGCAAATTGGATGAGGGAAACCAGCATTTTAGAAATTTTCTTTTAGAACTCTAGAATTTTATAGCTAGGAGAATCCTTAGTCATTCTCAATACAGCACCAACATTTATATGAAAAAATGGCTTAGCTAATGTCACTGAATCACTACAGTCCAGCAAGAGAAGGAAGAAAGCGTGCCCAGATCTTCTTACCAGATTTGATTTTGACCTTGACCTTGGGAGTGACTTTGGGGTTAGATGAGACAGAGATGGAATTTGTAGCTAAACTGAACTGGAAAATACATCTCCGTGCCGTTCCTTTTCACATCACTATGCAGGGGCAATTTGTACCACTCAGTCTTGGAAAGAGCTTGTCAGGTGCTAATCAAGGAAGTGGCTCTGTCCCTTCTAGGGTCTGGGTATTTAAAAAAACTGGGCATGGGTTAGTTTAAAAAAACTGGCCAAGTGTGTAGGCTTATCTCACTTCTCTCTCTTTCTCCTGGGCTTGGGGACCCATAAAGTGGAGAGTGCTCAGTGAGAGTATTTTTGAGGTGAAAAGCCAAGATGTCAATTGTCTCCAAATGTGATGCACTACCTGATCCATTGGGTTAAGAGAAGAAAATGCTAGGATTTCTATTTAAAAGGTAATTGTTTTCTAATTTATATCTTTCCTGTATGCTTTATAATTGCTCTAATTTAGGGCTGTAGTTCAAGCCTGTAATTTACAAGTATGGCTATATTGGCAGTTAATACTCATAATTTTTATTGAGGGGATGCATAGTCAAAAATGATTGGAGAGGCCCAGCTAGAGCTGTGGTGGTTGGAAGCTTTTGCTACAATATAACAACTTCTGGCTGGTGAACCATAATCTACTGTTGTAAAATTTCTGGCTTCAGAGGTAGTTGCCCAAAGCAGTGAGCATGGAGTTGCCCTTTGAAATCAGTCTAAGCCCCACTCACCCACCCACAGTGATTCCACGGCTTTTCAGAAGGTAAGAGCCAGCTGCTGTGCCAGCCAAGTGTCCTAACACAGGTGAGGGTCTTGGCACAGTGTGTGGCTCTTGGTAGTTGCAGACGATGGCTCTCCTTTTGGAACCTGAAATCTGTCTGAGAAGTTACGTGTTTTGGTTCTAACCTTAGGCGTGATTTGCATGGCTCTAAACAGCTGTGACTTTGCTTTTCATACAGTATCATCAGGTCCGACCTGGTTGATTTAGTTCGGAAGCTTCTTTTCCTTTTGTCCTATTTGAAAAAGGGAAACCTGTGTTTCCTTTCTGGACGTGACGTTTATGGGTTCATCCAGGGGAGCCTCATTCTTTGCCAACAGGGCAATGTCCTTGGTTCCCATATGAGCAGTTCTGTTGGTTGGTGCGTTTCCTCTCTCATACATAATTATTTTTCTTTGTTTGTCACTTGTTACACCTCATTGGCTGGAGTTGTAGAGACCCTTCATTTACCTAGACATGGTTATGTCACTGTTCTTTGGGAAAGACATTTTTTTAACTTAAATTCAAATACTAAGTTTCCAAAAGGTGTTCAGATGTATCATACCTTACCTAAAGGCAAACAGAAGTCAGAATATTCCCTTTTCTATAGGATTTGGAACTTTTAAAAGTATCACTTTTGTTTCCAGAAATAGCATAAGTCTGAGTTGGAGTTTGACTTTCTGTGTGTTTTTCAAGACGGTCTTTATCACCACCATCCCCCCACTGCCCTTTCTCTATCGCGTCTCACTTCAGGGGTCCTGTTCACCTCTTCTTAGTTCCTAATATTCTTTGCCTCCCAGACCCTTCTTTTGTAACCCATCACTATGGACCGCTGTTTCCTCGCTCTGAAATCACTCTCCCCCCTCGCCCATACTATTCAAAAGACAGTTCCTCAGAGTGACTGATCTGAGATGTTAGGAGAGAAATAATATAAATTACGAAAACCTTTACAGACTGATACATGGTCTGAATACCTTCCCTGAGGGCATTTGTATTTGCAAAACATGGCAACCCCTCTAAGACTACTGTGACAGTGATGGTAGAGCATTTACTGAACAACTGCTATCGCACATTTTATGCCTTCTCAGATAATTATATCTGGAGTTGATAGACACACTGAATAAACACATGCGTTTATTATTAAAGCATTTTAATAATTATTATTATTTAATACTAAATAAGTATTATTCCATAATGCTTATTTCCTTATGTTTGTATTAGAAACATTCATTCATTTGCTCAACATTAATACTTAAGGACTCCTGGTTGGAACCTTTTGAATGATGACAGTTTTTACCTTGAATTTTAGAGGACAGCCTGTTTAATGGACTTTGATTTCATTTAATTTGGCTGCTCTTGGTTTTTTGCATTTTTAACCAAGTATTACAGGAAAAAAAAATGCAACTTGATACTAAGGAGACTTACATCACTCATATTCATAAACTGACTTCCTAACCAAGGGCACTTACAGTTATAAATGCCTCCTTCAGTTTCAAAAAGTGTCTTTGTGGTGTTTTGTTTTTTTTTTAAATCACTGTTAGCCAGTCTTCCAGATAAAATTCTCTGGCTTTGAGACTGTGATATGATAGAGGTTTCGTTGCCAAGATTTTTCTACATAATATTTCAAACTCTCTTCCTTCCAAAATCTGACTTTATTTTGAGCTACAGTACAGCTCTGTGAATGTTGAGGTCAGAAGAAGAAAGAAATCTTCCCCATAAAATGAGCTTTTTGAATCTGGACCAGAGGTACCTCACAGGTCACAAGCAAGTTGGGGAGGATTTTGCAGGAATGAGTTTACATTTCCCTGTGACCAGTTTAATTTTGACCAAGAGGCAAGAATAGGATGGTGGTACTCAAAGTCTTTTAAGGACACAGCACTTGGCATTATACAGTGTAGTTAGTATCATAAATACGTTGGTCTGTGCAGTATTGAAAACAAGATTTGGATTGGAATGATTTACTTAGACTTAAGAGTTGGCGACTCTAATTTTAACCTAGCCGCATTGAGTCCAATTAGAACTTTCAAGTTTTACTTTGATGAGAGGTGCCTGGAGAACGTCATTTCCCTAAGTGTCTAATAGGTCTTATAAAGATAAGAGTTGTCTTGTGTGTGTTGGCAAGTCAGATACACTGTGATAAGTTCCAGAAGCCCTCCTGATTTGAGGCTTTTTGTCACACATAGTGTAACAAATGGGGAAAGCCTGGGGCCCAGAAATGGCTAATCCAGTGATGGTTCTGTGTGCATAATCTGTTTCATCCATTTTTAGGATCCAAGTAACCAGAAGTAACCCTGTGTAAGCACAAAAATTTCAGAGACAGAAAAATATATGGATTTGAATCTTGGCTCTATTACACACTGGTTGTATAACCTGTATAACCTAAAGAGAATTAGCTTGGCCTGGTTGAGCCTTGTTCCCACTTACGTAAAATAGTGGTTAAAAATAACTATCTTGGTGGACTGTTATGAGAATTGAAAAAATTGTTTGAGATGAGATATATAAACCACCTCGCTTGGCCTCAGACTATAATAAATGCTTAATAAATGTTAATTTCTTCATTATCCTCAGTGTTCTTCTATTGGTGACCAGAAATAAGAGTCACTGGTCATCTGGCAGAGACTGAACTAAAAAAGGCAAGAAAGCAGCAGCTGGTGACTTCACACATGTCTCCAGCAGGAATGGAAATTTTGTGGAGGGGCCAAAGAGGGTTTCTTGCCCAAGGAATTTGACACACCTTAGGAGCTTGATCACAAGTTTTGTTACTGTCATACTGATGTGTATCATTCTGAAGATGGAAATTATATCTTTCTGAAGAGCAAATAAGTGACAAGTTTCAGTTTAAAGTGAAGAGGTAGGATGATACTTACCATTATTAAATACTCTGAAAGGTTTGATGTAGTGAACGCATAGGAGGGCTCAGGCCCTGTGAAGCTCAGCCGTATCCCATTCAAACTGTGGCCGCAGGATGCTCCAGACCTGTGTGAACCACTGACCTCAACTAGGCAGTGGGAACACTTCATACCTTGTGGGCATGCTGTGGAAATTAAGTGCACCTGCCAAGAGGCTGGCACAGCAGAGACCTCAGTAAATGCTGGTCGACAGCAGACTAAGAATAGTGTCTGTCTGTGTGTCTGTATGACACACAGAATTGTGAAAAATACAGCTCCATCCTCAGAGAGCTTAAGAGCCCTGAGAATACTCTGGATGCTTAAACAGTAGTACATTCAAGGGAGGAACACAGTGGGACCCACCCTGACTGCCTTATGGCTATGCTACCTGTTGACACCAAGTGCCATGGCCCTGGCATTAGCATGAGTGCTGGCCCTGTTAAGAGCAGAGTTTCAATATCTTGTTTAGAAGGTATAGTCAATCTGTGTGTTACAAGAACAGACACCAGCTTGGTCATTTAGCATGAGGTGTGTTTTTTTTTTTTTTTAAGCTGATATACTGTCAATTTTCTTCTTCTTAAAATGTCATTGTTTGGGTGGAGAGCCTTAAACCCCCACAGGCAGCAGGCAGTCTTCACAAGTCTGTACGCAGCCATGGCTTTAAGCTGGGCAGCCAGTCCCCAAAGAACTTGGGTTCCCTGCAGTTTGATAACAAGCTTTAAGGATAGGAAAAAAACTTCTGAAAGCCAATTTCTGGTTTATCATTCTATTTTCTCCTGGTTCATTTTAATGCAAACTAATGCCATTCATTTGGGTTTTCTTCTGTCATTAAAAGCTTTAAAAGCCAAAGCCTGCCTCTGAGGACTTAGTCTGTAGTGTCGTGTCCCTGATGAGAGATTATTTCCTCCATCCTGGTAGGCAATGGCAAGCCCTCTTCTGTGGATGGGCCAGCCTCTGGAACTTGATCCTAACTCCTTACTGAGGGCTTATTCTTTTCTGTGCAACTCCAGTCTATTCAAAGGTGACTCCCCTCCTGCCCCTTAATTACATTGACCCACATGATCAAACAGCTAGTTGGCAATGGTATTTGGCAAATACCTAGTTGGCAATTCATGTTCAATTACTCAGTTGTTTGCCTGTTGGAAATTAAATGCCCTCTTATGCTTCTGGATGCACATGGGGATCGACAGCCAGTAGCTGCATGATGTAGTGGAGAAAAGAACTGGGGCTTTGCAGTCAAGCAGGCTTGAGTGTGAGTCTTAACTGGCACCTGCTGTGTGATCTTCTACAAGTACCTTCCCCTCTCGGTGCCTCAGTTTCCTCAGCCATAAAGCTGAGTGTTCGTGTGGTTGTAAAGATTAGAGATGGTACGTGTGAAGCACCTGGCATGTTTCCTGGCACACAGTAGGTGTGTTGCATGGCAGCTGCCGCTACTGTGGTCATCGTCTTCTACTTGTCTGCCTGGTTGGTTGGGGGCCCTGGCCCTGGTCTCTGTGGAGAACTTGCTGAGGGAAGCAGGGCCGGATCCTGGAAGCCCTGCAGACTGCGAACTGCTGTGTCTTGAGGAGTAGCCTGACTGCCTCCTCACAGCCACTGACTGCCCCCCACCATAGGCCTGATACCCAGGTTATTGCCACGGACGGCTATTACTCCGTCTCACTTTCTGTTTGGACCGAATGTCTGATTGGTGCTGCTGGTGAGAGTTCCGTGCTTTCAGTTAACCCTGCAGATGTGTCCCAAGTGGCTGGGGTACCTACCTTCCAACCTGTTTGTCCTGATCAACAGAGGAGGCAGCCAGGACCCCAGAGGCCAGATCCAAAAAGATGATAAGACTTAAGTCTTTTCCTTCCCCCTGTGTGGTGAAGATGGAGAAGGTGCAGCTGGAGGGTGGCTGTTGTGGCAGCCGGAGTGCAGGAATTTGGAAGTGTGGCTTATGGAAGCTTTGGCACCAGACGAGGACTCCCATGTCAAGTGGGACAGCAACTCTGGGGGGTTGATCACCTTAACATACATCTGCCAGAATCCCACTAGTCCTTCGACCATTTGGAAGGGGATGACTAATTAGACATCTTACTAAGGATGTTACTCTCCCTTCCTGCCATGTTCGTCTTAATTTCTCTAAACCAGTTTGTTGTTGTTATTTAGTTGCCGACTCTTTTGCGACCCTGTGGACTGTAGCCCTGCCAGGTTCCTCTGTCCATGGGATTTCCCAGGCCAGAATACTGGAGTGGGTTGCCATTTCATTCTGCAGGGGATCTTCCGGATTCAAGAATCAAATCTGTGTCTCCTGCTTGGCAGATGGATTCTTTACCACTGTGACACCTGGGAAGTCCTCTATAGACCAACAACTGAGAATAAAAGAACTTCCAGATAGAAACAGCAATACAAATAGCTAACATGAACTGAGCACTTACTATATGCCAGTTACTGGCCTAAACAGCTTACATGCATGATCTCATTTAATCCATATATGTATATATATGGATTGTATATATATATATATATATATGGATTATAATATATGTATTTTTATATATAATCCTCCAAGAGAGGCACAGGTGCTTGTTAGCCCCTTGTTTAGATGAGGGAAGTAAGTAGCAGGAGGTCCAGTAACTTGCCTAATCCCACAGAGCCATAAATACTGGAGCAGGAATTCCAACCAACTCCTGTCTCCAGAGCCTGAGCACTTAACTTCCATGCTTCTTCCTGAAGCCACTGCTTTCTGTGTCAGGCCATGTCCCTCTCCTCAGAGAATATCCCCCTGTCACCAAAAGCTGAGAGGGAATTATTGATCATTTATTTTAGTACATCTGCAGCACTGCCTTACAGCAACCTCACTTTACAGGAATTATGTCCCACGTTCTCCCCGGTGGTAGACTACAGTGGGACTCGGACAACCCTTGACTTCTCCTCATCTGCTTCTGCTCATACCTATTCTGTGGTCATAACTGGGTTGGAGTCACTCACATTCACATCTCAGTGCTCCATGAGGCCTTCACTTGGGGCACTGACTTAGCAAAGGTCATTAGTGAGCAGTGTAGATGCCATGAAGTTTCCTTACTAGAGCTGGGGAAGGGTATTCATAATCATGTATTGACAGTAAGGCAGCCCTGTTCCCGAGCCCAGGCTGCACGGCCTCACGGGACTTCAGAGAGCCTCCTTGTTATAAAGAGTGGAGGGCTCTGCTTAGAGGACCTTCTTCTCCCCAGGCATTATGCAGAGCAATCCAGGGCTGCTTCACGCTGCTACCTGCTTAACCAAGCCTATTTGAAGACTTGCTCAAACCCATCTTAACCCCAAATGGACATAAAACAACCAGAGTCATTATTAGGACCTATCCGCCTTAGACAGCAGTTAGGATTTGAAGTAACTTTATTTTCCTTGTTGTTCCCTGAGTTAAGGAGCTTTGATAGGCCCCTCCATGCAGGCCAGATATGTAGGTGGGCCTGTTTTCTTTGGAAAAGAACTGGCTACTTTCATGTTGAAGAGCCAGTGGCCAGCTTGCTGTTGCCTTTCTTCTTGTGAGTTGTCAGCCCTTGTAAGGATGCTCAGCTCACCCTGGGGCCCACTCTTCTTCCAGCCCTCTCTGAGGCTCCATCATCCCACCCAAGAAGAGCAGGTAGTACTTATTACATGCTCCCTGGCTTCATGCCCTTAGCCTTTGTCTGTTCTGAAGATAATGTTAACCTCTGCTATGAGTATCAGCGACTCTTAAGCCTTACGGCTACCCTTTAGCACCAGTTAGCTTTTCATTCATTTAACATTTATATATATTGTTAACATTTTGTTGTGTATTATCAGCAGACATTCTATATTATCAGCAGTCAGAATTTTAGACGTTTAGACAAAGCTTATTCCTTTAGACACAAAGGAGTGCTATCAGAGATGCAGAAGACATTATTCTTATCTTCATGCTGTCTGTCAGAAATTTAGTAGAAGTTTAAGCAGGAGCAGATCTGATTCCTCGAAGCATTTTGCATGTGCTCCCAAGTATGTGAAAAACTAAAGTGTGTTTGGGGGTTTTTCTTCACTCTTCGAAGCTTCATGGTGTGGCTGCTGCTTTTGAGCTATGGCTTTGCTCATATCTTTTCTTATTTTGCTTGTTTGATGAAATTTGTTGATAGCATTAAACAAACCAAGAGGGAAATACGCCTTTTCTACCTATGCCTAGTGAGATGAGGTACTTATCTGGTTGCTGGTATATTTTTCTTGAATGACAATAATTAAAAATCTTTCAACTCATAATTTTGTTCTAATGATAAAGAGAGCCTTAATTGTGGGGTCAGGGTTAAATTGTCATGATTTGTAACATTAAATGCTGCTTGTGGAGCATGATTAGAGCACAGTTCTGTCACTTCAGAAATTCAGTTTTGTCTAGAATAACTCAAAAAGAGAAATATAAAATAATGCTTGGGAGTAGCCAAGTAAAAGCTTCAGATTTGCTTTTTAGTTGTGAAGAAAATTAGGAATGAACCTTATGGAAGCTTAGAAAACATTTGAGAGAAGAAAAGTCTATGCTATTAATAGGTGAATATAATATGAATATAATACATGAGAACTATGCTAACATGTATTCATTATTTATGTGTATTTACTAAAATAGGCCACTTGGTCTACAAGCTTGAAATAAGCTTATTCTTCTTCTGAATGGGATTTTCTACTTTTTAAATTTTTTATGGAAAATTATAAGTATGCAACAGTAGAGAGAAGAATATGAACCCCAATTGCCCATCATCAACATTTAACGGTTAACTCTCCTGGCCACTCCTATTGCATTTATTTCCCATCCATTTCCCCTCACTGAACCATTTTTATGTGAATCATCTTATTTCATTCTTAAATATTCCCATATATATATATGTGTGTGTGTGTATATATATCTAAAAGACAGCGGCCTTTAAGAACCACAAGGTACGAGTATCACAATTGCAAATTCCTTAATATCATCAAAGATCAAGCTGGTGTCCAGCTTTCCCAGTTGCCCCATATAGATTTATCTCTCATGTATATAAATTCCAATCAAGTGTGAAAATTTGAATGAACTGTAAAAAATAGAACTTTTTTTTACCTAAATAATACTTTATGTTTACATGCAACTGTAATTGAGATTCAGATAAGGCCTAAAAGTACAGTTGTTAATCTCTTAATTTCTTAAATTTAGATTTGCACATAAAAATGTATACAGATTATAAGTGTACAGTCCAATGAATTTTCCCAAAGGGAACACTTCTGTATAACCAGAAGTTATCTGGTTATAACACTTCTGTGTAACCAGTGGGGAGCCCAAATGTGACCAGCTCCTCAGAAACTTCCTATGTCCCTCCTATCAACCCCTCCTTCCCTACAAGATAACCGAATTTTGATTTCCAGCACCACGGTTTAGATTTGCCTGTCTAAGAACTTAGGAAATTCTAGCGTATTTACTAGTCAGTGCTTGGTTTCTTCCTCTCAATATTGTTTGTGAGATCAGGTCACTCACCCTGTTGCATACAGCTGTATTGGGGCATTCTCATTACTAAGTCCTGTTCTGTTGTAAAAACTATACCCAGCTTTTCATTCTGTTTTGTGTTTTATTTGTAATTGAAGTATAGTTGATTTACAGAGTTGTGTGAGTTCCAGGTGTACAGCAAATTGATCAGTTACATAATATTTTTCTCAGACTCTTTTCCCTTATAGGTTATTGCAAAATATTTAGTATCGTTCCCTGTGCTACACAGTAGGTCCTTATTGGTTATCTATTTTATATACAATAATTCATATATGTTAATCCCTAACTCCTGATTTATCCCGTCCCCTCCAAACCAATGATCATGAGAGGAGAGTACAAATGCAGCACATTTGAAATGCATTTCATTATGTTTTTGATCCGTGCTTGGGCTTTTTCCAGGTTTTTGGCTATGGCAGATAGTGCTGCTTTGAACATGTTCTTGTCTTTTGGTGACTGTGCACCTACATATTCATGTTAGATATGTACCAGGAATATGATGACTATATAGAAGAGCCTGTACCTCTTCAGCTTCAGTATATCTGCCAAACATGTTTCTAAGAGGTGTTCTAGTACCAATTTTGGAGAAGGAAATGGCAACCCACTCCAGTGTTCTTGCCTCGAGAATCCCAGGGATGGGGGAGCCTGGTGGGCTGCCGTCTGTGGGGTCGCACAGAGTCGGACACAACTGAAGCGACTTAGCAGCAGCAGCAGTACCAATTTACACTCTGAACAGCAGTGTATAAAGTGCAGTCCCTCTACATATGGGGTCATTATTAATTATAAATTACTTACTAGGCATGTAGGGTTACTAACTGAATTTTTGCAATTGAAAATTTACAGGTGTAAGAAAGACATTTCTTCTAGTTCCTAGATACAAAACTTAACACATTATGGTTTTTAGCAATCTGAAATTTTAAGGAAATGGATTTTGACCATTTCCTCTTAGCCTCATTAGCCTCTCTTCATCTTTCCAGTTGTCTATTTCATTCTTCTGTGGAATCCTTTTTAGTTTCTGCATTTCTCTGAAACCAGGAAGATTAAACAAAACTTTTAAACTTAAGAGAGAATCACTACTCAGTTTAGAGAAAAGCCTACCTTCTGGCCCATGCATTTTATATTTGTATTGATGCTTTTAAATAAAAGATACTAGATGTCAAAGTAATGGCATCATATGGTGAGGTATCCAGCAGGATGTAACCAGCTTTTGCCTGTAGCTAAAATATGTTTCCTCCAGCACTTACTCTGTGCCCCTGTCTTTTGAATTTAGTTCTCATTCATATGGATTCATGCCTTTCCCCCTAGAATTACTTTTAGCTCTTTCTTCGTCTTTCCATTTGCTGTGTATGCATTCCCCTTCCCCATTGATGTCATCAGCTTGGACACTGGGCATCAAGTCTTGCACCAAGGTAGTAAGAAGAAGGTAGGATCAGTTTTAGCATGCCCACTAGATCTTGCACTCCGCTTCATGGTATGGAGCCAGTTTCTATAACATGGCAAAGATCCATCTCCTTTAGCACTTAGGAGCCTGTGCGATATCGTCGAGTAATTTATAACCAGTTACAATCATGATTGTAATGTGTGACAGAATTAATAACGCCATGCTCTTTTTGTTTTAATTGCACTCAGAGACAGGGATTTCTCTTTTCCTCTGTCACCTTCTGTTAATTTTTGAAAGTCTCGTTAGGGAAAAACTGTACACCTTATTGGTCCTCTGGTTAATCAGGGAGAGCCCCTGCCAAGGTGGCAGCAAAAGAGGAAGAAGGGTTGTTAGGAATCACTGAAGATGCTGTCTAGGTGCACGTGGGCAGAAGGCAATTCCTGTTTGGTTTTTTCTATTTCAAGAGAATTCTTTAAGTTCAGAAAATCCACCACAGAGAGTCTGGTGCTGACTGTGAGACACTTCAGTGGCACAGGGCTTCAGAGTGCCTGCCCCATAGCCTGGGCTCTGTCATTTCCTGGAGATCCTTTGTGGAAAGCATCTGATCCCCAGACTTTGAGAGGTACGCTCAAAGTTTCATTAAAGGGCATAACATCCAGGCTTTTCATCAGCATTCGAGTTTCCCCTCCAAGATCCTTTGGGTCCAAGTGCAGGGCTGAGCCGTTGCCTAGAAGTCTCAACAAAGCCCTGCCCTTTATCAGGTTCCACTGTGAGTTCAAAAATGGATCTTCACACATTTTAGGACTTTTTCAAAGTGTGAGTCCTCTTCATGCATTTTTGCTATCTGCCAAGGAAGTGGGATCTGGCATCTTTTCTCACTCCCACTTTCAGGGATGTAGAGCTTTGGGCCTTCTGTTTAAGACTGGGGCAAAGGAGACTGCATATGGAAACTTATTTTTTATATTAAGGTTTGTTTTCAGACTGGAAACTGATCTGACCCAAGAAGCTGTTAGTCATTAGTGAAAATCTGAGTGATCTTCTCAAAGGCAAAGATCAATCTGTGTAGAAATAGAAGCTTATCTAATGAGATGAGACTTCTGATGAAGGATCCTTATGAATCAAAGTACATCTTGGGAAGTGTCATGCTGGAAGAAGATGTTCCCTTTCTTGAAGCCTGTTTGGCAGACAATGATATCATCCTATAACTGGGCAGAGTGTGGATCTCGACTTCAATTTGGTCATTAAACTTTAGCCGTAATTTTATAATTATTATCACTGCCTATTTACTGCTGTGTCAAACAGCCCACTCCTCAGTCTTCATATTGAGTCGGTTTCCTCCTTGTGTAAAGAATGCTCAGAGTGTAAGAATGGAAGTTTTGTTTATGGAAACATCTCTGTTTTGTGTAGCTGATGTGTGAATAATATTCTTCCAGTTCTGGATTCTTCCTGCCGTAGTTGGCAGTGACTTTTCTTGTTGGTAATCGGTCTTTCCGTGTCATTCTTGGGCACGTGTACACCATTCGTCCTTGGCATCTGTCACCGTTGTTCTGGATTTTCTCATTTCTTCTCCATTGCTGCTTCTGTCGGCACGTCATTCTCAGTCCCCATTTTCTTCAGAGATCCATCTGTGTTCCCTTCTGTGAGCTGTTCCCACCGTGGCTGTCACTCTTATCTGAGCACAGCCACAGCTTCTTGTTCAAACCAGCTTGGTCCCAGAGAGTCAGAAAACTGAGATTCTTTCACTTTCCCTTCACATAGGGAGCTCTATGTAATGAATAATGGTTTCCCCCTTTACTTTCTACTTCAGAAGACCTGTTTCACCTTGTTAATCAAGATTAGATTATTTGGGGAGACTTTTACTGGTAGATGGGGCCACTTTCTGTTTAGTAGTTAATAAGCACTTTGATAGTGATCGGCTATGACTTCTCTACTTTCTTAGGTTGTTACTTATGAGCAGTGTCTCAGTTGCTCATATTATATAACTTAAGTTACAAGGCTCTAGTCTCTTTATCCAACTACTAAAATATCCTGGCCCAATTTATCTTTTTCTCCTTGTTTCCTTTCAAAGGCTAGTCCTTTCCCTGTGTGACATCTGTATCCCAAAGCATCTTACTTTTTCAAGGACTGTGCTCTTCTGGTGGGATTCCTTGTGGCTCAGGTGGTAAAGAATCTGCCTGCTATGTGGGAGACCTGGGTTCTATCCCTGGGTTGGGAAGATCCACTGGAAAAGGGAATGGCTACCCACTTCAGTATTCTGGCCTGGAGAATTCCATGGTCTGTATAGTCCATGGGGTGGCAAAGAGTCAGACATGACTGAGCGACTTTCACTTCCATGTTCTTCTGGCATCTTTTCTTCATCCAACTCTAGAAAACTGTTCCCATAGGTACACCTACATACTTTCAGGTCTTTCATTTAAAAAGTAATCCTTTCATGACCCCCGACCTCCTGCCAGCATTTCCCTTTGCCTCATTTACCTGGAGAGATGTCTGCAATTGTTTTAACTACTTATTAATTCACCCTTCATTCACCCTTTAGCCCACTTCAGTCTGACCAAGACCCTCCCCACTTGATTTTTGCTCCTGACAGGAGCCCCTGTGCTACCTAGCCCATTGGCTAGCTTTCTCTTCCTCTTCACTTCATCTCTTAGTAGTTTTCAACACAGTTGACATCTCTGTGCCTTAAAATCATTCCTCTCTTGACATCAGACATATCATACTCTCTTGCTTATCCTTCTACCACATCACTAACTTTCATCTTTGTCTCTACTACAGGTGTCCTTCCTATGCCTTACTTCTTAAATTTGGAGACTCTCTCTGGCTCTATCTTGGGGTACTCTTTTCTCATACTTCCTCTCTTTCTCTACATTCTTAGAGCTCTGATCAGTAAATGTTAGGGATGATTATTTCTAATACTACTGCATTTACTTTCAGTTCAGTTCAGTCGCCCAGTTACGTCCGACTCTTTGCAACCCCACAAACTGCAGCACGCCAAGCCTCCCTGTCCATCACCAACTCCCGGAATGCACCGGAACCCATGTCCATTGAGTCAATGATGCCATCCAACCATCTCATCCTCTGTCGTCCACTTTTCCTCCCATCCTCAATCTTTCCCAGCATCAGAGTCTTTTCAAATGAGTCAGCTCTTCGCATCAGGTGGCCAAAATATTGGAGTTTCAGCTTCAACATCAGTCCTTCCAATAAATATTCAGGACTGATTTCCTTTAGGATGGACTGGTTGGATCTCCTTGCAGTCCAAGGACTCTCAAAAATCTTCTCCAACACCACAGTTCAAAAGCATCAATTCTTCGGCGCTCAGCTTTCTTTATAGTCCAACTCTCACATCCATACATGACCACTGGAAAAACCATAGCCTTGACTAGATGGACCTTTGTTGACAAAGTAATGTCTCTGCTTTTTAATATGCTGTCTATGCTGGTCATAACTTTCCTTCCAAGGAGTAAGCATCTTTTAATTTCATGGCTGCAATCAGCACCTGCAGTGATTTTGGAGCCCAAATAAATAAATTCTCTCACTGTTTCCACATCTATTTGCCATGAAGTGATGGGACTGGATGCCATGATCTTAGTTTTCTGAATGTTGAGCTTTAAGCCAACTTTTCACTCTCCACTTTCACTTTCATCAAGAGGCTCTTTAGTTCTTCTTCACTTTCTGCCATAAGGGTGGTGTCATCTGCATATCTGAAGTTATTGATATTTCTCCTGGCAATCTTGATTCCAGCTTGTATTTCTTCCAGTCCAGCGTTTCTCATGATGTACTCTGCATATAAGTTAAATAAGCAGGGTGATAATATACAGCCTTGATGTACGCCTTTTCCTATTTGAAACCAGTCTGTTGTTCCATGTCCAGTTCTAACTGTTGGTTCCTGACCTACATACAGGTTTCTCAAGAGGCAGGTCAGGTGGTCTGGTATTCCCATCTCTTTCAGAATTTTCCACAGTTTATTGTGATCCACACAGTCAAAGGCTTTGGCATAGTCAATAAAGCAGAAATAGATATTTTTCTGGAACTCTCTTGCTTTTTCCATGATCCAGCGGATGTTGGCAATTTGATCTCTGGTTCCTCTGCCTTTTCTAAAACCAGCTTGAACATCTGAAAGTTCACAGTTCACATATTGCTGAAGCCTGGCTTGGAGAATTTTGAGCATTACTTTACTAGTGTGTGCGATGAGTACAATTGTGCTGTAGTTTGAGCATTCTTTGGCATTGCCTTTCTTTGGGATTGGAATGAAAACTGACTTTTCCAGTCCTGTGGCCAGTGCTGAGTTTTCCAAATTTGCTGGCATATTGAGCGCAGCACTTTCACAGCATCATCTTTCAGGATTTGAAATAGCTCAACTGGAATTCCATCACCTCAAGTAGCTTTGTTCATAATGATGCTTCCTAAGGCCCACTTGAGTTCACATTCCAGGATGTCTGACTCTAGGTGAGTGTGAGTGATCACACCATTGTGATTATCTGTGATTACTTTATATGATATCTATGGTAGTAAGAATTTATATAAACTGCCTAGAATACAGAAAATATTCCATAAATGGTGCTGTTACATGCTTTTTCATCTTTGTTTCTTTCATAAATTTGCACATCGAGTAGACCTATTTGTTAAAGGAAAGAGTGGTTGAATTTATCTTTCTTTGCTTTCAGATATATAGTATCTTGGTTTTCTATCAGGTGCCAGTGGTCACACACACTCTCTGAGAAGACATACATCCAGTCTGCCAGATACTGGGGCAAACATTTTAAGATTATTTTTTTGACCCATCAACCTTTATTGGTCTACTCTCTTGACTTCACTCATTTTGAATGTTCCTAGATCCAGTGTGAATCCCTCTGTGTCTTGGATACATTTTAAAGTAACTTTAATTAGAACATTTTCATTGGGGGTTTTAAAGCAGGAAGAATATCAGCTGTGTTTATCTACCTCTGCCTGAGAGCCAGCCTGCCCACCCACATTTGAGGTGGTTGTACTCTTGGCTGCTCTTGGTGGTGGTCAGCACACCCAGGGCTGGCAGTGCCCAGACCTCTGTGCAATGACAGAACTCCATAGCATCCCTCCCACTGTTACTATTACACATACACAAATATTGAAAAAATTGCCAGGCTGCTTTCACTCATTAGTTCCTTGAATTGACAGCTTTTTGTTGCATACTCTGACCTCTTCTTAGGGAGGAAGCTATATTTTTGACTGACTAAAGAAAGATGGAGAAAGTCAGAAGCAGAAAAAAAAAAAAACACCCTAATTTCTGTTCAGGATATGTTTGGGAGGGAAAACAAAGTATGTAAGAAATTGATGTGACTTCATACAAAAAGTGACAAATGAATTTCAGTGAACTATATACATAAGGAACAAGTCTGAATCACTAAATTACAAATCTTTTAAAGTAAGAAAACAGGTATTCATTCCAGATCTTTGGTACTTCCGAGTCAAAGCTGGAGTGCCTACTGTTCAAAATTTTTTATGGTTTTTATTTGAAGGTCAAGATAGAGACATTATACTAACTAGCGAAAGCAATTTTTATTCCTTTCTAAATCTTAGAATCCAATTATATAGCCCTGCATTGTCCTAAATATATTCAGCTCAGTCCCGAAGAAAAACTGGTCTTTATTATCCATAGCAATTAAGTTTTCAAATGCCCTTTTTTACTTCAGAATGAAACCTGGCAGTTTTCATTCAGTGTACCTTTTATACCAAAGATTTTAATTACAGAAATGCATAAAGAACATAAAACTGAGAGAGGTAAAATATGTAAAGTTTTGATTCTGATGGAACTTTGAGAATCATTTATCTGTTAAGATTCTTTGTTTCTACTGTACCTAATGAAAAGCTTGAATAAACAGTGGCTTGGCTAGATTGGGTATGCGTTTTTTCCCCTAGGGGTCTAGGGCTGGTATCACTGCTGCTCTGCCTTTCAGCTGTGTCTGTATTCTCTGGCTTGAGTTGCCCCGTGCTTGCAAGAGGAGTGGCCCACCTGCAGGGTCACACCTGCCTTCCTGGAAGGCAGAAAGGGCAACCCAGGAGGCAAGAGGAGTGTGTCAGCTTTCAAAGCTCTCCCAGAAAGCCAGGTGACCAGCAAGTGCCTTTCAGTGGTCAAGACTCAGTCTCATGGCCACGCTCAGCCCTGAGTGAGGCGGAAAGCACAGGGCCACCTTCCCATCCACCCAAATCAGGGTTCTGTTGAGAAGAAAATGGTAGACTGCTAACCCTGTCATCCCCTGGAGAGGGAGCATACACATTTTCTGAAAGGGTCTTCCCCTTGAAGAACTAATTCTAATTAACTTCAGATTTTTCTCTGACCCTGTTTTCTTCTGGGGCCATGTCATTTCCCTCTTCACTAGTAAGTGTACCCTTCTTGATTTCTCTGCTTCATAGCAATCAATTTAGAAACAATTATGTATGCACTTAGCTATTGGTCTGTGGAGTTGGGGAGACGCCAAAAGGGCGCACGTCACGCCATGAGCCCTTATGGAGATTTGTGCCATTTGTGGGTAATTGACTTGCTCTTTTTGTGGTCTTCACAGGACTCCCTGCCCTCACATCAAAGGTGACTGTGTTCAATAAATATGGAATAAAAAATAAAACTGTCAGTGACAAAAGCATGAGGAGAAGATAACTGACCGTTGAATTCTGGCCATTTCATTATTCTTGGGAAGAATGAGAGAGAATATGTCCATGCATCGTGATGACAGTTTCCTGGGGAACACACTGTCCCACCCACCATGGTCCCTGAGGGTCCTTAACCTCACCCACTCAGTGATGTGACTGTATGTGGCGGGTACACTGGCACCACCGGGGAGCTTTCTCACGGGGAGCTTTCTCACTCACCTCCTCCTCCCCACCTTCACCCACTGAGAGTGAACAATTTCCAGATGACCTCCTGGCCTCACCCTTCCACCTGCTTGGGATGGGATTGATGGCAGTGTGCACTTGGTTATCCAGTCTGCTTTGAAGTGTGGTTCTAATTTTCCCCTATAAATGAGGTTCAGATGGCACCACTTGTATGCCTGTGATCTCATTTTCACTGTGAAGATCTCCACCCATGAGATCAAAAGTCATTCAAGACCTACTTGAAAAGAGTTGATTTCCAGTTTTCTTTTGCTTCCTCTGCTTCCCTTCATTTTCTTTTAGGAGTCCTGTCCAGCTCCATCGTGCTCCATCCTGCAATTTCATTGAATCGTTGCTCTTTACAAGTTGACAAAGTGTTCCCAACCCCAGATTTTCATTCTCTCCTCTCCAGCAGGGAGTGTCTTCACAATCTCCTTTCTCAAACACAGGATAAGTTGAAGTAAGCCCCTCTCCCAGACAAATGTGCCAAGGAGGAACTTGTGCAGATGTACAGCATGGTGGCCTGTTGGCATTCAGCCAGCAGCATCTGGTCTTGTACTCATGGCCTCTCAGAAGCTGGGGGAAGCATTATGTCATTCTTTAATTTGTACTAGTTCGTGGGATGCTTTCACACAGGTGGTCCCTGAGTTAAGTATATAAGATGGTACTTTCTAAGGCAGAGAAAGGAGCCAACAGGGAAACGGAAGGACCAACACAGGAAAGGGCAGACACCCAGGAATAGGAACGGGGGTGCATCAGGTGAGGGGCTCGTGGCCTGACCCTGGTGGGGAGAACCCATCACTGAGCTCTATATTCATGGCAGTGAACCCGATGTAGCTCATGGATACAGAATCTACCCCATAATGGCCCCTGGACAAAAGTTGGAACTCCACTTAGAATGAGAAGCTTGTAATGAGCTGGTGTTTGCTTATTTCTTTATTACTCAAAACCCTCTGACACTCATATATTATTAATATCTCCACTGTTTTCCCTAACCCCACATACAATCTTCATGTCCCCGTCAGTTGTATTGATTAATCTGATGAACGTTCGTATTCTTCCACCTTCCTTTGATTGCATTTCCTGTTTCTTTACTCAGCTGAATTTGGTGAATCCTTCCAACTTCCCCTCACATGTTGTCTCTCTCAGATGCCTGCTTGAGTCCCACCCAGCCTGAGTGGATGCCCCTCATCTGTGCTCCCACAGTATCCTTGTACATCCTTGTCACCTTGTCCTGCGGTTGAGGTTTGCTTGTCTTTTCTCCTCCTACATGGCAAGGCTTTGAGGTTAATGACCACGTGTTATTCAGCATCCTAAATATGGTGTCTAACCTAGTGTCTCATATTTAGGATGCTGAATAACACAGTCTGTTCTAAAGGAGACCAGTCCTGGGTGTTCTTTGGAAGGAATGATGCTAAAGCTGAAACTCCAGTATTTTGGCCACCTCATGCGAAGAGTTGACTCATTGGAAAATACTCTGATGCTGGGAGGGATTGGGGGCAGGAGGAGAAGGGGACGACAGAGGATGAGATGGCTTGATGGTATCACCGACTCGATGGATGTGAGTCTGAGTGAACTCCGGGAGTTGGTGATGGACAGGGAGGCCTGGTGTGCTGTATGCAGTCCATGGGGTCGCAAGGAGTAGGACACAACTGAGCGACTGAACTGAACCGAACCTGGTGTCTCATAGAAAATATCTGCTCAGTAATATTAATTAATGGATAAAACCTAAAGAAATTGCCTCCATTGTCAGATGTCATAGCTGTGCTTTTCATCTCTCCAGCTGACATAATAGACTCTACTTGGCTGGTCCCCATATGATTCCTTAGTTTCAGTGTCTCTCTGGGTTTGGAGTGAAACGGAGTGGAGTGGGGGAAGTTACTGTAGCAAGAGAAAGGAAGGGGATTGATTGTGGAGAAAGGTTTGCTTGCAGGTCAACAGGTTTCTGATATGTACCAGCATAAAAATCAACCTGCAGTTCTTATCAGTCTACAGTCAGCCTATTTACTGAAAGGTCAGAAATGAGGCATCGAGCTTGAAGCCAGCAGAGCAATAATGAAAACCAGCCGATGACAGATTCAGGATAAAGGGAAGATGAACATCATCTTAACCACGGACTATACAAACACCTCATGCATTTCTCACCCAGGGATCTACCATCTGGCCGAATGCTTTCAATATGAATGTTGATTTTCCATAATCACAATTCTGAGCTGCTTTACTTGCCTTGTCCCTTTCAGCAGTCATATTCTCGCTAAGATTACCTGTGCCTGCGTGAAGTAAGAGTCTTAGAACCGGAACCGTCCTCCATTCCTTCTAAACACTAGGTTTTCTCATTTTATATTATACTGGGAATCATCCCAGTAAAGGTCATCTTTTTTCACCCCATTTGGGTGTTCTTCTTTAGGTACCAGTTGGATGGACAGGCCGGTCATCCTTCAAAGTTAATCTCTAGGGTTTTCATCACTTTTCAACTTTATTTTAAAAAATATGACTATCTCAAAAAGAGAGCAGTATTTGGGGATTGGAGTGTGGGAGGTCAGTAATGACAAACTTTTTTAAGATAGCTGTGCAAAGAAGCAACACAGTCCCTCTCTTTCTAAAGGGTGTGGAAGGGGCTTCAATTTGCTGTATTCTATTTATATCTATGGATGTGCTGTCCAGTATGTCCAGCTATACATGACTTTGAACACTTATAATTAAAACTAGTCCCAGGTAAGTTGTGCTGTAAGTCTCACATATACTCCAGATTTTGAAGGTTTAGTACAAAAGAAAAGAAAGTGAAATAACTCATCAACCTTTTAATATTTATAACCTGTTAGGTTAATTGAAATAAATTATTAACATCATCTGTTTCTTTTTACTTTTTAATATAGCTGTTGAAAAATGAATGTTTTCATGTTTTATTCTGTTGGACAGTGTAGATCTAGTGTTGTAACATTGTCGTATATTACACATGCAGTATGCATACAGTAAGAATTCAATAAACATATCTTGATAGCTTTGACTTAGAGATAATGGCCATTTCCATCTTCAAAACAACAGAAAATTCCTCATCTTCACTTCTCAGATTAAGCCCGACAAAGCTGTAACTCCAAGCATACATAACACTTGCGTTGTGTAACCTCCTCTAATGGAACCTTTTTGTTAACATCTCGCATTTATCTCTGTTGTTTCCCGAGGAAACCATTGCTATTCAGTTGTCTAACTGAGCACCCAGGGTTGGAAACAAGACTTACCAAACTAGAATAGAAGTCATGAAGACACTCAGACGCCACGAGCCAGAATTACGTTCGTCCATATGGCCTGCTGATGCATTGTCTCTGTTGCCTTGGCCACCAGATCACCATGAAGGATGTAAATGTTATTAGGCAAATGCAACAAAACATCTCGGTATTTAGCTTGATCCAAATCAATCGTACCTGTTTAGAGAAAGGAAAGTAAGTGCAGTGTGGTTATTTTCTTTTTGTATAATGTTGAGATGTAATTGATTTTCTGCTTTTCAATCCCTTGTACCCAGCTAATTTTTTCAATTCTGGGTTTTTGGTGCTTTCTGGATGCCTGGACTTGACTACATGAGTGCTCTTTCTCCCCCTGCATATCAACACCCTGCTTTGTTATTAATAGTTCACCAGCCAGGCTTATTTGAGCATGTTGAATAAGTGTTTTTGCAGAAACTGAGCTAGACCATGTCTTAAATCAGCATGGTGACTTTTCAAATAGGAATGTCTGGCTAATGGGGAGAGGACTTGATGTTTAGGGGCTTTGTGAAAGCTTCTGGGTGTGGTTCACCACTGAGATGCTTTCTGCTGCTCTGTTTCCAGGAAGGCCAGGCCTGACTTGCCCCTATTAGGAGCAGATAGTATTTAGAAATCCAAATGTCATTCCTTATAATGCAGTTTAGTTCTGGCATAATGAGCTAACGTTGTTTTGTCTTTTTTGTTGTTTTCCTTATTAAAATGTGAGAGAGTGGCTTCCTCTGGACCTTAGAATCTGGAAGGGGATTTGGTATAGATACTGATTTTTATATGTCTTAGAAATGGAGGAACAGTGTCTAATAAAATAGATAGGGCTTTTGTGATGAGTGTTATGTATTTTTTTAGTAGAGATAAAATATGTAGTTAAATATTGCAATCATAAAATCGTCAAAGAAGTGGAATCTTTTGAAAGACTAAATCTTTGCATGACTGTATTATTAATAGCTGTTATAGAGATATTAGGAGATAAGCGATCCTCGGTGTTGGTAAGCAGGGCACAGCATCCGATTAAGCAGCTCTCCTACAGTTATCTGTTTACACACTGTGGTTAATATTACTCTTGTATTTTTTTTAAAAAAATATTGAGATTTCCACACTCCCTGCATATTTTGTGTTTTCTGTCCAACAGCCAAATACAAGGATCTAGCCTTGATGCTCTCCTATATAAAGTTTTAGGTGATTTCCATTCCCTGGTACAATGTGTGCTTTGTAGATAAACAAGATGAATTATTTTCTTGCCCACATAAAGCTAAGCAGAATTTTTGTGTATAATTTTGCACCTAATTAACATTGCACTGCATTTGTAAAGTGGTAGAGTATTAAGTGATTTTTGACTGGCAGTTCTAAAATGCCTTTTATTCATAAAGCCAAGAATACTGGAAGCAAAATGATTACCCAAATCTCTGAAAACCTGAATGTACACATGCAATATCCTTTTATCTCAGCTGAATGGCTGTTTGTGAGTGCACACACACACACATACATACAGAGGGACAATAAAGTGAATGTCAAATGGGAATATTAAAAAAAATAAAAACTTACAGCCAGGAAAAGAGTTGTTTAATTATCATGTTTCTGTATGTTCACATGTTTAAAACATATCAGCTGTAGTCAGAAATGATAATATAAATTACTATTTTCTTATATTTCTAAAATTTTTTTTCACATTTTATTACTTCTGCAGGGGGTTGTGTCTTAGAATCTGTGACATCTTTAAATTGTTATCAGCCAGGTGGCAGTCATGACATAAACGTGATTGCTGCGCAGACTGGGCATAACTGCCCATATTGTCATCACATCAGTCAAGGTAGATGGGCTTTAATTGCCCTGTAAGCTGCCTTCAAAAAGATTATGCCTTCAAAAATATAAAGGCATAGGAATATATAAAGGCATAGGAACAGACAAATGTGATCTATGATAAATCTAAAGCAAAAAGAGCTCTTCTAGAAAGAAATCGAGAACTTCCCTGGCAGTCCCGTGTTTAAGATGCTGAACTCCCAAGATAGGGAGCATGGGTTCAATCCCTGGTTGGGGAACTAAGATCCTACATGTTGCATGGCATGGCTATGAATAGAAGTGTGTGGTCAAAAAGCATTCTGTCATGGTTTAATTGATGATATCTTTACTTATTTAGTGTTACATTGGTCACAGTACATCTTGATAATCAATAGTGACCTGGATATGATGAAAACCAAAATATAAGGTCAGGGCTTTGCAAAGTGAATGTGAGTTTTTTTTTCCTTTACATTCTTCCTATGGATATATTTCCATTTCTTCATCTTACTACAAACTAGAGCTCTTCCAGCTGAGGCAGCATCCAGAGGGCATGCCGCTCCTGGGGAATTCCATGGACAGAGGAGCCTAGTGGGCTATAGTCCATGGGATCTCAAAGAGTTGGACATGACTGAGCAATTAATTCTGTCTCTCTCTCTGCACCCCCTAAGTGAGATAAGATGCAATCCACCCATATTCTTTTGCCCACTGTGTGTGTGTGTGTGTGTGTGTGTACACAATAGTGTTGAAAAGGCAAATGGCCAGTGTTCAAGTCGAATTGGAACTCATGAAACAGAGTAAGAAGCCACTAGCCTCCCAAATGGCCCTCAGTCTTGACTGTGACCTAACACAGGTCTCTAGGCAACAAAGCTAATCAGTTACAGACATAAAACTAAGCTGAGTTCAAAGACATCTGGTCCTGGCCAACCTAAAGCTACACTTTTAAACCAAAGGAAGATTCACATATACTCTGTGACTCTGCATTGTTGTTCAGTCATTAAGTTGTGTCCGATTCTTTGTGACCCCATGGACTACATACAGCAAGCCAGGCTTCCCTGTCCTTCACTATCTCCTGGAGTTTGTTCAGCAAACATTCTCACATTTCTCTCATTTGTTTTAGACTCCTGGGCTAGATCTCTCCTGTGAAAATAGATACGAATGAGAGTTGCCACGTTATTTCTCTCTGGTCTATACCTGGATGCTGAGTTGTTTTGTCATATGTGTTTATGAGAAAGTAATTATTTCCAAGGCCAATGCAACATTTGAGAAGAAAGCCTTTCTAGGTGGAGATCCGTTGGGTAATCTTGGATTTGAAGAAAAAACATCAAAGAAGATACAATCTAGTATAATTCTATTCTAGTTAATTCTAATTCTATAATTCCAAGTTTATTATAATTCCATAATTGTGTGTTCTAAAAATGTATGCTCAGCTCAGTATGCCCGACTCTTTGAGACCCCATGGACTGTAGCCCGCCAAGCTCCTCTGTCCATGGGATTTCCCAGGCAAGAATACTGATGTGGCTTGCCATTTCTATCTCCAGGGGATCTTCCCAACCCAGGGACCGAACCCAAGTCTCTTGCATCTCCTGCGTTGGCAGGAGGATTCTTTACCGCTGTGCCACCTGGGAATCATTCTAAAAATAGAAGTTTTATAATCTTTATGGACATGTTTAGTCCTGTTTTTAGAAGTTTTTTTTTTTTTTTTTTGTATGCACAACCCATCTGACCTCTCAGCTTGGATTATCTTAAATTTCACTTCCTCTCACAATTCATTTACTGTGTTTTCTTTTTCTTGCTAAAATTCAGATCATTCTTACTTGTTTTCCTTTAGTTTTATTTGTTGGTGAGCTCTTTTTTACATAAATCAGGCATATGTTCTTTTTTTTTTCCCCTTGGATTTTTTTTTAATCTGTTCTCTCTCTGTCTTTTGACATTTTACCTTCAGTTCATTTTCAACTTTCTTTTCTACCCTTTCTATATCTTGTACCTTTTTCTCCATTACCTAAAATTAGTTAATTTTTTTAATGTGAAGATTCTTTTATTATCAATGGTGTTCAGCGATGTCTATCTCCAGTGGAGAGGTGTTCCGCAGGATTCATCATGGTGAAGTGTTTTATCACTTTAAGAAATTGAGTGTGCCTAAAAATCCTGCATTTGTTGTTTCTACTTCTTCATCCTTACTAAAGGAGTTTCATTCAGTGCTGTGTGAATATCACTGTTTCTAAAATGCCACTCTAGATTGTGCAGGATCTCTCTCTGGGAAGATGAATCTTCTAGAAAGGTCCCTATATTTCCCCCTTTTCACTCATCCCACTGTCCTGCTTCCCAAACTCCAGGATCTGAAACATGGCAGGTATTCTGTAAATATGGTTGAATGAATGAGTCTGTCTTTAAAATATATTTTGTCTTTTCCCCCTCAAAGGAAAAACCTAATTCTACCAGGAGAAGTTTGGTGAACACTCTAGGGAATGAGGGAGAAAGTGGGCAATAACTCTTAATATTTGCCTTTTTCCTCTTGGAGTTAAACAACAGCTTTCTGCGGATGCAGAATATGCTTAAACAAGAAGGTGTTCACTTTTATACTTCCAGGTAATTTCTTTTAATTGTATTCATTCAAATAGCAGTGTAATAACCATTTAAAATTTATCTTAGGAAAGAGCCAAAGCCTTAATCCAGTTATTCAATCCTATTACACTTTTCAGCCCTTCTCTGTATCTAAGTAGAATGTCTCAAGAAATATTCTTTTTCATGTTACTGGTTCATCATGGTGGAAACTCTACTGGGTGTGATCACCAGAATAATGACATGATTTACTTAATTCATAGAGAATGAGGCGCAGAGCATCCCCCACCCCACCTCCCAGCAGTCATCGTGAAATAATTTATTTTCAAGAGTACTATGTACAGTTAAAAGTTGTATTCATGAAATCCGGGTCATTACTAGCACAATGCTCGTTCTCAAAAGTGTGCAGTCACGATTGCATCAGACAGGATATGCTTTATTTTTTGAGGGAAATGTGGCTTTTCTTCAGAAATCCCAAGTTCAAGGGACAAATGAAAATTCCACGAAAAGACCTTCCGCGATTTTAGGAAAGCGCAGGTGCAGAAGCGCGGGCCGTGTTATCTCCGAGTGATTTGTCAGGGGCCTGCTCTAACCAAGCCGTGTGATTAGCCATCAGAGGAACGTGTCACAGCCTACAGTGGATTTGATTTCAAACGTGGATTCATTCTGTGCTAATAGAGCGGAGCAGGTCTTGAAGAAATCAAACTGAATTTCGGTACCTGTGGCCTGGGGAATATTTGGAAGTTAAAGTGCCTCCAAAAGTTCAGCCTTGTACCTTGAAGACACAGCAGTGTTCTTTTCTGTGTAGTAAGGAAGTGCTGCCTGATGAGTAGGCGGCTGTGTATTTTTCTAGGTTCTCTGGAAGCCATTTTGGTGGTACACTGCTAGCATTTCTCCCAGACTGCTTTGCTAGCGGCTGGGATCCGAGGGGTGGAAGGGAAAGAAGTTCAGCGGAACATGTTTTCATTGAAGCTTATTGAATGATGCCCAGGGTGAAGCCAAGGTCACTCGCCCCTCCTCTGTAGAACATTTTTTCTCCCCTTCAGCCTTTTCAAGCTGATACAGTCCATAGTGTTTTGTTGCCCGTATAAATATCTATTCTGAAGAAATTCCACTTGTGCTGTATCTTCTCCTGGCACTGACAATCTAAGTGCGAAACCAGACAGATGTTTATCAGCTTCCTGGGAAGTTCAACAGTGAAATTTCCTGGAACTGCCAACACGGGCACAAATGGCTTTTAGAACTGCCAACTAGTGCTTGAAATCTCGGCGGCCTCTGGTGAGAGACAAAATAATTTGCCATCCCAGAAAGGAAATGCTTTGGACTAGATGTGGGCATAAGCGAACAGGGATATTCAGAAATCCAGCCTGTGTGACTCACACCTTAAATGGATGTGGGGGGAAACAGTTTGAGCTCAGTGCAGGCGTGTGGAGAGATGGAACGAAGATGTTTGCCTTTGCAGCGTCTACAGTGGCCAACGAATGGAGAGGGTGAAAGGCTTCCGAGAACATTTTGATTTTGGAACGTTTTTTTTTTTTTTTTTAATGCCTGTGACTTGCCAAAGAGAATAATTTTCCCCAAACTTAGAGATTTTATTCAAAATAACCAGTCTGTTCTTGGGATTAAAGAGTAGTTTTTAAAGAGTAGTTGTAAAGAGTAGTTTTTTGTTTTTTTTTTTTTTTTTTGAGGCCTGTGTTCGCTCTCTGTTTTGGAGCATATTCCTCTTTTCTGCTGGGTTTCAGGGTGAGGTTTGGAGCCCTGCAGGGCGTGTTTTCCTTTGTTGGTCTGCTGAACCTGTACCTGATACCTTCTGTTATCCACTGGCCCTGTAGAATGCCACACTCTTTTGTTTTTAATCTAGTGCCTGAGTTGGGTTTTAATTTCCAACCCACGGGAACCACATAGATTGATGTTCAGAGAGCTTTCTTTCATTTTTTGGTGAATTTAAAAAACAGTGTAAAACTCTCTTCTTTTCTAAATACTCATGTACCAGAATACTAGAATTGCTTAGAAATCTGGGAGTGCCTGGTCTCAAGTAATAAACAATGATCAACTGTGAGGACTGCCAGGCTGACTTGGAAGCTCTGAGCTGGTGATTACCTGTCTTTGCTTTAATCACCAAGATACTAAATTATTTCTGCTATGCATGTCTTGTTTCTATATATAGGTTTATCAGTATCTGAAGTGATTGCTAATAAGCTGGAAAGTGATGTCAAAAGCTGGGTAGGTTATCCAGTTCTAATTTGTGTTCACAGTATGAGGGTGCTAATAAACTAATAAGCTAGTAGGAACAGAAATCATTGAGTTTATGAGCTAGAGACACTATTAAAATTATAAATGAATAGCTTAGCATATGGTGGTTGATGAGAATAAAAACAAAAATTGGAAGAGGGGGTGGGGATCCACAAAACAACCCCTGACAACAACTGGTTTGTTTAGAAACATTTATAGGGGAGCAAGGTTAATGAAGGTGAACTGAAGTCTCTCCATTCTAGAACATTCTCTCCCCTCTTTCTAGTCATTTCTGTGGCTGAACTCTGTTCCCCTATGTAACTGTATATAGTTCTTGATTTTCCAGTTGTTAATGGTGTGTATTTGTATCAATTAGGCCTTGTTTTCGGAGGAAAGTGAGAAGTCTCAGGGTGCTGATAGATCAGTCTGATAAAGGCTTGATTATTCTAAATTCGGAGGCACGATTTTGCAACAGGCAGGACATCTCAGGGCGCCTCTGTGTTTTACTTTGCTAATTTTTCTTCAGCCCTCCCTCCACTCACTGTGCACAGAGGTGTAACCACACTGGATAGTAATTCAAAAGGCTGTCTGTGCAGTAAATGAAGATTAATGAGAATTAAGTCTCCCTGATTAATTATAGTTCTCCAGAACTAGAGAAAAAGGACTTTTTGTTAAGTTGCAAATAGAAAGATTTGGGACTATTTCATTGTAAATGTTAATACAGCACACTGAAGGGAGGGAGACTATAATAATGAAAAATAAGCCCCAAACATATCTGGTTGACATTTCTGCTAATGACACCAAAAGGAAAGCTACTGCAATCCATCCCTTGGACTGAGAGGGACTATGGGTCTAATATAGCACAGAAACAGAGAAAAAGGACAGTATCAGGAGTGAATTAGAAAATAAATAAACTGTTCTTTGAAGATGTCTTTAGAGAAAAGGTTTTTGCAGAGTATGATAGTTAGAAAAACTTTCTCTGCAAATCAAGATTTGAGTGATAACACTCATAGGGCTTTTAAAGGATTTTGAACATAATAACACTCCTGCCTTTGGCAATTATAGATAACATGAAAAATATTCTCACTTGTTCTTGATTCTATTTCGGAAGGATGTCAACACAGCCCAGAGGCCAAGGAAGAAACACCCTCAGCCACTGAGAACTAGAGACTAACATTTGCAGGAAGACAGACTGTAGGGGCAGAAGGACCCTCCAAGGGTGGGCAGGGGCCAGGGCTAGGGGTGAAACCCACAAGGTGGTCTCCATCACTCACGCACATCATGTGTTCATAAACATTCTTCTTCAATAATGGCTCACAAACACCTAATTCTTCATGCAGTTCCTGAATATCATTCTCATAGCAAGAGAAGAACACTGGCAATTCATCCATTATCGTTTCCCTATGCCTCTAATGTTCAGTTATAGTATTCTACACACAAAGTTTTACTTGTTCTTATCCACCAAAAGCCTTGAATTACACTTAGGGAACCAGCGTTGGCTAGTAGCAATCAGAACCTTTATTTTCAAAAAAGGAAATAGATGAGCTAGTCTTCCAGAGCACAAACTTGCTCAGTTCCAAGTAATATTCCAAGTGTTGCATGTGTATTAACTCATCTGACCTACGCCCCATGGCGTGGTTCAGATTATTACCTCCCTTTTAAAGATGAGGAGCCAGGTGTGGAAAGTTGAAGTAATCTGGCCACATTGAGGCAGCCAGTTAACCTAGAGCTGGAGTAGGAACTGAGCGGCCATGTTTCACCATCTGTACCTGAACCATTGCCAGCTCTCCTATTGGCAGATCAGTAGATGTACATTGGGCTTCCCAGGTAGCTTCAGATCAGGTCAGTGGCTCAGTCGTGTCCGACTCTTTGCGACCCCATGAATCACAGCACGCCAGGCCTCCCTGTCAATCACCAACTCCCAGAGTTCACTCAGACTCACGTCCATCGAGTCAGTGATACCATCCAGCCATCTCATTGTCTGTCATCCCCTTCTCCTCTTGCCCCCAATCCCTCCCAGCATCAGAGTCTTTTCCAATGAGTCAACTCTTTGCATGAGGTGGCCAAAGTACTGGAGTTTCAGCTTTAGCATCATTCCTTCCAAAGAAATTCCAGGGCTGATCCTTCAGAATGGACTGGTTGGATCTCCTTGCAATCCAAGAGAATCTCGAGAGTCTTCTCCAACACCACAGTTCAAAAGCATCAATTCTTTGGCGCTCAGCCTTCTTCACAGTCCAACTCTCATATCCATACATAACCACAGGAAAAACCATAGCCTTGACTAGACGAACCTTTGTTGGCAAAGTAATGTCTCTGCTTTTGAATATGCTATCTAGGTTGGTCATAACTTTCCTTCCTAGGAGTAAGTGTCTTTTAATTTCATGGCTGCAGTCACCATCTGCAGTGATTTTGGAGCCCAGAAAAATAAAGTCTGACACTGTTTCCACTGTTTCCCCATCTATTTCCCATGAAGTGATGGGTGGCAAAGAATCTAAGCCCTAAGCAGGAGACCCAGGTTCGATCTCTGGGTCAGGAAACTTCTCTGGAGAAGGAAATGGCAATCCACTTCAGTATTCTTGCGTGGGAAATCCCATGAACAGAGGACCGTAGCAGGCTACAGTCCATTGGGATCACAAAAGAGCTGGGCATGACTTAGAGACTAAACAACAACATTGGAAATAGTTTTGTTTTGTTTTGTTTTTTTATTGAAATGTAGTTGATTTTAAAATATTGTGTTGGTTTTAGGTGTACAGCAAAGTGATTATATATATTTCTATATGTAGAATCTATATGTATATTCTTTTTAGATTATTTTCCATTATAGGTTTTTTTTTTTTCCATTATAGGTTATTACAAGATATTGAGTGTAGTTCTCTGTACTAAACTGTAGGTCCTTGTTGGTATCTACTTTATATATAGTAGCGTATGTCTACTTGGGCTTCCCTGGTAGCTAAGCTGGTAAAGAATCTACCTGCAATGCAGGAGATCCCAGTTTGATTCCTGGGTCAGGAAGATCCCCTGGAGAAGTGATAGCCTACCCACTCCATTATTCTTGGGCTTTCCTGGTGGCTCAGACAGCAAAGAATCCACCTGCAATGCATGAGACCTGGGTTTGATCCCTGGGTTGGGAAGATCCCCTGGAGGAGGGCATGGCACCCCAGTCCAGTATTCTTATTTGGAAAATCCCCATGGACAGAGGAGTCTGGTGGGCTATAGTCCAGGGGGTCGCAAAGAGCTGGACATGATTGTGTGCCTAAGCACACATCTTTTGATCCCAAACTTCTAATCGATCACCCCCCCAAGTTTGGAAATATTTTTTAAATGTTAATAACTCTACATTTATTTATTCATAACTCTACTCTCCAACTGTAGATACCAGCACTAAAAAAAAAAAAAAAAGATGTAGCAGAGTACTATGTTTTTCTCAATAACCGCAGGGAGTAAAATGTATGAAATTACACCTCTTTAACTTGCCTAAGATAAATTGTTACTCACCCGAATGAAAGACTGGGCAATAGATTTACCCCATGGTTCCTACTTAGGGGAAGCGATATCCATACCTGACTAGGCAGAACAATACTGCAAACCCAGGACATCTAGAGAAGCAATTTCAGAAAGTGAATTCTCTCTCCCCTATTAGGCCTTCACTTCTTGGCCTAATTTTCACCACCTACTTGCAATTCCCATTGTGTTCTGCTCCTTTTTAGATTCAGAAAGAACTTGTTTTCCCCTTCCTTTCCCTTTTTCATTAGGACTTTGCTAGACTGGTGGGAAATCAAAGAAATGCTTGCTTGTTTGTTTATCAAAAGAAGAAACGTGGAAAGAAACAAGTGTAAAAGCTTCTTGCCAAAAATTGAATAAAATTAGGCAGGCAGCAGAGCAGAAATATTTGAGAACGTGGCAGAGCCCTCCCTGTGGAAATATTTCCATTGTAACAGTACTGTTGCCTCTCTGCTTTAGGTCTAAGCCACTCAGAATCAGTTGCCCCCTACTAGGTTTCTAGGTGACATAGTCGAGGCAAGGATGAGGTGAAATGCTGCTTTCTTTGTGTTGTGAGATAATGTCCAAACAAATCAGAGTTGTTTTCATTTGGATTATTCTCCCGTTCCTTCTTTGACCTAGGGAAAGGGTGGAGACGATAAAATTTATTTCTGAGAGATGATAAGATTTATTTGCAGGTTATGAAATAGCTAAAAACCCTGTTGTGCGCAAGCTTGTTCAGTGTTTGTAAAGTGAATTAGTTAAGCAGTTACTGCTGTTTTGCTTGCTCCATGTAGATTCTCTTGTTAAACTTTAAAAGTGGAATTGCTGGTTTCTAAGACATGACTCAAAACTCTTCTGGAGCTGAGAAGTATCTTGAGTGTGGAGAAAGTGTCTGAGATCCCTTCTTGGTATCTCTTCTGGGAGAGGGTAGCTCCCAGAACTGACCCCGAAGCTTCCCTTCTCCCCCAACTCTTATAGTTTAACATTTATGGAGCCAAATACCCAAGCAACAGTGACATCTTCTTAATACTGTTTTCTAGCCAGTGTTTACTTGAGTTGTTTTGCTTCTGTGATTGCTTGTGCCAGAATGGAATTAGTTGTATAAATTCTCTAGTAATGACAGGAAATACTCTTATCTTCAGGTCCCTGGGTTCTTTGTGTTTGTCTGATTGCGGTGTGCTTTGTGTGATGCTGACACCTGGGTACAGCTGTCTTCCTTATCTAAGTGTGTTTTGCAGTGAGCAGAGGATTGTTGTCTAAACTACAGTTTGTGAATAATTAAATGAAAATGCTTTGGGGGGAATTTACCATTTAATGATATTCTACTGTGAATACACCTTTAAGGTCGTCTTTGATGTTGTTTGTTGTTTAGTTGCTCAGTTGTGACCCCACGGACTGCAGCACGCCAGGTGTCCTTGTCCTTCACCGTCTCCCGGAGCTTGCTCAAACTCATGTCCATTGAGTCAGTGATGCCATCCACCCATCTGGTCCTCTGTTGTCCCCTTCTCCTCTTGCCTTCAATCTTTCCTGGCATCAGGGTATTTTCCAATGAGATGGCTCAGATAATATAGGGGTCTTTTCCAGTGAGTCAGCTCAGATATCCAAAGGTTAAGTCTTACCCCTGCATAATTCTCTACCTGTCATGTGCTACAAAGATGGGGGTGCCTTTATGACTGCAAGTAGTTTCTCAAATTGAGCAGAATACCCTGAATGCAGAACTCTACTGCAACCTGCTAAAGGAATGGGCAGAAGAGTATCTTGGTACAATGGTATCCACTCTTTATGGTAATTGATTCTTAGTTGTAACTTTTCTGGAGAAATTTGTTGAAAACAAAGGAAGTCAGTAGGTATCGCTTCCTTTTGACAATTCCCTGAACTTCCCCTTTTTCAGAATTAACTGTTCCCTCCTATATGTGTATTTCTCTAGCTAGTGGCTTGTAATAATCTGACACATGCTCAGCCATGACTTTGTGTGTGTCCCCAACTGAGTGTGCGTGCCCCCAGCACCCAGGGACTGGGGCTTAGTTATCTGAGTCTCCCTTAATACCAGCACAATGGTGAGTATATAGGAGGTAAACACGTGCTTGTCTTGCTGAATTCTTTGAAGAAATCGGCAGGTAGCAAGATGGCTACTGAGATTGTAGAAATACCAGCTGGAGCACAGAGTTAATGAATAAGAAATAAAACTATATCATGACCATTGCCACACTTATTTTTTCTCTAATAACTGTGACAAGCAGAGTACTAGTACCTAGAACCTAAATTCCCTTGGAATTTGAGATCTTAGTGGGTTTTTTCAGGGGAATAATTGCATTGCTGGGTTGGAAATGAGTTCCTTAGCTCTTTGTGGGTGTGCCTGTCAACCATTCAGCATCTCCATTCATTACAGTTTGAGTCTCTGTTTATCCAAAAATAAGAACTTTTCTGGGCCATTTCTACAAAACTGCAAGACTGCTAATGGAGTAGAGTGAAGAGAGAAGATAAATTGATGGTCTACACACAGATGGAAACTTGATATTTAACAGCTAGCACTGCAGGTCATTGGGGCAAGGATGGGCTGACTGTTCAATAATTAGAACCACGACATTTGATTATGTATAATGAAAAGACAGTGGACCTCTAACTCACAGCAAAACCAAAAATCAATTCAAGGTAAACTGAAGATCTAAATGTAAAAAGCAAAACCTTAAAGCTTTTAGTGGAGAATATGTAGAAGTCTGTACTTATTTTCTCAGGATAAAGAAGAATTTCTTAAACAACTAGAGAAAGGGCAAATCATAAGGGAAAAGATTAATTTGATTACATTAACATGAAAATCTTTTGTACATGGAAAGGTACCATCAACAAAGTGAAGAGATCGCTGCATTCAAGGATAAGATAATTGCCACTTTGTGTAACTGACAAAGGATCAGGATAGAAGTAGAATCTCCACAAATCAATAACAACCCAGTAGAAACTGGACAAAGGCTTCGGGCAGATAGCTCAGAGGAGGAAATGCAAATAAGCAATACATATGAAAGCGGCTCAGTCCCACTAGTAATCAGGAAAATGTAAATTGAAATGCCATTTCACACTCATCAGATTGGAAGAAGCTTTGAAATTTGGTAATATGACCGCTGGTGAAGATATAGAACAATGGGAGCTCTAACATATTGTTGGTGCATGCTAAGTCTCTTTAGTTGTGTCTGACTCTTTGCGACCCCATGGACTGTACCCAGCCGGCTCCTCTGTCCATGGGATTCTCCAGGCAAGAATACGGGAGTCTATTGCCATTTCCTCCTCCTGGGGGATCTTCCTGACCCAGGAATCGAACCTGTGTCTCTTATGTCTCCTGCATCGGCAGGCAGGTTCTTTACCACTGGTGCCACCTGGGAAGCCACTCCTGAATGGAAACATCAATCAATTCAACCACCTTGAAGAACCATTTGGCAATAGATCCTAAAAGTGTAAGATGTGTTTATAGGGCTCGGCAACTAGCTACATCTTAGAGAAACCAACATGTTCATAAAGAAACAGGAAAAAGAATTTTCAGGGCAGCATTACTCATAATATTGAAACATTGAACATAGGAAAATGAGTGAATACATTGTGCTATTTTAGTGAAATGGAATACTGTACAGTAATGACAAGAATTAAAGCTACAGAATCAACATGAATAAATTTTACAAACAATGTTGCACAAAAATAGCTTGCTGGGGAAGGAAATATTTTCTGTGCTACTATTTATGTATAGTTTACAAAAATTAAAAAATGTTTGGGTGGGGTTGGCTAGGGTTAGTAACCTAAGTATAATGATACGCAGAGGTGTCGTTCATGTCAAATTCAGGCTTTTGCTGAATTTGCCAGCGACATGGGAAATGTGATCAGGAATGGATACATGAAGTGTTTGCTATGGGTTATTTCATATGTTGAATTTCAGAATATTTCATATTAAAATGTAAGCGAAAAGAAGGTGTACTTTTTAAGCTAAGAGAGAAATTAAAGATCAGGATACTGAACTCAAAATAGCTCGAATCTGTGTCATAAATAAGTCCATCATTAAACTGGACAGGTCATTCTTTCATTTAAATTCATTAATGGTCAGAATCATCTTCTCCATCTAAAGTACATGTTCATTGGTCAAAAGTACTCTTGACACTGTGGCTGCTTCTCATCTGACAGAACTATCAATGACATTATTTTTCTTCTCTTTAAAATCAAGGACCTATTTCACCCTTGCCACAGTCAGGCTCTCATCTCTATAGACATAATCTCTTGCCTTTCTTATCTCTGACCTTCTCCTTACTAAATCTTGATGACTGGAATTCTGCTTGTTTTTAACCTTCTTCCTAGGATGCATCTTTTGTTCTGCAGGCTTCTATTTCCTTAAGGTCCACAGGAATGCTGCCCTTTCCAGCTGCAGCCCGGACACTAGATAAATGTATCCTTCCACTTGACACATTCTTTATTTTACATCTCTGCACAGAGAACCCATTTGACCAGGAATCAAAATGTGGTCAGAGCTGCTCCTGGCTCCCCTACGTACGGATCACACAGCTTTGCGATGTGCTTAGTCCCTTTCAGCATCCTTGTTCCTACCTCTAAGGTAAGTTAGGGCATTGGTTTTGATGAACTCTAAGTTGATTTTCAGGTCTGAATTATGTGCTAATTTTCCATCAGGAGAGGGAAGAGTGAAGAAGAGGAATTGAGGGCTGAAGTCAAAGAGATGGAAAAAGGACAGAGGGCCAGATAGAAGGATTGGAGGGTGACTCATTCTGGTGAGATGACTGCTGAGCGAATAAAGGAAGAAACCTAAGAAATCCATCCTGGGTAACCTAGATGAAAGCCAGGAGTCCTAGCCCGTCACGGGCTAGAGCCTAGAAGCAAAGTGGCTGGCTCTTTCCCCCGTTTGAAAGCAAGAATGTTTTAAGGAGGCAAAAATTGTGAAAACAGGTGCAAAGTTTATTATTAGAGACACAGTGCAATGTATGGGAGAACACACAGAAGAACAGTTCATTTAACATGGAAATAAGGCAGAGATAGAAATACCTGCCTAGAGAGAAAGGATGTGGGCATCCTGAGTGAGGAGCCCAGTAACTCAGAAACTAGGCAGAAATACATACCTGGAGAGCAGTGTGGGTATGCTAAGTGAGGAGGAGCACAGAGAAGAGGTGATGTAAGTCACTTACACAGAACACTCCTTCCGGGTCTTTGTTTATTCAGTTCAGTTCAGTTCATTGCTCAGTCGTGTCTGACTCTTTGTGACCCCATGGGCTGCAGCATGCCAGGCTTCCCTGTGCATCACCAACTCCTGGAGTTTGCTCAAATTCATGTCCATTGAGTCAGTGATGTCATCCGACATCTCATCCTCTGTTGTCCCCTTCTCCTCCTGCCCTCAATCTTTCCCAGCATTAGAGTCGTTTCCACTGAGTCAGTTCTTCGCATCAGGTGGCCAAAGTATTGAAGTTTCAGCTTCAACATCAGTCCTTCCAATGATTATTCAGGACTGATTTCCTTTCGGATTGGACTGGTTGGATCTCCTTGCTGTCCAAGGGACTCTCAAGACTCTTCTCCAACACCACAGTTCAAAAGCATCAATTCTTCGGCACTCAACTTTCTTTATAGTCCAACTCTCACATCCATACATGACCACTGGAAAAATCATAGCCTTGACTACACGGACCTTTGTTGGCAAAGTAATGTCTCTGCTTTTTAATATGCTGTCTAGGTGGGTCATAACTTTTCTTCCAAGGAGCAAGTGTCTTTTAATTTCAGGGCTATAGTCACCATCTGCAGTGATTTTGGAGCCCCCCAAAATAAAGTCTGTCACTGTTTCTGATGTTTCCCTATCTATTTGCCATGAAGTGATGGGACCAGATGCCATGATCTTAGTTTTCTGAATGTTGAGTTTTAAGCTAACTTTTTCACTGTCCTCTCTCACTTTCATCAAGAGGCTCTTTAGTTCTTCACTTTCTGCCGTAAGTGTGGTGTCATCTGCATATCTAATATTATTGATATTTCTCCCAGAAATCTTGATTCTAGCTTGTGCTTCATCCAGTCCAGCATTTCTCATGATATACTCTGCATATAAGTTAAATAAGCAGGGTGACAATATACAGCCTTGACACATTGCTTTCCCAATTTGGAACCAGTCTATTGTTCCATGTCCAGTTCTAACTGTTGCTTCTTGACCTGCATACAGATTTCTCACGAGGCAGGTCAGGTGGTCTGGTGTTCCCATCTCTTGCAGAATTTTCCAGTTTGCTGTGATCCACACAGTCAAAGGCTTTGGCATAGACAATAAAGCAAAAGTAGATGTTTTTCTGGAACTCTCTTGCTTTTTTGATGCTCAAACGGATGTTGGCAATTTGATCTCTGGTTCCTCTGCCTTTTCTAAATCCAGCTTGAACATCTGGAAGTTTGGACAATTATCTTGTTTCTTTCTTCACACCTGACTGGTCCACGGACCCTTCCTAAGATGTGTACACAACTTTTTTTAAGATGGATCCCACCACAGAGGCCTGCAGGCACATATCCACACTTATTATGGGATGGGGCCCCCACCCTTTTTGACCCCCAAGAAGCCTTATCACACATGTTCAGAGAAGGGAGTCTTTCCCTGACCTCAGATGGGGCACATTATCTCTTTGCTTTAGCAGAGCTCAGCTTTTGCCACTAGCTTTGTCCTTGCAGTGTCTGGGTGAGAACAAAGCTTGAAGTTTATTCCACTTGACCAAACAGTAGGTGTCTAGCCCAGGGGCCCAACTGTCTCCTACCTCAGACCAACTCTGAAATAAGAAATAGCTGAGATGCAAAAGGAAGTATTGGAGCTTTTGAGTCATGCTCTTATTTAAAAATATAGTAGGAAGGGCAGTAGTCAATAAAATAGGTTAAAATAGGCAGATGGGGGCGATTTCTTTCTTATGAGAAAATGACTGTAATTTGCTGGCTGACATTCCTGAGCTGTTGGGGATTGTGTGTGTGTTCCCCTGACACTGTGGATCTTTGTTCTGGAGTAACAGGGACAGGCCTTCCACTGGTAGCAAAAAGTGATAGTGAGTCCTATTACTTTAATGCTAGTTGGATTTTAAACCCTGAATTGGTCTAGCTGCCTACCTTCTTAAAATGAAATTACATTTAAACAATAAAGGACTTAGGATACCACTTGATTGCCAGAAAGAAAGGATATTACATGGGTTGTATTAAGCCAATGCTTTTCGGCATGTGTTTGCAAATGCTGGAACATGTTAGTGAAATTACATTTCTTAGACCATAATTATAAATGCCTCCATGGAGATTACACTGTGCTCTAAGCACCTTGTTAAACTGTTGAAGGGGCATCAAATAGATACAGCTTACACTAGCTTTGTTCAGTGGAATGAGAACAGTAGTCATTGTCACCTTGCCCTGAGAGCTGGTATGTACAGCATATGTAATTAAGTACATTAGAAGTATTTAATTTGTATTTGATTAAGTACATTGCAAATATTTCTTTGAATTCTTACCACATCCCTGTGAGGTAAATGTTGCTGTTTCCATTTTACAGATGGGAAAAATGAGGCTTGAAAGGATGGCCCAACTTGTCTACTGAGTGGCAGTGATGAAAAAAGGCAGAGCCTGTTTAAAACTGGGTCTCTCTGACTCCAAAGCCAGATTTATTAAATACTAAGCCTCGCCTCTGGTGCCTTGTGTCTGTTGCGCCATCAGCAATGCATCCCACGTAGCAGATTTCTAGATCCCGTGTTTGCATCATCTCTGGTGGTCATGGCATGTGCCGCTCCACTAAGCTCCATTTTCCTATTTCCCGGAAACAAGTGAAACAGACTATGTTGGCAGGAAAAGACAATTCCTAAACAGGAATTGTAGGCCCTTCATCAAACAAAAAGTTAGCTGTCTTAGGACATTTGATACTGAAGGTGAGAAAATGTGAGATGGCCAGGGCTTGAAGGATCCAATATTGAGTAAGGGAGGCACTGGGGATCGATTGGCAGGTAAAGAAGATGGAGACCGGGCTTGCTGAGGTCCTCTGGGAGCAGCGGGACTCCACTGGGCTAAAGGCCTGGCTCGTTAACAGAATTTTTCCAATGCAGATAAGGTATGGTATAGTAATCAGAGTTCTCCAGAGAAATAGTACAACAGGATGTATATAGTTAAATGCATGCTCAGTGTACTTGTGCCTGAGTCATGTCCGACTCTTTGTGACCCCCACAGACTGTAGCCCACCAGGTGCCTCTGTCCATGGGATTTCCTAGGCAAGAATACTGGAGTGGCTTGCTATTTCCTCCTCCAGGGTGTCTTCCCGACCCAAGGATCAAACCCACATCTTCTGTGTGTCCTGCATCGCCAGGCAGATTCTTTACCACAGAGCCCCCTGGGAAGCCCTCGTATAGATAAGCAGAGAGAGATGTATTATGTGGGATTGGCTTGTTTATCGAGGCAGTTATGGAGGCTAAATTCCATGATCTGTTATCTGCAAGCTGGAGGCCCAGGGAAGCAGGTGGCGAAGTTCTAGTTCATACCTGAGAAAAGGTCTGAGAACCTGGAGCATTGATGTCAGAGGGCAGGGAAAGATGGCTGCCTCAGCTCTGGCAGAGAGAAGATTCACCCATCCAGGCCCTCCAGGTATTGAAGGATGCCTACCCACACTGGTGAGGGTGATCTGCTACCCCTTCCAGTGCTTATCTCTTTCTGTCTGTCTCTCTCATACACACATTCAGAAATTATGTTTTAGCAACTACTTGAGCATCTTTTAGCCCCGTCAGACTGACACACAAAATCAGCCATCACCTCTGGCAAGCATTTCATTAAACATGAGAAAAAAAAAGACTGTCTAGAAATGTGTACTTAGGAACCTTGAATTTCATTCTTATTAAACTAGAAAAAGGAGAAACTATTACCAGCGAGGAAGTATATGGCACAACCCCTGAGAAATGACCTCCTCTCTTGGGAAGCAATAAAGAGAAAATGTTAAGTAGTGTTAATCAAACATTAAAGATTGTCGAGGGTTTTAATGAGCAAATGTTTTCAAACTGCTAAAAAAAAAAAAAAGCATTACAAATGAATTGTAAATGATAGTCTTGTTATTTTTCTAAAAATGGCCTCATTTAACATACCTCCTTTAAAACTTAATTTATTGTACAGACACTAGCCATTTACATATCTTCCTCCAGCATGTTTTGGGTATTGAGGTTCTAATTCTTTGCTTTCTGAATACCAGGAGCACATACACTTGTGAGTTTCAAGGTTGATATGTGATGCTTTTTGACACCTGGCTTCTGTTTAATGTTCGGTTCCCTTACAGTAGGAAGACTGAGAGCTACACATAAGAATTTTTAAAGTTTCTAGATTTCAAAGTCTCTGGAAAGCTAAACTCTTTTGAGGGTTTCCCTCCCATTTTACTTTATATTCCTCACCAGGACACAAATGAAACTTGTGTAGTGTTCAGTTTGACCTAACTTATCTCTGATCACCAGCATATTTTCAAAATTTCAGCCCTTGGGCACTGTAAGTAAGTCAAGATTTATAAGAGATGAACCTTACTATCACCCACCCACCGCATCCTTAATGATGTTTGCACTCTTGCACAGACACATACAGGCAAACCATGCCCCTTCTCACACTCCTGTTTTTCCTAACAAGTATATGTTTATTTAATTAACCAAATCACTGTTTCACACAAAGAAAATGAAAGTTATTAGAGTCACAGGTGTGAAGTATACTCACGGGTTTGTTAAAAATCACTGTAGATGAGATAAATTCACTCCCTCTACTTTCCAAGTAGGAGCAGATATGTAAATTTAACCTGACTTTAGGGCAATTTAGTTTTAGAAAATCCTGTTGAATCTTTCTGAAGAGAAACAATTCTTCTTTAAAGGAGCCTGATGAACCCTAAAAGTAATTTAAAATCTCTTTGCGGGGGAGGGTCATTTTGCATTTATTTATCAGTTGTTAAAACATCCAATATGTTTTTGTAAAGAACTAAGAAATGAAACACTATACATTCCTGCCAATGTATTTGTCATGGGGTAATTTTTTTGTTCCAAGAAATCTTTGTTCTTTCTCTTCAATGTGATTTACTAGTTACTGTATCATGCGCCCATGTCAGAATGAGATTTGATAATGAAGTTATTTTAAGCGTGTGAGGCAGAAATTGCTCTGAAAGTACTTGATTTCTGAGTGTGTGTGTGCATAACTAAGCCAGGCAACAGAGGCAGCCCTGACACATGACACTTCCAGCAGTGGGCCAGAGGAAGGAGAGAGCGAGGCCAGGTACGTGCTGCCGCTTCTGCCATGGCAACAAGCCTCTCATCCGGAGCACACACTTAGGTTCGGAGCATCTGCTCTTCTCCAAGTGGGAGCTTGAGCCAGTGGCCTTGGAGTTGGGAAGCATTGCTTTACTTCATAGTGCGGTTGGGGAAAAGTTCCTTTCTTTTAAACTCTTAGTTTAGAATAAAATCCATTTAGACCAAGTATTTGGCAATTGATATTCACATGTGAGATGTTATGATTTTTTGTTGGTTCTTCACTCAGCCATGTCCGACTCTCTGTGACCCCATGACTGCAGCATGCCAGGCTTCCCTGTCCTTCACCATCTCCTGGAGTTTGCTTAAGCTCATGTCCATTGAGTCGGTGATGCCATCCAACCATCTCGTCCTCTGTCGTCCCCTTCTCCTCCTGCCTTCAATCTTCCCCCGCATCAGAGTCTTTTCTAATGAGTTGGCCCTTTGCATCGTTATGATTTTGCTTTCTCATATTTCATCTGTCAGCAGTCAGTGATGGTCCAAGGTGCTATCAGAAGGGAGCAGACAGTACTAGAATGATGCATAATTCAGACTATGTGTTCTAATAAACCATTTGTATTGAATAGATAAATCCTTATTCTTCAGCAACTTAAGAAACTACCAATTCTACAGTATTTCATTTAGTGAAAGTTTTTTCCTTTTCTTTCACCAACTGAACAAGATTTTCTATGCCTGCAATTAATTTTTTTGTTTAGGTTTTTAAAAAAGAACTGGTCACAACATTAACAGTAATTAAATGTTTTCATGATCCTTTGGATTATCAGTGGCTTCCTCACATCACAAACACCCCGTGATTCCAACTCCTTTGGAATTGGAGTGACTATAAGTTAGTATTGACAGGGTTTAAATAAATCCATCAGAGGCCATTTTTTGTCCCCTTATTGCCACCTACCTTTCTTTTTTTTTTTTAATAAAAAATAGCTTTAGTGATACGTAAGTCATAGACCATGGAGTTTACCTATTTAGAATGTATAATTCCATTTTTAATGTAGTCACAGACTTATGAAAATATCATGTCTCTTCATAACTCTTTTTATCACACCCCCACCCCAAAAGCCATACCCTTTGATAGACACTCCTCACTCCCTAGCAATCAGTAATTTACTTTCTGTCTCTGTAGACTTGCCTGTACTGGACATTTCAATATAAATAGAATGATATAGTTTTTTTGACCACTGCTTTCATTTGGCATAATGTTTTAAAAGTTCATTTCTTTTCATTGCTGAGTAATATTTCATTGTAGGAATATACCCCCACTGTATGTTACTTCATCAGCTGATGGACATTTGAGTCAGTGAGGGCAGAATAATAGCACCTAAAGATGCCGTGTCCTGTGGCGTGGCCGAAGGGACTTTTCCAGTGTAGTTAAGGTTCAGGACCTTTTGAGATGAGATCATCTAGGTGGTGCAGTGGTAAAGAGACCACCTGCCAGTGTAGGAGATGCAAGAGATACTGGTTCAATCCCTGCATCAGGAAGATCCCCTGGAGAAGGAAATGGCAACCTGCTCCAGTATTCTTACCTGAAACATTCCATGGACAGAGGAGCCTGCCAGGCTACAGTCCATGTGGTTGCGAAGAGTTGGACTCAACTGTGTGTGCTCACACACACACACACACACCCATAGTTAACTGGTGGACCTAATCTAATCTCATGATTCCCTCAAAGAGGAGAGTTTTTCATGTCTTTGGTCAAAGGAGGTGTGACTATGGGAGAAGAATCAAGGAGAGGCAATATTGCTGCCTGTGAAGACAGGAGGAGGATCCCATGAGCCAAGGAAGTGAGTGGATCCTAGAAGCTGGAAAAAGGAAAGAAACGAATTTTCCCTAAGCCCTTCCAGAAAGGAGTGAGACCTGCAGCCTCTCATATAATAAACCTATGCTTTAAGCCATTAAGATTGTGGTAATTTGTTACAGCAGCGACAGAAAACTAATATAGGGTTGTGTCTACTTTGGGACCTTCATGACCAGTGGTGCTATGAACATTGGTATCCAGGTATTTGTGAGGACATGTGCCACCTTTTTTCCTGGCAGCTACCTAGGGTGGAATTGCTAGATCTCATGGTAACTGTATAAACTGATATAACATTTCCAGGAACTGCCAGATAGTTTTCCAGAGGGGCTGCCCCATTTTACTTTGCTGTCAGCAAATATTTCCATTTCTCTCCATCCTCACTAACACTTCATATTTTAGTCTTTTTTTATTTTAGTCATCCTAGTGGATATCAAGTGATATCTCATTATGATTTTGATTTCTATTTTCCAAATGACGAATAACGTTGAGCATCTTTTCCTGTGCTCATTAGCCATTTGTATATCTTTGTCGAAATATCTGTTCATATCTTTTGTTCGTTTTTAAAACTGCATTGTGTTTTTATTGTTTAGTTGTTCTTTATATTTACAAGTCCCTTATTAGTTACACAGTTAGCAGGTGTTTTCTCCCAGTCTATGGATTGTCTCCTCACTTTATTGAAGGTATTTTTTTTTAGCACAAAATCTTTTAATTTCAATGAAGTCCAATTTATCCTTTTATCTCATATGCTGTTAGTGCCTTACCTAAGAAACTGTTGCCTATGCAAACATCACAAAGATTTATAACAAGATTTTTCAAGTATTACATCTTACATTGGAGCCTGTGATCCATTTTGAGTTAGTTTTTGTGTATAGTATAGTATGTAGTAGGTATCCAGCTTCGTTCTTTTGTGTGTGGATATCTAGTTTTTCCAGAGCTCAGATACAATTAATTTTTAATCGGAAATGTTAACCCCTGTGGGTTATCTTTGGGTGTTTACGATATTGCTGATGCTTGGGGACGGCTGCTGCTGCTGTGTTCCATGTTTGGAACTTGCCCTGCTTGTGACAGCCTTTTCTCACAGGCTTCAGTGAAGAACATGTAGCATCCCCTGTTCCCAGATGGGTTGCAATACCTTGTCAAAATGTGTGTGAGATACAGGAAATCAAACACGCTTTTGGCTACTGTATCCTTTCCCCTTTTCCTCTAGATTTGGTTGCGTTCCTGACAGTGTTAGATTTTTTTCTACAGTATCATTGCCTAAGTTGCTATGGTGTGGAAGCCTTTTGGAGTTGTTCAGTATAACCTTTTCTTTACTAGTTTAGAGTTGCTTAACCAACTCCTTAACTCCTTGGAAATTACCAAGTGCACCAGGAGTCCAAATGCATTTTCTCCCTCCTCCTCTGGTTTCCTTACACTCTGCTTCCTGTGCAGGGACAGAGTTTTCTCAGCCTTTCTTAGGACTGCTCTGTGCTATCCCTAGTTTATCTGTGATAGGCTGTCCCTGGAAAGTGAGTATGGTCTAGGAATGGTCACGTGGGTGTTCAGGAATGAACTACCTCTAATTCCTAAGTTGGAGAGATCCTTAATCTATAAAGGACTGGTTCCCTAAAGTAGTGCTTCTCAAACCTGAATGTGCATGCAAGTCTTCTGAGATCTTATTAAAACAAATTCTAATTCACTATGCAGAATCTCTCAGAGGTGCTGATGCTATTGGTCCACGGACCACCTTTTGAGAAGTCAGGTCCCCTAGCATCTGAGATTCTAGAGGGAATTCATAGGAGCTGGTGAACTTTGGAGACAGTTTAATCTAGACCCTGAGTTTTCCCTTAAATTTTCTGGAAACCAAAACAAAAATGTTTTAATAAAACAAAATACTTCTCCCATGTACTTCAAAACACGTCTATTCCAGATATACTCCAGCAGCTGCAGTCAGGTAGGAATTCAGTTTCTTAAAGAAATCAACATTTGTCTTTAATCAGAAATTTTGCTGTGACTAGTTACATAGTTGCAAAACCTGGATGGATATGCTCCAGGTGTTGTCAGGGTGATGTCTCTGGTCTTTTGGTGTGTTATCCACGTCATGCCTCTAAAATGTATATGTGATTTATGCTTTGAGAAGAGGGCCCATCTGGCTGTTTTAGTCATAAATTTCCACAGGTGATTTATTAATCAGAGGTAAGAGTTGGATCCCTCTAATTGGTCAGTTTTACTTTTCTCTAGGTTCAGTTAAGCTTTCATAGCAATTTAGGCAGACATCATCTGATTCCTTTATCATGAAACTTACATCTAACCAAAATCCAGCAGTGGAAGACCTTGTGTGTTACATTTCTTGGGAGTGATTTTGCCTTAGTCCTTTCAGTAAAAGGCTGATCTCTCTCTGACCAGAGTGTATATCTATTAGATTCTTCCAGTTTTTGCTGGTAGTTACTTTAAAATCAAAGTTACAGCTGCATTTTAACCATCATAGTTAAAACAGTGATTTTTTAAAAAAAGACATGCATCTGTCTGCTGAATGCTATTATGAAGCCAGTTTTGAAATGTCAGTGAACTTCTGAAAGTTTAAAGCATATTTTTTGGTTCTTTTATGATCACTGCAGTTTTCTTTTAGGTTCATATTTTATCTATTTTTTGTTATCTAAAACTTAGGCCTGGGAGGGAAGTGACTCACTTGTAATTCCACCTTTGCCTGATAATGATTATTTATCTTGGAGCTGGATTAGAACTGCAGTCATCCGTTGGTATCCCAGAACAATTGTTTCCAGGAGTCTCTGCAGATACCAAAATCTGCGGATGTTCAAATGCCTTATGTAGAATGGCAGAGCACAATGATAACACTCAGCCCTCTGCATCCACAAATTTCAGTGGATACAGACAGTCAGCTATAGTTTTATGTGGTTGTACGTGTTGAGAATTGATTGAAACGGTGGGGAGGGGAAGGAGAGGAAGACTTTATTTGTATAAATGTATCAAGACTTCATAGTTTATGCTAATTTCTATAACTTAAAAAGTCTTTGTCACTTAGCTTCTTCTCTAGAAGGATGAAGCAAAGTTAAAAATTTGTATGTTCCTCTTACTGGACTATATTTAAAAGTCCAAATGATTTATCTAATTTTTTTGTTTGTTTGTTTGTTTGTAAGTCAGAACCAGTTCCTTCTGGTGACTGGCTTAGGTTGAAATATTACAATTGTAATAGTAATAGTATTCATCATTATTGGGGTGGTAGTAGTGGTTGTTCCATTGTTTTAGCTGTGAAAGAATCTAAGCCCCACCCTGTATGCAACATCTTGGTAACTTGGTGGACTATCTGCTTGGCTCTTGAACACCTCACTTCTCCTAGTAGCTGAAGGAATTCTGTCAGTGTGTGGATTCAAACCATAGCTGAAAGAACTTGCCAAGCCCTGTCCTTGTGCCCTTGTCTCCATACAGTCATTTTTGTTCCATCTCAATGCTGCAGCATTTACAGAAATGCTGGGAACTCCATGCCTGACCTCTGCAGACAGTAATGATGTGAAACGCAATTGTATATTTTTGTTAAGCTCTGAGAAACATGACAAATTGCCATCATCCACAATTCCCCTCTCTGCTTCTCAGAAAAGACAGTGTTGACCCAAGCATTGTGATAAATAACTTCTGGTAATAATTGTGAAAGCTGAGGGAGAGTAATGTTTTGCTTTGCAGCCATCCAGCTGCCTGGTACTTCTGTTTGTAACAGTCAAGGAATTTTTTTTCTGAAAATGAGCAAAAGTTGTGAAGCTAAGAGCCACATCCTTTGGAAATGGTTGAGTGAAATACTGAAATGCAAAAACAAATACTGAAATATGCCAAAGCAAGCTCATAAATTTTGATCCATCGTTGCAGATCTCCATCAGAGAATCATGGATGGGCCATCCTTTGAATGTACATTTTAAATGCAAAAGATAAGCAAAATAAAGAGTCTTTGTGACAACTCATACAAGAAAGATCATGAAAGAGACAGACGTCTGGAGAGAACCACACCAGGACTGTGAGGGGCCAAGGCCCTAGCACACAGGTTTATCTCGTGATCTTAAGTAAGGAAAGAAAGGGATGGATAGCTTCTTTAAGAAAGAGGATGATATAGTCAGTCTGTGTTTGAAGATGTATAATTGTCATCAGTTCATAGATTTTCCTTCCATGCACTTACAAAGAACAGTAAAAGAAATCATTGCATCACTGGGATTTTGAAGTTCAGTTTAAAAAAAAAAAAGGAAAACACAAAGCCAACCATTTGACTCTCCAAGATATAAATTTCACACCTCAATCTTGTGACTGAGAGTATATTAATGGGTGCTATGCATATTAATAATGAAGCGGTACTAATCTGTTGTACTGAAAAATAAATGAAGGATCAAGAAATACTCTCAAATATATCTTGTGACCCAAACTTGGAAGATAGTCCTGGAATGACAAATGATTAATTAGAAGAATATTGACCTCAGCCACCGGAAATTAAGGTATCAGTAAGATAAAAATCCTTGAGAAATTAATTTTAAATAACTTCATTTTTTTCCATCACAATGGCATATTTTCTGATACCCTTGTACTGTCTGTTACCAAATAACAGTGAAATATGGTGTATAATTTAAGACTCAGTAAATCCCAGTAACCCTGAACAGCTAAAAAGGAATGACATGTTGACATCAAAATTAAGAGGCACAGAGGAGGGAAGGGGGGGCCATGCTGCCTATCCACCGCAGTGTTTCTTGAATCCTTACTTGCATCCTCAAACCTGTGTCCTGGCAACCTCTTTATCCCATTTCTACTTCCTTGGTGGTGCTTTTTTGAAATTGGTAGCTGGTGAAGAATCTTTCTGCAATGGGGGAGACCCTGGTTCAATTCCTGGGTCAGGAAGATCCCCTGGAGAAGGGATAGGCTACCCACTCCAGTATTCTTGTGCTTCCTTGCTGGCTCAGATGGTAAAGAAAACCCCTGCAATGTGAGAAACATGGGTAGATCCCTGGGTTGGGAAGATTCCCTGGAGAGGGGCATGGCAACCCACTCTTGTATTCTTGCCTGGAGAATCCCCACGGACAGAGGAGCCTGGCAGTCCATGCATGGGGTCGCAAAGAGTTGGACATGACTGAGCAACTATTCACACAAGATATGAAGCAAGACAGCAGAGTTCTTTTGAAGACTGAAAAGATTTCATCCCTCAATTGTTTTTAACTGATGCCCTTAAAACACAAAGTTAAACATGGAAATTCTAGACTACTTCAAAGCAATTCACTTTTTAAATTGACTGTTTAAAATTTTTCTAATGAAGACTAATTGCCTTATAGACCTTCCTCCCCTTCCTGTCAGTGTACCTGTGAGCTAGGGTTCTAAATGAGGATATGGTCTTTCTCTTCTGAAAGTAGCCCAGGATAAACAGAGATGACCCATTCTTTATTAAGTGGGCCTCATTTCCTGCTTCCAGGACTGTGGCCCCCCCAGCCAGGAGGGACTAATTTCCCTTTGACCAGTGAAGGAACGAGCAACTGTAACAGTTGAATGTGAAAGTTGCTCAGTTGTGTCCAACTGTTTGTGACCCCATGAATTATACAGTTCATGGAATTCTCCAGTCCAGAATACTAGAGTGGGTAGCCTTTCCCTTCTCCAGGGGATCTTCCCGACCCAGGAATCGAACCAGAGTCTCCTGCATTGTAGGTGGATCCTTTACCAACTGAGCTATCAGGGAGCTACTTCTTTTTGTGGAATCCTTCAGTGGAAGTTCTCTTGTTCTGCATCTTTTAAGATAATTTGAATTTCATATGCATTAATGATTCTGTGCAGTACTCCCTCATTATACCCATCTCCTGGCCATGTAGGTGTTTGCAGCTTTCAAACTGGGCACATAACTCAGGACTGCAAAGAAAAAAATTGCCTTTCAGAAGGAAAAAAAAGCTCAAATTCCAATTAATCTAGTGCTGGCTTCTCAAAATAGCCGTGTGCTGAAGGATCCATTTTTGAATTCCCAGTCTGCTTGGACCATTGCTTTAGTAGACAGAGTAAAAATGAATTCGTAGAAAAATGAAATGGAAAAAGACACATCCACATTTTTTTTAAGTGTTATTGGATTCAACAGTCATAAAATTACTCCATCCAAGTTCTGCAAAAGTTTCTGAAGATTCATTGTCAGTTTCTTCTCTTATTACAGAATAGGACCAGAGAGCACACTAGTCTCTGTATTAGTCCGTGGCCCACACTTCGAGTAGCTCTAATCTGCTGCTGCTGCTGCTAAGTTGCTTCAGTCGTGTCCGACTCTGTGCGACCCTATAGACAACAGCCCACCAGGCTCCCCCCGCCCCTGGGATTCTCCAGGCAAGAACACTGGAGTGGGTTGCCATTTCCTCCTCCAATGCATGAAAGTGAAACGTGAAAGTGAAGTCGCTCAGTCGTGTCTGACTCTTCGTGACCCCATGGACTGCAGCCTACCAGGCTCCTCCGCCCATGGGATTCTCCAGGCAAGAGTACTGGTCTAGCACACTGATATTCACTCACTTACAACCATTGCCGTTCCAACTCATCTTGTTCTTTTAATAAATTGTTGTTTAAACCTTTAGAAAAAGTATTGCACTTAAGACAAGGCTGTGTGACTTTTAAGTGGCAAATGCTTGTTTTTCTGCGTTTCACATTTCTTTGATTTCATTTCTTGTCACTCATTATGAATCTCGCCCAGCCGGTTCTGCCTATTACAGTACCAAACGGTGCTATCAAGTGTTTTCAATAACATCCGCCTAGATGCCTTACATATCTTAACATAGTTTTTACTTACATTATTTAATTGAAAAAAGCTAATCTTTGTGTTGTTAAAATTACTTTTAAAGTTATAGCAAAATAGTCCCATTAAATTCAAATCTCATTCATATCTCAAGCAGTTAAAAAATATTTAAGTTCCATGAATTTCTCGTTCAGATTGGGTACCTAGAAAAATAACATTAATTATGCAGAATACCAAGGAGGGCATGGCAACCCACTCCAGTTTTCTTGCCTGGAGAATCCCATGGACAGAAGAGCCTGGCAGGCTACAGTCCATGGGGTCACAAAGAGTCAGACAGGACTGAAGCAACTGGGCATGCACACATGCGTGCAGAATACCAATATGATGGTCCTTGCGCACCAGATACGGTCTGCTGTTGGTGGTTAGGTGAGCTTCTCTCTTCCCAATGCATAGGGCAGTAAAGTTTAACATGGGAAGAACTCAAGGGGGTGCACTTGCTGTCTTGCAGTGTTTGCAGAGCTGCCATGTGGGCAGGAAGGTTGAGGAGCCCTTTGTGACTGGAGCGCACATGGACCAATACGTAGAAGTCAAGAGAGAGGCTGATTTCAATTCAGTGAAGGGGTTCCCAAAAAGCACACACATGTATAGAGGGAGACAAGGAGGAGCTGAAGAACTCTTGGGGACTTTGAGCTCTGTGAGGTCCTGTGTTGCACATGTGCCTGCTGGAAAGAGCATGAGAGTAGAATGCAAGCTCGGGATGCTCACTCTGGAAATGGAAGTGAGCCAGGCACATATGGGAATGGAAATGGAAGAAGGCCTTGACAGTGGGAGAGAGACTGTGAGGCAGGCATGTGACTGTACCCATGCTGTGGAAACAGACTGATTTGGGTGACTTATGGTGTTGTCCATCTTCGAGAAACTGAGATAGCGCATCCTGGTCTCTGTGATGGAGACATCCTACTCCCTCTTTCCCTCCTCTCCTTCCTTTCTTCCTTTCCCCCCTCTAGTTATGAAATAGCTTAAACTGATAAAAGCTACCAGATTTAATATTTTGCTATGTTTTCTCCATTTCCTCTCTCAATGTCATCAGTTCAGTTCAGTTCAGTTGCTCAGTCGTGTCCAACTCTGCGACCCCATGAATGGCAGCACGCCAGGCCTCCCTAACCATCACCAACTCCCGGAGTTCACTCAAACTCACGTTCATCAAGTCGACGATGCCATCCAACCATCTCATCCTCTGTCATCCCCTTCTCCTCCTGCCCTCAATCCCTCCAGCATCAGAGTCATTTCCAATGAGTCAACTCTTCATGTGAGGTGGACAAAGTACCTGAGTTTCAGCTTCAGCATCATTCCTTCCAAAGAACACCCAGGGCTGATCTCCTTTAGAATGGACTGGTTGGATCTCCTTGCAGTCCAAGGGACTCTCAAGAGTCTTCTCCAACACCACAGTTCAAAAGCATCAATTCTTCGGTGCTCAGCTTTCTTCACAGTCCAACTCTCACATCCATACATGACCACTGGAAAAACCATAGCCTTGACTAGATGGACCTTTGTTGACAAAGTAATGTCTCTGCTTTTGAATATGCTATCTAGGTTGGTCATAACTTTCCTTCCAAGGAGTAAGCGTCTTTTAATTTCATGGCTGCAGTCACCATCTGCAGTGATTTTGGAGCCCCAAAAAATAAAGTCTGACACTGTTTCCACTGTTTCCCTATCTATTTCCCATGAAGTGATGGGACCAGATGCCATGATCTTCGTTTTCTGAATGTTGAGCTTTAAGCCAACTTTTTCAGTTTCCTCTTTCACTTTCAAGAGGCTTTTCAGTTCCTCTTCACTTTCTGCCATATGGATGCAGCTAAAGCTGTATCAGGCTTCCCTGGTGGCTCTGCAGTAAAGAATCCACCTGCCAATGCAGGAGACCTGGGTTTAATCCCTGGGTTGGGAAGATCCCCTGGAGAAGGAAACGGCAACCCATTCCAGTATTCTTGCCTGGAGAATTCTGTGGACAGGAGTCTGACAGGCTGCAGTCCATGGGGTTACAACAGAGTTCAGCACAACTTAGTGACTAAACAACAGAGCTGTATCACCACCATTTAATTCTTCTCCCTTCTTTCCTTCTCAGAGGTGGCCACTGAATTGTTCAGAAACTCTTTGTCTCTTGTGAGATTCCTCTCATGTGAGGAATTTTATGTGTATTTTATAACTGTTGCACAGCTAAGGCAATTCTGAGTGGTGATGGTTTTTTTAACATCTTTGGTATAAGCAATAGAGGTAGAAGGTTTGAGGGCTTTGCTAAAATTTATGTTGTTAAAATCAGCCTTTAATAACTATCATATATATGTGGGTGTTTTCTATCTTGTGATCTGTTAACATATACAAAACTGTGAGCTGCAAAGGTTACTCTGATTAAAGACACAGATTTTGATACCAAGAATGCTATAGTCACCTGTCTCATGGTAATCAGACCCAGAAGGGACTAGAAGGTGATAAACATAATACATTCATTCATGCAATTAGTTTAGTCACTTCTTTCCTCTATTAGTTCAGTGTTTAAAGGAATGCCCTGTGCCAGCCACTGTACTAGGCTTCAGGGATACAAGGCAGGGGACAGAAATCCCTGCTTTCGTAAAGTTGACAGTCTAGTTATGAGAAAACAGGAAAACCAACAGACATGTCAGATGGAGAAGAAATGTGTTCCACGGAAGACTGTAAAACAGGGTAGGGGAATAGGCAGTGTGGATTGAAGACGACTGCTGTCTCATTTGGGGTGATCAGCAAAGGCCTCTCTAATATAAAGACACGTGAGCCTTCCTCCCTTCCTCAAGGAAGTGAGGGACAGGCTTTGGGAGTGGAGGAAAGTGCCTTTTAGGGATCAGTAAGAGGGGTTGAAGGCAGGAATGTGCTTTGTGTGGGGAGAACTGCGAGGCAGCGTGTATGGGTGGTGTGAGCCAGAGGAGATGTGATCACAGTCCCTCCTCAAAACAATCCTGGACTGAGCTGTAGCTATTATTATACCCATTTTTACACAAGAGGAAACTAATGCCTGGTTAGGGGACTTGCTCAAGGTCACACTTGCTGTGGATGACAGTGCCAGGACTAGCCCATCTCCTGAATTCCAAAACACCACCATTTCCTAGACCACAACTTTATGTACAAAGACACGGTCTGATCTTACCTTTGTAGCTCATTGTTCGGTGGAATTACATAAAATCCCGGGACATCAGTTTCCGATGGATAAAGCCATGGAAGGAAGATTCACGGTTGTTGTGAGAGTCACACAGGATGACGTGAATGGGGCCCTGTGGGCTGCAGTGCTGCCTGCTCCCGACAGCTGCCGGGACTGGTCGGCGCCTGTGGCTGGGTTCCTGGTCGGCAGGCTTCGAGTTTGTAAATAGACCTTATTCAAGGCTAAACCCATGTAACCGGCACGGAGCATCTTTGATCCTTATAGATGCCCCATGTTCTAATTTTCCAGGAATCGTTGAGTCAGGTTCAATGTAGATTCTAACAAATTGAGACATACTTCAGTGACTCTGCATCTCTTTTCTGCTTGTCTCTGAAGATCACACAGAAATGCAAATATGGTTGGATGCATTTAGCTGGCACAGACTCCACTGCTGTGTATTTTACCTGTCTCTATTTCAAGTGCATGTTCCTTTGTAATTTCTGGTTTCCTTTTATGTTCTGCCAAATCCCATTAACATTATCCTTGAGCTGTGTAATCTTGAGTTAGCTACTAGGAGCAATGGGGTTTGCCCAAAGTGGAACCTGACAACTGGGAGTGACGAGCTGCTTTGTGCCAGCACTGTGGCCCAGCCTAGCCATACTCCTCCAGGGCTATTGGTGTCTCCTCAAGAGAGCTGCTGGCCTGGTGGTCCTGGCACAACCTAAGCTTTTTTAGGTCTGTTTGGTTGGAGTAGTAGGCGAAGGATCATTTCTAAGTAGGCAGTCTTAGAAAAGTGCTTTCCAGGCAGAAGGGACAAAAAGAGATGCAATTTAAGGACCAAAAAAGGTCGGTGTGTCTGGAGCACAATGGGAGTGGAGAAGAAGTGAGATTGAGTTGCTCGGTGGGTCCAGAGCCCATAAGGCCTTGTCAAGCATGATCTGGAGCTTAGATTTATCATGTGGATGATGGGGCATGGAGGAAGTTTTAAGCAAAGATGTAACATGACATGTTTTATATTCCTGCTACCATGAGGACAAATGGGGTCACAGTGTATACCAGTTAGGCAACTGGTGCAGGGTTCAGTTGAGATATGATTGGCTGTGGCCAAGTGGAGGCCACAGAAGCGATGGAAAGTGGTGGATTCAGGATATATGTTGAGGTGCCACTAACAAGTTGATTATGGATTGATTTGGGTGAGATGGGTAGGGAAAGAATGGAATCAAGATAATTCCTACTGTTGTGCTGTGAGTTAAATTAGTTATACCATTTACTGTAAAGATGAAAGACTCCAGGAGGTATGGATTAGGAAAGACTGGAAAAGGGAGGAGATAGCAAATCAGTGATGCTATTTGGCAGTATTATGCTGGAGAGACCTGTGATGGACACCTTGGTTGGACTGTTGGGTCATTGGTTGCAGCCCAGAGCTCGGGAAAATGTGTGCTGGAGGGACAGACTTGGGATGCTTTAGCATTGACATGATGCTTAAAGCAATCCATTGGATGGTTAAGATCACATAGGAGAGTATAGCAAAGAGATGGATCTGGGATGCTCAACATTCAGAGAGCTAACAGGAGGAGGAAGAGTCAGAAGAGGGAATAGAAGGAAGCACCTGCCAAAAGTGGGAAAAAAGGATTTGGTGAACTTTCTTAAAAGAGAGACTAATCAGTGTCTTTTTCATGGAAAGAGTGTTACTGGTATAATTCCTTCAAATACAAGAACATTTCATGCTGACTAACTTTAGTTTTTTTAATTAAAATATCACATTAATTAAATTAATTACATTAAAATTTAAAAGCAATGCCTTTTCATTCTTAAAAAAATTGTAAATAAAAAGTATAGAGAAGAAGAGAAATCAGTTAAAATTTGAAGACTCTTAGAAATTCAAATTTCAAATACTAACATTTTAGTGTGTTTTCCCAATCATTCCTCATGCTTCCAAGGCATTTTTATATAGCTGAGGTGATACTGCATAGATATAGACAACTGTGTATGATGCTGTTTATATGCTACATTATAATTAAAGCAATTCCTTGTGTTACACATTTCAAAATAAAAATTTAATTTCTGCATATGTATTTTTAAACTTATTTTTTAAATGCTTCCAAATCTGTATCTTTGCTATTCTTGAACAGTTTCTGATTTCTTTGTTTTTCCTCTCGGGAGAAAAAGTGAAGTAGACAGTTCATCTCCTTGACCTAATAATTCCCTACTGTATCAGTTGCCTGGGCTTCCCAGGTAGCACAGTGGTAAAGAGTCTGCCTGTTGATGCAGGAGATGCAAGAGACGCAAGTTGGATCCCTGGGTTGGCAGGATCCCCTGGAGGAGGAATTGGCAACCCACTCCAGTATCCTTGCCGGGGAAATCCCATGGACAGAGGCACCTGGAGGGCTACCGCCCATGGGGTCACGAAAGAGTAGGACACAACTGAGCAGCTGAGCACATATCAGTTGTCTCGAAAGAAAAAGAAAAAATGTCTGTCAAAGCTGCCTGCTTAGAAATTGGCTTAGCAAGGTTCGCTCTAGTGAGGGATATGAAAACCTTGTGATTCAGCTCTATCCTTCATTTTCCTGTAGTTCTCACATTAAAATTTTTCACAAATATTCCATCTTTAGATTAGATTTCCTAACAAAGCAATCCTTTAAAATATCAAAATCCAGTACAGGGACAGGGGAGCCTGGTGGGCTGCCGTCTCTGGGGTCACACAGAGTCGGATACGACTGATACGACTTAGCAGCAGCAGCAGTGACTTAAAAAATAAGATGACAGATAAAAAAGAGAAATATTGCTGAAAAATACAGTATTCTGTATTTGAAATTCTGTAAAGTAGAAATCTAAATACACTTTTTGCACACAAAAGATCATAATCAATGATAGTTGAGACAGTCACTCTTTCTGACCTGTTGATTAGATTGCTGTACATAAAAATCATTAAAATAGCATCATAAAAAAAGACTAAATTAAAATGTACAAATATATCATACCTGGTTTTTAAATTTTTATATATTGTGGAATACCATTAATATGTCTTTAATCCTGTGTATTTTTAGTCTAATGGGGCAATTTATATGCAAAATTTAAATATAATATTCATGTTACAGTATTAATGTTTGAATTGAGAAGAGTAGAGACCATTCTCAGATCTCTAAATAAAAAGTCCATTCATGGACTTTTTAAAGAAAATCTGATTATTTGGAACAGTGGAAATACATCTTTAATCAGGATACATTCACCTTTTAGAGAAAGTATATAATAAAGAAATGATCATTAGAAATGGTTGATGAATGTTCTGGGAATGTGTCCATTTTTTCCACTCCAAGTTTTTACTCTCAAGTTTCCATCACCATCACTTGCTACAGTGGATAGGACGGTTTCTATGGCCCACAATGTATCTCCCATTGCACTTAGGCACCATCTTCTATGAAGGGCATGTGTGCATGTGCTCAGGTGTAAGGAACCAACAACTACTTGAGCTTCAACCACAAGCAGACCCTCTGTTGTTCACCCAAGGTTTTGTAAAGGAACTGACACACAAAATGTCTTAAGTATTTCTTGTTGGAGTAAGTGAAAACCAACGTTCTAGAAACAACAGTGATTCCAGCTGGGAGAGGATTGTACAACATGTAGAACTAGGCTGGGGCACCTAGCCTCATGGGCTTTCTTCCTCCTTTGGCACTCCTGCTCCATGGGTTGCAGAGCCAGAGTTCCAAGTTGTTTGTAGATTAGAACAGCAGACTTCCTGTAGTTTCTCTAGGTTTGCTTCTTAGATGGACTGGGACAAGAGAGCAAAAAACCAGACGCATAGAGTGGCGAGTGCAGAGCAAGACTCAGATTCAACAAAACCGTACTGAACGTCAGCTGCATCCAGGCACTTCATAATCACTTTCCCATGTTCCTCATGTAAGATGACACTCCTCTACATAGACTACATTGGCCCAATTTATTGATGCGCAAATTAAAGCTTAGAAAATGTAAATAATCTGACTCAGGCTCCCTTGTGTACAAAGTGCAAGTGTTAGTGGCTCAGTCGTGTCTGACTCTTTGAAACCCCGTGGACTGTAACCGGCCAGGATCCTCTGTCCATGGAATTCTCCAGGCAAGAATGCTGGAGTGGATTTACCATTTCCTTCTCCAGGGGATTTTCCCAACCCAGGGACTGAACCTGGGTCTTCTGCATTGCAGGCAGATTCTTTACCATCTGAGCCACCACAGGCAAGACTGAAATTCGAACTCAAGCTTTCAGATGTTTGAGCTACCTTTGAGACTTTCAAATAAATAGCCCCAAAGACTGGATGGGTAAATGTTTTTAAGTCTGAATCCTATTGAAGATGGTTTTTCATCTCTCCCTTTTCTTCTTCTTTTTAAAAATGTATTGAAGTATAATTGATTTACAATACTATAGTAGTTTCAGGAGTACAATATAGTGATTTTTATACTTTTATAGATTATGTACTATACAAAGTTATTATAAAATATTGACTATATTCCCTGTGTTGTAGATTACATCTCTGTGATTTATTTTATAACTGTTAATTTGTACCTTTTCCCTAATTATATTTTTATTGAAGTATAATTAATATGCAATATTAAGTGTTGTAGATATACAACATAGTCCCAATTTTTACAGGTTATACTTCATATATAGTTATTATGAAATACTGGATATGTTCCATGTGTTGAACAATATATCCTCATAGCTTATTTATTTTATGCATAATAGTTTGTACCTCTTAATCTCATACCTCTATACCTCCCCTCCCCCTTCCCTGTCCGCAGTGGCCACCACTAGCTTGTTTTCTGTATCTGTGAGTCTGCTTCTTTTTTGTCATATTCACTAGTTTTATTTTTTAGATTCTACTCATTTGTCCCTTTTCTCATCATCAATTAAAAAAGAATCCATAAAACCATGGCAGATTCCAGTAAATCACAGAATTCTCTGTTTGGAAAGAACAGCCTTATATTCGGGGAACAGAGGTACAAAGAGAACAAGTGATTTAGCCACATCCACACTGCCACTCATGACAAAGCCAAGGCTCAAAACCCTTAGGCTGAGTCTTTCGACATCCTCTTAATAGCCAGTATTCAAATGACGGGCAACTTTCCAGCCACTGGTTATAGTCAAATAGAGCTGCTTTAGATGAATCGAGGGAGTGTTAGAGCAGCAACTCCCTATCACTTAGATGGGGTGCTTGACCTAACTATGTAGGTGTGAAGTTGTAGTGTGATGTAGTTCACCAACATTATTCCATAAAACCAGGTCAGTAACTGGTGGGGGGCGGTTGGTGTTTGGACTGGACATGTGGGATTTGGGGAACATATTTTATTTCAGTTCCTTAACTCTGTTGGTTCTGTATGAGTGAGTGACAAGGTCACTGACAAGCCTGCTGTTCTGGTGCTAAGCGTCTGGCAGCCTTTGCCTGTGCCCTGAGGCCAGCTCTTGAGTTGTGTGACTGAATGTCATTGTTCTTGCTCCAACGGACTATATCAAAACCTGGTTGGCATAGGAGAGAGAAACACAGGAGGAAAGATAAAACTAGTATATACACGTACAGGCTTTATATATATAAATTCTCATTTAAGGCTAGAAAATATTCTATGAAGTGAGCACTATCCCCATTTTTATAGATGGAACTCTGAAACTCGATGATACATAGTTTGTCCACATTTATAAGTGGAGTGAATGGTGAAAATTTGCTTTCAACTTGGGTTTTTAACTTTGAAGTTCATGTTCTTTTTCTACCCTTCTGTGTTAACATGCCGAAGGTGCAGATAACAAAATAAAGCATTCTTATTGTGTAGGTTTTCTTTTTCACAATAGAGAGATTTCACATTGGTTGTTCTGGCCATCTCTGACTGAACTTTTAAGCATAGTAAATTTTGGAGTTTCATTTATGTACCGATTGTAACACATCACACCAATATTTATATAGAACTTAAGAGGGTAGGTGGGGGGAGAAATAAGTGAGGGAGACTGAGGTACAAGCCTTGAGTTACAAAATAAATGAATCACAGGTATGAAATGTACAGTATAGGGAATATAGTCCATAATTATGTGATATCTTTGTATGGTGACAGATGGTAACTAGATTTATCATGGTGATCATTTTGAAATGTATAGAAATATTGAATCACTATGTGGTATACCAGGAACTAGCATAGTATAGGTCAATTATACTTCAAAAACAAACTCATAGAAAAAGAAATCAGATTTGTGGTTACCAGAGGCAGGGAGTGGGGAAAGGAGAAATTGGAGGAACATGATTAAAAGGTATAAATTTCAGTTATAAATAAGCACTAGGGATGTGATGTATAATAGGCTAAATGTACATAACATTATATTAGTATAATATGCTAAATGTAAGTTATATTTGAAAGTTGTTAAGAGTAAATCCTAAGAGTTCTCATCACAAGGAAAAAAATTGTTTCGGTTTCTTTTATTTTGTATCTATATGAGATGATGGATGGTCCCTAAACATTGTGATAATCATTTCACAATGTATGAAGTCAAAGTATCATGCTGTACACCTTATACAGTGCTATATGTTAATTGCATTCTGATAACTGGACGAAATATATATCTATAGAGAACTTTCTAATAGACTGTACAGAAAATCAAGATGAAAATTCTGTTCTCAAGTTAAATAGTATAGGAGATAAAATGTAAAGTTACATAAGCATAATGTAAAACAATGTGTCCAAGGATCACTGGAGAGACACTGCCCAGGCACTTGCACAGTTAGAGAGTTTGTTTTTTTTTTTTTTTAAACTTTACAATATTGTATTCGTTTTGCCAAATATCAAAATGAATCCGCCACAGGTATACCTGTGTTCCCCATCCTGAACCCTCCTCCCACCTACCTCCCCATACCCTCCCTCTGGGTCGTCCCAGTGCACCAGCCCCAAGCATCCAGTATCGTGCATCGAACCTGGACTGGCGACTCGTTTCGTACATGACATTATACATGTTTCACTGCTATTCTCCCAAATCTCCCCATCCTCTCCCTCTCCCACAGAGTCCATAAGACTGATCTATACATCAGTGTCTCTTTTGCTGTCTCGTACACAGGGTTATTGTTACCATCTTTCTAAATTCCATATATATGCCTTAGTATACTGTATTGGTGTTTTTCTTTCTGGCTTACTTCACTCTGTATAATAGGTTCCAGTTTCGTCCATCTCATTAGAACTGATTCAAATGTATTCTTTTTAATGGCTGAGTAATACTCCATTGTGTATATGTACCACAGCTTTCTTATCCATTCATCTGCTGATGGGCATCTAAGTTGCTT
>NW_011494753.1:9943137-9944626 GCF_000754665.1 Bison bison bison | reverse complement strand
ATAAGGCAGTTCTATTTCCAGTTTTTTAAGGAGTCTCCACACTGTTCTCCATAGTGGCTGTACTAGTTTACATTCCCACCAACAGTGTAAGAGAGTTCCCTTTTCTCCACACCCTCTCCAGCATTTATTGCTTGTAGACTTATGGATCGCAGCCATTCTGACTGGCGTGAAATGGTACCTCAGAGTGGTTTTGATTTGCATTTCTCTGATAATGAGTGATGTTGAGCATCTTTTCATGTGTTTGTTAGCCATCTGTATGTCTTCTTTGGAGAAATGTCTATTTAGTTCTTTGGCCCATTTTTTGATTGGGTCGTTTATTTTTCTGGAGTTGAGCTGTAGGAGTTGCTTGTATATTTTTGAGATTAGTTGTTTGTCAGTTGCTTCATTTGCTATTATTTTCTCCCATTCTGAAGGCTGTCTTTTCACCTTGCTAATAGTTTCCTTTGTTGTGCAGAAGCTTTTAAGTTTAATTAGGTCATATTTGTTTATTTTTGCTTTTATTTCCAATATTCTGGGAGGTGGGTCATAGAGGATCCTGCTGTGATGTATGTCGGAGAGTGCTTTGCCTATGTTCTCCTCTAGGAGTTTTATAGTTTCTGGTCTTACGTTGAGATCTTTAATCCATTTTGAGTTTATTTTTGTGTATGGTGTTACAAAGTGTTCTAGTTTCATTCTTTTACAAGTGGTTGACCAGATTTCCCAGCACCACTTGTTAAAGAGATTGTCTTTAATCCATTGTATATTCTTGCCTCCTTTGTCAAAGATAAGGTGTCCATATATGTGTGGATTTATCTCTGGGCTTTCTATTTTGTTCCATTGATCAATATTTCTGTCTTTGTGCCAGTACCATACTGTCTTGATGACTATGGCTTTGTAATAGAGCCTGAAGTCAGGTAAGTTGATTCCTCCAGTTCCATTCTTCTTTCTCAAGATAGCTTTGGCTATTCGAGGTTTTTTGTATTTCCATACAAATTGTGAAATTATTTGTTCTAGCTCTGTGAAGAATACCGTTGGTAGCTTGATAGGGATTGCATTGAATCTATAAATTGCTTTGGGTAGTATACTCATTTTCACTATATTGATTCTTCCAATCCATGAACGTGGTATATTTTTCCATCTATTAGTGTCCTCTTTGATTTCTTTCACCAGTGTTTTATAGTTTTCTATATATAGGTCTTTAGTTTCTTTAGGTAGATATATTCCTAAGTATTTTATTCTTTCTGTTGCAATGGTGAATGGAATTGTTTCCTTAATTTCTCTTTCAGTTTTCTCATTATTAGTGTATAGGAATGCAAGGGATTTCTGTGTGTTGATTTTATATCCTGCAACTTTGCTATAATCATTGATTAGTTCTAGTAATTTTCTGGTGGAGTCTTTAGGGTTTTCTATGTAGAGGATCATGTCATCTGCAAACAGTGAGAGTTTTCCTTCTTCTTTTCCAATTTAGATTCCTTTTATTTCTCTTTTTTCTGTCTCTGATTTGCTGTGG
>NW_011494753.1:9941470-9941654 GCF_000754665.1 Bison bison bison | reverse complement strand
ATCCATAGGTGTGAATGGGGTATTAAAGTCTCCCACTATTATTGTGTTATTGTTAATTTCTCCTTTCATACTTGTTAGCATTTGTCTTACATATTGCGGCGCTCCTGTGTTGGGTGCATATATATTTATAATTGTTATATCTTCTTCTTGGATTGTAGTAGAATAACAGAGGCAGAAGATAGGA
>NW_011494753.1:9938552-9941370 GCF_000754665.1 Bison bison bison | reverse complement strand
AATGGGTTGAATGCCCCAACCAAAAGACAAAGACTGGCTGAATGGATACAAAAACAAGACCCCTACATATGTTGTCTACAAGAGACCCACCTCAAAACAGGGGACACATACAGACTGAAAGTGAAGGGCTGGAAAAAGGTTTTCCATGCAAATAGGGACCAAAAGAAAGCAGGAGTAGCAATACTTATATCAGATAAAATAGACTTTAAAACAAAGGCTGTGAAAAGAGACAAAGAAGGTCACTACATAATGATCAAAGGATCAATCCAAGAAGAGAGTTTTTAGACAGGAGCCCAAGTACCAAAGCGGAGAAGGCAATGGCAAGCCACTCCAGTACTCTTGGCTGGAAAATCCCATGGATGGAGGAGCCTGGTAGGCTGCAGTCCATGGGGTCGCTAGGAGTCGGACACGACTGAGTGACTTCACTTTCACTTTTCACTTTCACACAATGGAGAAGGCAATGGCAACCCACTCCAGTGTTCTTGCCTGGAGAATCCCAGGGATGGCAGGGCCTGGTGGGCTGCTGTCTGTGGGGTCGCACAGAGTCGGACATGACTGAAGCGACGACTTAGCAGCAGCAGCAGCAAGTACCAAAGTGTGCCTGTGTTACCTTGAGTCTCTGAGCACATTGTCCAATCCATGCTCCACAGTGTTTCAACAAAACTCCAAAAGCCAAGGAGAACCAAATATCAAATGCAAATGCAAAAAATGAGAGCTCTAACAGATCTGGAAATCTCATAGGAAGACCAGTGCAGATGTGATAATTCAGAGGAGTTCAATGTTTAAAAACCTTGGTTAATAAAACATTTTTTTTTGAACCTCTGCTAAAACATTTACAAGTTTGCTTGCTGGAAGCTACTTTTCAATGTTGCTGTTAGATATCTTTCATAGATACACCAGAGTTCAAATTAACAAAAGCTATTCAGAGTTAAATTATTATTAATTCCTTTGCTTAGCTCAGTGTGATCTTTGGTGAAAATTCTAGGGTGGATCTCCTGGTTGAATTTAGACCTGCCACAATCCTGGGTATTTATACAAAGGGCCCATGGAATTATTTACAAACATAAAAAGGTCTAAATGAAGCAATAATCTCCACAAACTCTGCTACACCTTTCTCATCAAGCTCCCTCACCTTGGGAGATATTATCACATCTTATCTCTTGATTAACTTCCTCATATTTTTATTCCTTGATTGGAAAAAAAGACCTGATTGAACTCAACCAAGAGTTCCCCAAGACTAACTGGGAGATAGACAAGTAGTGTAGGTAGTCAGTACTTTACCAAAAGAATTTTTTTTTTTTAACCAAAAGATTTTAATGAATATTTGATAAGCAGTTGTCAGCCATCTAGAGCACTGTAAAGTTACCCAAAGGGTAGCGAAGTGGTCCTCACTCTTGAGATGCTTAGAGAGCATTTGTGGTAGGCAGAATAACAGCCCCACCGAAGATGTCCAAACCCTCGTCATCAGAACCTATGACTATGTAACTTTATATGGCAAGAGGGACTTGGCAGATGTCACTACAGTTAAAGACCTTGAGATGCGGAGGTTATTCAATTATATAGGTAGATCCAACCTTGTCATATTTCCTAAAAGTGAAGAACCATTTCTGGCTTTGAAAATGAAGAAGAAAAACCGTGAGCCAAAGAACATGGGTTGCCTCTTGAAGCTGAAGAAGGCAGGGAAACATCCTCTAGAAAGAAAGCCAACACCTTGATTTTGGCCCAGTGTTAGACTTTTAACCAACAGTAAGGTAATAAGATTGTGTTGTTTTCAGATGCTTTAAGTGAATGGTTATTTATTACATTAGCAGCAATAGATAACCAATGGAGAATTTTTAATTTAATTAGCCAAGCGAATGGCTATTTCACTATAGAGTAGTGATCTTTCTAGGAAAGAGAGTTCTCATCAGGTTAGTGTTACTTAGAAAGTTATACCAGGAGGTGTGGAGCTGAGCCTTCAAGAATGAGCAGTAATATTGTAAAGGGTATAGAATAGTAATACAGTAAAGGGTGGGCACTGGAGCCTTGGGGTAAAGAGGGAATCGGGGATATACAAGACATCCTTGGTATCAGTAACTAGGCCAGTCTTGCTAAAAAAAGGTTTATATAAGATTGTATTCATAGGTGAAGGAGGAAAGATGCCTTCAAGTTAGATATAAGGTGTGGAACAGTTAACACTTGAAGTTTGAATTTGGCTCATAGGATGCTGGTCACACTGTGTCATTTGGGACTTGAAGATACATCCAGGTGTAGCAAAGCATGATTGCTGAGACCAGCATCCTTCCCCTCCTCCTACCAGAGCAAGTCTGTTCTTACCTGTTTGGAGTGGGGGAGTGGGTAGAAGGGTTTTATGAGTGTGTGTGTGCCCACCAATCACCCCTGCCCTTACCTGTATTATGTATAGGGGATCTTGTTCAGATTTTGCTCAAAAAAAGATCCTACTACTTTAAATCTATAAGTGAGGAAAATTAAGTGGTTGGTGAAGCAGCCACAGTGGACTCCTTCTGCAGCCAGTGCCTTGCTGCTTTCTTGCTTTCCTCAAGACTGTTTCTATTTAGCTCTTTACACTTTTAAAAAATAAATACAGTGTCTAATTTTATTATTACTTTACAATCATTCTTAAAGACTATGTCTTGATATTCTGACTTGAAAAATGATGTCAGATCAGATCAGATCGGTCGCTCAGTCATGTCCGATTCTTTGCGACCCCATGAATCACAGCACGCCAGGCCTCCCTGTCCATCACCAACTCCCGGAGTTCACTCAGACTCATGTCCATCGAGTCAGTGATGCCATCCAGCCATCTCATCCTCTGTCG
>NW_011494753.1:9922928-9937918 GCF_000754665.1 Bison bison bison | reverse complement strand
TCACTTTCTGCCATAAGGGTGGTGTCATCTGCATATCTGAGGTTATTGATATTTCTCCCAGCAATCTTGATTCCAGCTTGTGTTTCTTCCAGTCCAGCGTTTCTCATGATGTACTCTGCATATAAGTTCAATAAACAGGGTGACAATATACTCCTTTTCCTATTTGGAACCAGTCTGTTGTTCCATGCCCAGTTCTAACTGTTGCTTCCTGACCTGCATACAACTTTCTCAAGAGGCAGATCAGGTGTTCTGGTATTCCCATCTCTTGAAGAATTTTCCACAGTTTATTGTGATCCACACAGTCAAAGGCACCTAAAGATAAAGCCTGTTATATTTAACAATACTTTTTTAGCAAACATACCTGTTCAAAAGGGACCATGTTGTTGTTGTTGTCAGTCACCCAGTCATGTCTGATTCCTTGCAACACCATGGACTACAGCATGCCAGGCCTCCCTGTCCCTCACCATCTCCCAAAGTTTGCCCAAAGTCATGTCCATTGCATCGGTGATGCCATCCAGCCATCTCATCCTCTGACGCCCTCCTCTCCTTTTGCCCTCAATCTTTCCCAATATCAAGGACTTTTCCAGTGAATCAGCTGTTTGCATCAGATGACCGAAATACTGGAGTTTCAGCTTCAGCATCAGTCCTTCCAAAGAGTATTCAGAGTTGATTTCCCTTAAGATTAACTGGTTTGATCTGCTTGCTGTCCAAGGGACTCTCAGGACTCTCTCCAGCACCGCAATTCGAAGGCATCAATTCTTCAATGCTCCACCTTCTTCACGGTCCAGCTCTTACAATCCTCCGTGACCACTGGGGAAGACCATAGCCTTAACTATGCAGACTTTTGTCAGTAGAGTAATATCTCTGCTTTTCAAAACACTGTCTAGGTTTGTCATAGCTTTCCTGCCAAGAAATAAACATCTTCTGATTTCATGCCTGCAGTCACCATCTGCAGTGATTTTAGAGCCCAAAAGAGGAAATCTGTCACTGCTTCTATGTTTTCCCCCTCTCTATTTGCCAAGAAGTAATGGGGCCAGATGTCATGATCTTAGTTTTTTTAATATTTAGTTTTAATATTTAGTTGGTTCTTTCACTCTCCTCCTTCACCTTCATCAAGAGGCTCTTTAATTTCCTCTTTGCTTTCTGCCATTAGAGTGGTATCATCTGCATATCTGAGGTTGTTGATGTTTCTCCCACCTATCTTGATTCCAGGTTGTAACTCATGCAGTTAGAACCCTGTACGGAACAATTGATTGGTTCAAGATTGAGAAAGGAGTATGACAGGGCTGTGTGCTATCACCCTATTTGTTGAATCTGTACGCTGAGCACATCATGAGAAATGCTGGGATGGATGAGTTACAAAAGGGACCATAAATGTCATTATACCTGGCTTTTGTTTTTGCTAGATTTTATCTTTCCTTGTCTATGGCATATATTACGGTAACATTTTTGTTTACATCAGGTATAGTATTCTAACACATAAAGGTACCCATAACCAAAACCCTATCATTGGACACTCAGATTTGTTTTTCTAATTTTTACTTGTAAGAAGCAATTTTACAGTGGACATTCTTGCAGCTAAAGCATTACCTTTTCATTAGCCAAAAATAAAAGAAGGTATTTCTTACCTATAATCAGATTTTCAGCTTTTGGATGCACAAATATCAAATAATTAAATGTTAAAAAAATTTTTTTTAAGTCTGTCCCTCAAAGCAAAGGAAATAAAAACAAAAATAAACAAATGAGATCTAAATAAACTTTAAAACTTTTGCAAAGCTTAGGAAACCACCAGCAAAACTAAAAGACAACCAGTTGAATGGGAACAGATGCTTGTGAATGATATGACCAATATGGGGTTAATATCCAATATATGTAAACAGTTCATACAACTCAGCATCAAAAAAAACTTGATTAAAAAACGGGCAAAAGAGGACATGCAGATGGCACATGAAAAGATGCTCAACATCGCTAGTCATCAGGGAAATGCAAATCAGAATCACAATGAGATATCACCTCACACCTGTCAGAATGCCTATCATCAAAATGAACACAAATAACAACTGTTGACCAGGATTTGGAGACAAGGGAACTCTCGTACACTGTTGGTGGGGTTGTAAATTAGTGCAGTCGCTGTGGAGAACAGTATGGAGACTCCTCAAAAAACTGAAAATAGTATGTTACCCACAGTAACATACATAATAATATCCGTTATTAAGTAACATAATAGTATCTGTTCCTGGGTATATATACAAAAAAACAAAGGCACTAATTCTAAAAGATACATGTACCCCAGTGTTCATAGCGGTATCATTTACTGCCAAGTTATGGAAGCAACCTAAGTGTGCATCAACAGATGAATGGATACAGAAGATGTACATACACCGTGGAATACTGCTCACCCGTAATTAAGACTGACATTTTTGCCATTTACAGCAACGTAGGTGGACTTGGAGGGCATTGTGCTAAGTGAAATAAGTCATACAGAGAAAGATAAATACGATATATCACTTACATGTGGAATATAAAAATTACAACAAGCTAGGGAATAAAACAAAAAGAAGTAGACTCACAAATATGAAGGACAAACTAATGATTATCAATGGTGGGGGTGACGAGGGGAGAAGTATCAGGGTAGAAGATGAAAAAAAATCACATATGTGAAACTTTTGAAAATTGGAAAGTACTGTAGAATTTATGGAATCTTTCATTAATAAAGAGAGAAGAAAACCAATGTCTTCGGTGTTGTTCATTATTTTACTGAGAGATTACACATGTGCGGTGAAATGTGTACATCTCAAGTGTACTGCTTAATGATATTTTACACATGTGAACGTCTATTTGAATACCCACCAGACTGAGATATAGAACACATTCTTGGCATCTCAGAAAGCTCCTTTGTTCCCCTTCCCAGGCAAAGGCCTCAGTCTTCAGATGTAACCACTATTCTGGCTCTTCTCACCGTAGATTACTTTTGCCTGTTGATGAACTTAATGTAAGTGGAATCATACAGTGTGGGCTCACTCTGTTAGGTCTGGTTTCTTTTGTTTAGTATGCTTTTGAGAATAATCTGCATCGTTGCTTGTGTTGGTATATAGTACCTTTCTACTGAGGAGTAAAGGTATGCATGTATAGATAAGCACTGCTGTGTTTATCCCTTCTCTCACTGATGTGCATTTGGGTTGCTTCCAGTTTTTGATCATTTTGAATAAAGTTGCTTTGTACATTCCATGCTCAGTCTTTGATGTGAGCTCATTTCTCTTGGGTACACAGCTTGGAGTGGAATTGCTGGGTCATAGGAATGTTATGCTTAATTTTATCAGAAACTGCCAACAGTTTTCCAAGTGCTTGTAACACTTTGCACTCCACTTGGAGAGGTATAAATATTTTTGTTGTTCCGAATCATAGCCTTCACATGGTATTGCCAGTCTTATTTATGTATCAGCTCATTCATTAATGCATGCATGACAACATGGTGGGCATGTTGTGGGTTTCTTTTTTTTTAATCTAAAAGAAGTGTATGTCTAAATGATCTTAAATAGTTGTTCTCATCATACTGGATTTGAGAAACTTAATTGTAGAAAACATAATGAAAGAAAATGTTAATATATTCTATACTTAATCTTACTTTTTAATAGGAAAAAGGCAAAAACAAAAACAAAAAACCTATACAGGCCAATTAAATAAATTCTTTTCCTCTATTTATTTAAAATAAGACTAGTAATTAAATTCTCAGTTTTGAGATTTGGCTTTAAAATATAAATGTTTTGCTCTAAGTTATAAATTTCAAGACTCAGTCTGTCCTCGGATAATACAGTTTATGCTGCCACAAGCAGAATTGCTCCTCCTTCTCCCAATTAAGCAGACATCCTGATCTTTATTGCCTTCAGCTCTGCTTTAGATGTTGCTGGTCATCGTTTATTTCTGATATTTAGTGAAAGCAAGGCAGTGGGGAGTCCTGCTTCCTTTAGAGAAGACATACAGTATATTTGCCTCATAGCCCAGGCTGATGCTTCAGGATTGGATGGTAAGATAGTTCATTTTTATGATTTTTATGGTAACATTGTTGAATCCTATCATTTTCAGAGTCTGATATGGACTTCATTTTTTTCCTCTTTTGATCCCATGGAGACAGGTCCAGAAATCTCTAAATAGCACACTGGAAAAATTAGGCATGACTAAGCCACAGTAGCTCAAGGGAACAATTTTGCAAAAGTTTCTCTTGTCATTTGGCCCAGTCATTCGGTGCAGAGCTCTCCCAACAGGGGTCTGACTCTTGTAATCTGTACCAGATGCCAGGAGGAAAACCTGGAGTTGATTTTGGACTTCATGATAGATTATAAAATCAGCAAACTCAGAGTTTCTTTCTTGCTGTTGGCAAATTTTGTTTTGACTCTTCCTCAGCTCTCCTATAGCTCAGAGTTCTGTCGGAGTCTCTTCTACAGACCCTGGGATGGTACCACACCCAGTAGGTGCTTTAATAAAGACATTTCTGTGACAGCATTATCCCACCAGGGTTGGAATGTAGCTCTCAAATATAACTGAGAAGAAGGAACTTGAGATGTGCTAAACTTAGGGCTTCAGGGAAATATGTCTTAATATAGATCCTAAAAAGATAGAAAAAGAAAAGTTTTATATTAGAAACAAAATTGAGCAGATGCACTAAGATTGTATGCATACATTTTAACCTTTCTTGAAGTTTGTAATTTACAATCTGTAAAACATAGAGCTCTGATTTGTTGCTGTTCAGTTGCTCAGTCATGTCCGACTCTTTGTGACCCCATGAACTGCAGCACACCAGGCTTCCCTGTCCTTCAGTATCTCCCTGAGTTTACTCAGATTTATGTCCATTGAGTCAGTGATGCCATCCAACCATCTCATCCTCTGTTGCCCCCTTCTCCTCCTGCTTTCAATCCTTCCCAGCATCAGGGTCTTTTTCAGTGAATTGGCTCTTCGCGTCAGGTGGCCAAAGTAAAATGCTCTGTTTGCCTATTGGGTAATTTGCTGTATGGCAGGTTACTTAAATTCTCTGTACTTCTTTCTTTATGAGAGTTGGTTCTAATGATATCCAAGGACCTCTCAGGTCAGAGGTCAATAGGTGGCTGCATAGTATGTGTTTAAGAGCATCACTCAGAATTCTTAGTTAGATGTGTGACATCTGAGTAAGTTACCCATTTTCTCAGTGCCTTTTGTAAGATAGTGATAATTATAACACCCCCTCTCACCAGTTTGTTACCATGATTCAGTGAGGCAGGAAAGCAATTCAGATTCCTCCTGGCACAGAGCAGTTTCTCTTAAGGGTTAATTAAGATATCTCTGTATTAGCTATGCTAATTTGAACTTTCAAAAATCATTTCCTAAAAATGTTTTTTTCTAAAATCATTTCCTAAGAAATATCTTTTGACATTCTTACTGGGATATGAAGGAAAACAAATCAGTATTGGCTTTTTATTTTATACAGTGCTTTAATTTAGTTGAAATAAATTTCCAAGTCAAAATATCCAAAGATATTTTGGAAAATACAAGTTAATAATAAGAAGAAAATAATTAAATGACTTACATGCTCACCACCCAGATATAATCATTTTTTTAAATTTCCAATCAAGCTTTTATTTTTTTCTATTCATAGGTTAATATCATTTATTTTCCAAGTTATAATCATTCTTTAAAAACCATTTTGATTCCTAATCTTTTCATTAATCACAGTCATAAGCATTTTCCTGTTATTACCTAGGATTAATTAAACAGCATCTCACTGGTTACATAATTATTTTGAATAGGTACTTCTTGTTATTTATCTTTTGCCAGATTGTTGTGCATCATGGTTGTTTATGATTTTTCAGCCCCATAAATAATGGTGCAGAAAATATCATGTTTAAGCTTAAGTTTACAGATTTTGTTATTTCTTTAGGCTAGGTTTCCAAGGGGAGGTGGGTGAGGGTGAAGTCTCTCAGTCATGTCCAACTCTTTGCAACCCCGTGGACTGTAGCCTACCAGGCTTCTCCATCCATGGGATTCTCCAGACAAGAATACTGGAATGGGTTACCATTTCCTTCTCCAGGGGATCTTCCAGACCCAGGGATCGAACCCTGGTCTCCCGCGTTGGAGCCAGACGCTTTAACCTCTGAGCCACCAGGGAAGCCAAAAGGATATAAATATTTTGAAGAACTAGAGTTTGCCGAGTAACTTTCCAGAATTGTTGCTAATAGTAATATGTGATGTCTATTTCATCATATTCCACCAGCATTTGGTTATTATTTTTCTGATCAGTGACAATTTGTAGGCAACTTTTGTAGTACTGCTGTTTTTATTTGTGTTTCACTGTTCAGTGCCTAAACATTTGGTTATGGGTTTGCTTAGTAAAGGTATTTGCTTTTTTAGGAAGTATCTGTTTTATGTCCTTAATTAAGAATGTTGGTATTTTCCCCACTAATTTGTGTGGGTTCTTTTAAAGAAAAGAATGCAACTTATATATGAAATATTTGCCAAGAATATTTTCTCTTGTATTTTTGCCTTGTGTTTTGGTTATTATCTTTCAAAACTATAAAAAATATATGACAGTGTAGACAGTTATCTTTTCTATTGTCATTTCTTCTGTAGTTTCTAAGCTTAGAAACTCTTCATTTTGTGGAGTTTAGGCAATTATTCTAGTTCTATGTCCTTCTGGTTTTTCTAAGAGTTTGGACGTGCATCTATCTATCTTTATCTAACACTTAATGCTGTTATAGAAACCTTAATGCTTTTAAAGAAAAAAAAAAAAAAACACTTCTGATTATTTCCTTAGTTTTCTTTTTCAGATGAGCCATTGTTATAGCCTAAAACTTAAACCTAAATCCCTTGACATTTTGGTCCTTGGTTAGAAAAGCCTGTAGTTTCAGTAATATTCCCTGGTGGTGCAATTATACTAATGAGGATCACTGTCAAGGAGTATTTGTTAAATACTCCCTTGTTCAAGGCCGTGTTTAGTCACAGCAGACAGACTCCTTGCTCTAGAAGAGACTGTGGTCAGAGATGGAAACTTGTGATACTCAGTAAACTCTGAGAAAACCTCTGATGTGAGTGATCTAGCAAATGACTTACCTGCTCTGGCATCATTTTCCTCATCGGGGAAATGAGCAAGTTGAACTAAATGATTTCTAAGGAGCTCTGCAGCCTTGAGATTGCTGAGTTTGAGGTAAAGAGACGCACATGTACACAGACAGCTGTGTAAAGGTGAAGCGACCTCTGTCTATGTTGGTTCACCATCTGTTTTTCATTTTGCAGCATCCTAGGCTTTGCTCAGTCGTGTCCGACCCCCAGAGACCCCATGGACCGCAGCCTTTGTGGGCTGCTGTCTATGGGGTCGCACAGAGTCGGACATGACTGAAGTGACTTAGCAGCAGCAGTAGCAGGCTTTGCTTGTTTATACTTGGAGAGATAGGGAGGTAAGGACTGATAAGAATAATGAGAAGGAATTTTAAGTGTCAAACTGTCCAAAGGCATACCTGTGTGCTCAGTCCTGTCCAACTCTTTGCAAGCAACTCTGTAACCTGCCAACCTCCTCTGTCCATGGGATTCCCTAGGCAAGAATCCTGGAGCGGGTTGCCATTTCCTCATTCAGGGGAATCTTCCCAACCCAGAGATCAAACCTATGTCTCCTGTGTCTCCTGAACTGACAGGTGGATTCTTTACCACTGAGCCACCTGGGAAGCTCTATTCCAAAGGCACGTTTCCTTTTACACAAACCTCCACATCGGTTAAGTGGTCCTAGAAAATTGGTTGCCAGGAAAGATGGCACTGATTATTCACACTTCTCTATCACCTCTTAAAAGGTTTCCTTGGTTTCTTAGCATCACAGGCAGTACACCTCCCCACTGTTTGTAAGAGTCCATGCTGTGCTGTGCTGTGCTGTGCTTAGTCACTCAGTCATGTCCGACTCTTTGCGACCCCATGGACTGTAGCCAGCCAGGCTCCTCTGGTCATGGGGATTCTCCAGGCAAGAATACTAGAGTGGATTGCCATGCCCTCCTCCAGGGAATCTTCCCAACCCAGGGATTGAACCCAGATCACCCGTGTTGCAGGTGATTCTTTACTGTCTAAGCTACTGAGGAAGCCCAAGAATACTGGAATGGGTAGCCTATCCCTTCTCCAGGGAATCTTCCCAACCCAGGAATCAACTTGGGGTCTTCTGCATTGCAGGTGGATTCTTTACCAGTTGAGCTACAAGGGAAGCCCATAAAGGTCTGTGGTTCTTTATCAAAACCTTATTCCCAGATGTATTTTGAAATTGTACATAGTATATTAACTAAACATTATGATATCCCCAAATGGGCCTTGGAGGCAGCACCCCTAATGAAACATTAATATTTTGCAACAGGATTCATAAAGATTCACAGTCAATTGGATAAATAATGGCTATAGGTAACCCCACTTCATTCTGTGGCAGGTTTTCCATCAGTTTGTTTCCAAGGCTTTTTGGGTTTTGGAAAATGGACAAGGGATTATGGATCTGAGTTACCCTTTAATTCACCAGACCAGGCTCAGCTTCTCAAAGCTCAGATCCACTTGTGACCCCTCTGTAGAAGCTGTCCGTAGCAGTTCCTGGCAGAGACACTGGAACCCAGGCCCTATCCAGCATTATTGAAAGGCCTCCCATCCTGTCTCTCATCCGATAACCCTCTCCCCACAAGCCACTCACTTGGGCCCCAGCTGTGCTTATCTGCTCCAACAAATTCCAGACTTATACTCCTGGGGGCTCTGTTTAGCTGGTTCCCTCTTCCAGTGACATACTTGTGTTCTGCTGCTCCTTGTTTCCAGCCCAGCTCTTTTTCTGCTGTTCATCCTCATTGCCTCCCAAGCTTCCCTCCAGGAAGTCCTCCTGGATTTCCCTGTTTGGGATGACACTCTCTTTTGTTCAGACTCTGTACTTCTTGTCTTTATTATGGCATCTAGCAAAGACTGCCTGGCATTAGACTAGCTTATATATGTGTGTTCTTTACTCAATTATGAAGCCCTAGAATAGTGGTTCTTGAGCCTTATGTGCATGAAATGCTGCTTGTTATAATACAAATTCCTGGGTTCCTCTTCTCCTAGGAGATTCTTTTTCAGCAGGTGTAAGTGGGATCTAGGTAACTGAACATTAATAAGCCCCTTGGGGCTTTCCAGGTGGCTCAGACAGTAAAGCATCTACCTGCCCACAGTGTGGGAGACCCAGGTTTGACCCCTGGGTCAGGAAGATCCCCTGGAGAAGGGAATGGCTACCCACTCTGGGAGTCTTGCCTGGAGAATTCCATGGACAGAGGAGACTGGAAGGCTACAGTCCATGAGGTTGCAATGAGTCAGACACGACTGAATGACTAACAGACACACAAACCTCTAAACCACCAGTGAAGCCCTTCTAATACTTTAAATGGCTCTATTTCATCTCCTTGATTGTGAGGAGCTTGACAGCAGATTCTGTTCTTGAAATAAGAAGCTGCCCCAGGGGCTTCCTTGGTGGCTCAGTGGTAAAGAATCCTGCCAATGCAAGAGACAGGGGTTTTATCTCTGATCCAGGAAGATCCCACATGCCATGGAGCAACTAAACCCAGGAGCCATAACTACTGAGTCCATGTGCCCTAGAGCCCATGCTCTGCAATGAGAAGCCATGACAGTGAGAAGCCCGTGCACCGCAACTGGAGAATAGCCCTTGATCACCAAAACCAGAGAAAAGCCTGTCAGCAACGAAGACCCAGCATAGCCAAAAATAAATAAGGAAAAAAAAGAAGCAGCTGCCTCAGGACTCTAGAATCAGAACCTGAAACCAAACCGTGCCCTTAACATCAGTCCACATACAAGTGCTGCCTTTGTTTTCCTTATCTCTTCTCCTTTATATAGCTCCATTAGAAATTAGACTTATAATAGATGACAGTAATTAGGGAATAGTGTCTAGTAACAAGTATATAGGCAGTTCCTTGGTAGAGCAGAACTGGAGTCAGTCATGCCTTTAGGATCATCAAAGTGTGGGAAACAGCCATGGCCAATGCAAAACCAGGTAAAAAGTGCCAGCAGATTGTCAGGAAGTTAATCTGAGGATTCTGAATTTTGAACTTGAAGGGCTAAAGAATTCATCTATGACATCCTCTGCTCAAAACAGTCATTTCAGAAGTTCTCCTGCCCATTGATTTCTGATGTTGGAGACAGCCTACCAAAGATACGCAGACTCTTCTCTTTTGGTTTCTGATAAGAATGACGTTGATAAACATAAACCTTAATGTCACTGATTTCAGTGAGTTCTGTAGTTCTGTGTGCTGGAACTGTGTTAATCACTTTCCATAAATTATCTCATTTAATCCTCAAGAAAGCCCTGAAAGAAAATATATTCTTTGCCTCATTTACTAGTGAGGACCCACATGCCCAGAGAGGTTAGGCAAGTGTGTCCATGGTAACACAGCTAATGAGAAGTGGGGCAGGAACGTCAGCCCACGTGAGCCCACATTCTATCACTGCTCCAGCTGCCACTTTTAAAGTTCTCAGTGTCTTAACTTACTATTGTAGTTGGAACAGTGCCTTATCTCTTGTGCATTTGATAGAATTTTTATTTTTTCAGTTCTATCTTTGTGTAGTGTGTGAATGAGTATAACTTCAATTCTGTGTGTATCTGGACTGCTATGAGACATCATCTGGCACATGGGCAGCTTGCCCAATATAAGGACACACCACTGGGAGTGCCTGGATGCTACTACAGCTCTTTAGAAAAGAGAAGGAAGGCTCCGAGAGCACTTTCCCTGAGCACAGAGGCAGTGTGCCCAGGCTGTGATTTAAGTCAGAGAGAGAAAGAGCAACAGTCTATAGGAGATATAAGCCCATTACACTGAAATCACTTCTGATGACTCTTAATGGGACAGATAGAAAGGGATAAAGAGCATAATATGGGGGAATTTCCTGTAACTTCTTAAATTAGTTGCATGGCTGTAGTCAATCAAATGGCCATTTCAGAAGGAAAGAACCTGGACATTTTTATATTCTGTATCTTGCTCCTTTGCTGTTGATATTGGAAAATGCCACTATGTTGACCAACTATAAATTAGACTGATTTCAGTGAGGAAAGCATTTATTGGAGGCATTGAAGGTGCTTGACATATTGACAGTGGTTGGGATTGAGATGAAAATAGATATTGACTTGGCATTATTTACTTGGAATCTTATTTTAGAGGTCAGAACTAATACCTGAGAGGCAGAGAAAAATCTCCAGACAGGCTCAAGGCAAATATCATAAAGCTACTGGCATATGAGATAGAAGGAGCTAGAGAAAATTTCATGAGCATCAGTTTGAAAAAAAAAAAAAAGAGTAGCTTTAGAAAGGGGAGCTTTTAAAGTTTCAAGGAAGTTATGCTAGCAGGAAGCTATATTCTCCTTCTGCTTGGTAGCTGCCACTTTGTAGCACAAGCAAAGGTTCCTTAGGCTGGAGGAGGGGGCCCCTACCCCACTGGCCTATAGGGAAGTTATTCATACTTGAGCAGAGTTGTCAGATATGAGAAAACAAATACCCCATAAAGCATACACATGTGGGCAAAGCCAACTCTCAGACTATGGATATAGTCCAAAGAAAATGCCACATGCTCTGGGAATTTGGTGACGTGGGATCTGTTTAGAGCTCTTCTAACCAACATTAACTTCCTGTTCCTAGGAGACAGGCCTGCCCTGGTTCTTCTCCTGCAGTTAACTAGACTGTCTCTGGTCCTCTGCCCACTCTACCCTGCCAGACTGCCAATTAAATATTTCCACCTGACCTGAATCCAGGCACCACACAGCACCTCCTGGCTTCCCTTCCGTGAATGACTATATCACCCTCTCTCTCTTTCTCTAAGCTAGAAACCTTAGAATTGAACTTGGTCTTCTAGTTTTCCTTTTCACCTTTTACATTTAAGCCAGTTACCAAATCCTCATCATTTTTGCTTTGTTTCTTCCAGACCTATGTCTTCTCTCTTGTAAAACACCAAGATACTTTCCAAATTGATTTTTGTCTTTCTGTCCCTTTCCATTCAGGAAGTCCTCATCTCTGCCAGGAAGGTTTTACTTCTCAAATGCAAATTTAATCATAATAGTCCTGCTTAATTTCTGAAATAAAGATGAAATTCTCCAACATGACTTAATCAGGTCCATGCTGCTTTTACCATAGAGATATAGATCATTTTCTTTTTCTCTGGTTTGGTGCTGCATACATATTTTTATTATCCTTGACTGCGATTTTTATTCTTATTTATATTTTACCATTGTATTGTCTTTTTGTGTAAGATGTCATTTGTCCAAAAGACAAATGGTAAGGTCTTTTGTAAGATTTTATATTTTGTGGTCTTTTTGTAAGATGTCATTTACCGCAAAAGAGAAATGAATGGATTGAAGTGCAAGCCCAGATTTTACTGTAAAGCTTGCTGTTCCTTAACTGAGATTTATGTTTTTATATTGAATGTCATTAGGGAGGTCTACTCTCTCACTTTGGAATTTCTGGTAAATATTAGTGGGGGAGGGCATATACTTCATTCCCATTTGAACCCAGGGGAATGAAGTATGGGATTAGTGAGTATCCCTGCCAGCCCCAATTGCTGTTTGTTAGGATTCTCTGTTGGTGATTACTCACAAGAGTTTAGTTGTAACTGGAGATTACACACCCGTCTTAAATACCCCTCATTTTGCACACATATGGTTTTGTCATTGTTGTTATATATACTATTCTTTCTGACACTCTAAGTGTTTGAGGATCTCTCTAAGTGTCAGAGGATCTCTGACACCTGGCAAGTTAGAACATGGACTCAAGCTAAATGGCTTTGTTATCATCATAGGTCTGCCATGTCCTATCTGTGTGATCTTGGACACAGAAATTCCTTAATTTCTGTGTACCTTTATTACTCCATCTGTAAAGTGAATTTAGGCTTCCCTGGCGGTTCAGCAGTAAAGAATCCACTTGCGGTGCAGGAGACCCAGGAGATGTGGGTTTGATCTCTGGGTCAGGAATATCCCCTAGGGGAAGGAATGGCAATCCACTCCAGTATTCTTGCCTGGAGAATCCCATGGACAGAGGAGCCTAGTGGGCTACAGTCCATGGGGTCGCAAAGAGTCAGTCACAACGGAGCACACACATGCCCCCATGCCATGCCAAAGTGGATTTAAGAATGGTTAAGTTCTTCAAACTTAGGGTTACCAAAGGGGAAAGGAGAGGTGGATAAATTAGGAGCATGGAATTAACATACACACCTTACTATATATAAAATAACTAACAAGGACCTACTGTATAGCACAGAAAACTATACTCAATATCTTGAAATAACTTATAATGGAAAAGCTCCAATACTTTGGCCACCTGATGGGATGAGCCGACACATTGGAAAAGATTCTGATGTGGGAAAGATTGAGAGAAGGAGAGAAGGGGATGACAGAGGATGAGATGGTTGGATGGCATCACCGACTCAATGGACGTGAGTTTGAGCAAGCTGTGGGAGATTGTGAAGGACAGGGAAGCCTGGCATGCCACAGTCCATGGGGTCGCAAAGAGTCGGACACAACTGAACAACAACAATGACAAATAATGGAAAAGAATCTGAAAAAATATATATGTATATATATGTATATGTGTGTGTGTATATATATATGTAGTTAGAGCTGTATTGTATCATGTGCAAGGTCAGGTTCTCTTTCTTCTCCGTTAACATTTCTACCATTGGATCATAATTAACCATCAGGGGACAGCCAACATCTCTGTCAACACCTGAGCCGGTAGGCTGCCCTACACCATCACCTGGAGGCTGAGATCCTAGCGCACCTTGCTGCTGAGAGTGCCGTTTCTGGGCCCTGCTTCTTATTGCACATCTCCCCAAAGAGCTCTTCAGAGCAATGGGATGTGAAAAATGAGGCTCATCGTGCTCCCTTTCCAGGACTGTGGGAGTTCTATTTGCAGTAATTGATAGTTGAGAATGTACAGGGTCCACTCAGCTCCCTCCTGCTTCCCTCCAAGCCCCTGCTCAGTGGTACCTTGGCAGCGAGCCTCACGTCTATTATCCTCCCTGGTGGCTTCTGAGGCTCAGCAGCTTTTGGGGCCGTGGGCCAGATGGAGCCATGTGGGAGCCGCAGAGCCACTCAGGGCTGTCAGGATGACACCTGAGCCCAAGTGCAGGGACAGACACCTGCTCTGACAGTCTGCTCCAAATGCTCACAGAGGCTGAGGTGGCCCTGGAATGGGCCCTGTCCTTTGCTTGGCTCTTCTGGAAAGAGGGACTGTCTCTGGTGTGGTGTGGCTGGCCCAGAATCAGGATCGCCTTCTGAGGATGCAGCCCCACGTTTTCTTTCTTTCTCTGATTTTCCCATTAGAGGATAGGAGCATCTGGCCCATTTCCCAAGTCCTCTGGCAACCTCTGAAATTTCTAAAGCAAAGTAAACAGACAGATACACAAATACAGAATACAAAGTTGATTTAATTTAAAAATAAATCCTAAACTCAGGATTTCTACATAGAACTTTTCTTTCTTTTCCCTTGCTCCTGTCCTCCCTTCTTCCCTCCCTCCCTCTCTTCTTGTTTTCCTTCCCTTTCTCTCTGTCCACTTACCTCTTTCTTTCTTTTTTATTTACTCTTTTATGCACAAAGTGTTCATTGACTGCCTGCATTGCATTCAGATTAGATCAGATCAGATCAGTCACTCAGTCGTGTCCAGCTCTTTGCGACCCCATGAATCGCAGCACGCCAGGCCTCCCTGTCCATCACCAACTCCCGGAGTTCACTCAGACTCATGTCCATCGAATCAGTGATGCCATCCAGCCATCTCATCCTCTGTCATCCCCTTCTCCTCCTGCCCCCCAATCCCTCCCAGCATCAGAGTCTTTTCCAATGAGTCAACTCTTCGCATAAGGTGGCCAAAGTACTGGAGTTTCAGCTTCAGCATCATTCCTTCCAAAGAAATCTCAGGGCTGATCTCCTTCAGAATGGACTGGTTGGATCTCCTTGCAGTCCAAGGGACTCTCAAGAGTCTTCTCCAACACCACAG
>NW_011494753.1:9915475-9921543 GCF_000754665.1 Bison bison bison | reverse complement strand
ATTCTATTGTTTTCCTGTCTTTCTTTGCATTGATCGCTGAAGAAGGCTTTCTTATCTCTTCTTGCTATTCTTTGGAACTCTGCATTCAGATGTTTATATCTTTCCTTTTCTCCTTTGCTTTTCGCTTCTCTTCTTTTCACAGCTATTTGTAAGGCCTCCCCAGACAGCCATTTTGCTTTTTTGCATTTCTTTTCCATGGGGATGGTCTTGATCCCTGTCTCCTGTGCAATGTCACGAACCTCATTCCATAGCTCATCAGGCACTCTATCTATCAGATCTAGGCCCTTAAATCTATTTCTCACTTCCACTGTATAATCCTAAGGGATTTGATTTAGGTCATACCTGAATGGTCTAGTGGATTCCCCTACTTTCTTCAATTTCAGTCTGAATTTGGCAATAAGGAGTTCATGGTCTGAGCCACAGTCAGCTCCTGGTCTTATTTTTGCTGACTGTATAGAGCTTCTCCATCTTTGGCTGCAAAGAATATAATCAATCTGATTTTGGTGTTGACCATCTGGTGATGTCCATGTGTAGAGTCTTCTCTTATGTTGTTGGACGAGGGTATTTGTTATGACCAGTGCATTTTCTTTGCAAAACTCTATCAGTCTTTGCCCTGCTTCATTCCGTATTCCAAGGCCAAATTTGCCTGTTACTCCAGGTGTTTCTTGACTTCCTACTTTTGCATTCCAGTCCCCTATAATGAAAAGGACATCTTTTTTGGGTGTTAGTTCTAAAAGGTCTTGTAGGTCTTCATAAAACCGTTCAACTTCAGCTTCTTCAGCATTACTGGTTAGGGGCATAAACTTGGATTACTGTGATATTGAATGGTTTGCCTTGGAAATGAACAGAGATCATTCTGTCTTTTTTGAAATTGCATCCAAGTACTGCATTTCAGACTCTTGTTGACCATGATGGCTAGTCCATTTCTTCTGAGGGATTCCTGCCCGCAGTAGTAGATATAATGGTCATCTGAGTTAAATTCACCCATTCCAGTCCATTTCAGTTCGCTGATTCCTAGAATGTCGACATTCACTCTTGACATCTCTTGTTTGACCACTTCCAATTTGCCTTGATTCATGGACCTGACATTCCAGGTTCCTATGCAATATTGCTCTTTACAGCATCGGACCTTGCTTCTATCACCAGTCACATCCACAGCTGGGTATTGTTTTTGCTTTGGCTCCATCCCTTCATTCTTTCTGGAGTTATTTCTCCACTGATCTCCAGTAGCATATTGGGCACCTACTGACCTGGGGAGTTTCTCTTTCAGTATCCTATCATTTTGCCTTTTCATACTGTTCATGGGGTTCTCAAGGCAAGAATACTGAAGTGATTTGCCATCCCCTTCTCCAGTGGACCACACTCTGTCAGATCTCTCCACCATGACCCACCCATCTTGGGTTGCCCCACAGGCATGGCTTAGTTTCACTGAGTTAGACAAGGCTGTGGTCCTAGTGTGATTAGATTGACTAGTTTTCTGTGAGTATGGTTTCAGTGTGTCTGCCCTCTGATGCCCTCTTGCAACACCTACTGTCTTTCTTGGGTTCTCTTACCTCGGGTGTGGGGTATCTCTTCACGGCTGCTCCAGCAAAGCACAGCCAATGCTCCTTACCTTGGACGAGGGGTATCTCCTCACCACCGCACTTCCTGACCTTCAACATGGGATAGCTCCTCTAGGTCCTCCTGTGCCCGTGCAACCACGGTGTGGGGTTGGTCCTCCCGGCCACCGCCCCTGGCCTCGGGCGTGGGGTTGGTCCTCCCGGCCGCCGCCCCTGGCCTCGGACGCTGAGTATCTCCTCTCGGCCGCCCCCCCGACCTGGGGCGTGGGGTAGCTCCTCTCGGCCGTTCCTGTGCCGTCGCTGTCTGGCACTCTCAGCCACTGCCCTATTCGACACTGTAAACCCTTAGATGAGCAAAAGATACTGTGCTATAGTTGTAAAGACCTAATGTGCAAAGGGTGTGGGGAGGAACACAGTCAAATAATCTCAGAAATATGTAATTATACACTGAGAGTAGGTACCCAGAAAAGTACTGAGAACCGTGGGCATTTATAAAGGGGGTCTGATCTGATTTGGGAGTTGTGCAAAGGCTATCCAGAGACTATGACTTTCCAGCTGTCTCAGAAGGATGACTCAGAGTTAATAGAAAAGGAAGGGGCAGGAAGGCCATTCCAGGAAGAGGAAAATTCATGCTTAAAGGTCATGAGATGAAAGAAACTGTGTATGTTCAAGACATTAGAATTTTATGAGCCAGATATCAAAAGAAAAGAAATAGTTTTTCACTAGATTTATCTTTTAATTTGGCACGGAGATTTTAGTCCTTCTGTTAGAAGGACTCCATGACTGGTGAAGGCCATCTTTTATCCTGACTTATTTTTAGGCCTTATTTGGAGCCCCAATTAATACATTGCACAAAGGTATCGTATCTGTGCATAGAAGTTATTATAAGCCTTTTCTTAGGAAATTCCTTAAGAACAAGGATATAACTGAGAGAGGAAAGTGAGATATAAGGAACAGATTCAACACAGGAGAGAAGTAAAGGGAAGTCCCAAAATGATAGTGAGTATAATGGCTGGGCTAACGATAGCCCAGTCTTTGCAGCACACTAAGCACAAACAACTTGTCCACCTGCAAATGTTGTAAATCTGCCCTGATTCTCACTTGCTAGCTTGCTGCTGCTGTTGCTAAGTCGCTTCAGTCGTGTCTGACTCTGTGCGACCCGATAGACGGCAGCCCACCAGGCTCCCTTGTCCCTGGGATTCTCCAGGCAAGAACACTGGAGTGGGTTGCCATTTCCTTCTCCAATGCATGAAAGTTGAAAGTGAAGTTGCTCAGTCGTGTCTGACTCTTAGCAACCCCATGGACTGCAGCCTACCAGGCTCCTCTGCCCATGGGATTCTCCCTTAGCTAGGTATAAAATTCCAAATTGGAATGAATTTCCTTTGAAATTTTTGAAAATGTAGCTCCATTGCATCCTAGCTTCCAGTTTGGCTGTTGAGAAGTCCAAAAGTTTTCAAATTATTGGTCTTTTCTATATGATGGCTATATTCTTTTCTTTTCTTTTTTTTCCTGAAAGCTTGTACAACCTTCTTTTGATCCCCAGTGTTATGAAATTTCATAATAATGTGTCTCAATGTGGTTTCTTTTCATCTATTGTACTTGGACTCAGTGGCCTCCTTTAGTATTGAAATTCATTTCTTTCAAATTTTCTTCAATCACTTTGAACATGATCCCCTTCCCCCCTCCTTCTCTCCCTCTCCCTCGCCTCTTTTTCTTTCTGAAACTTTGTTATTCATATGTAGAGAACACTGTAATAGAGAGATGTAATGAATTACCTTACATCCATTCTAACTTACTTTTAGTTTACCTCTGGGTACTTCAGAGGCTGGAAAACTAAATAATATATATGTTTCAGACTCTCTTACAGCTAGTATTCTGAATATGATTTAGATTCAACTGTACATCTTCCTGTTCTATTAGCAAACATGGTCATGAAGGCTTTTTACCTTGGGACAGCATTAGTGGATATCATAGTGTTTGATTATTAGCTTTGTGAGGGTAAAGAAGCAGGCTGCTTGCCATTCATTTTGCTTGAATGGCAAATCCATTCATTATGGATTGTGGCAAGCACATCCTGACTTTGGAGCCAAAAGCAATAGTTGTGCCTCTCTGATTTTGGCAACAATAACATACTTCTGGATTTGGCAACTCTACATGCAATTTGCCACTTAGGAAGGGAGTCTCCTGATGTTACAAGTGGTGGCAGCTCCCTTTGTGACTTGGTTCTTTAGTGCAGTTTGGGAGTTGTACAGAAAACTCAACCCCAAATCTGTTTCTTTAGCCCTTCCAGTGATTATGTCATTTAATATGTTATAAGAAATAGTTTTGCTAAAAACTAACAAGAATGGATTTTATTGTCTACAAAGGACCCTTTGCAGTATGACACTCCTCTAATTTCTTTTTACTTTTTTTTTTTTTTTTGCTGGCTTCCAGCTCTGTTTTAGTGGGAGATTTCCTTAACCTTAGCTTCTAACCCTACAATTGAGTAATTGAGTTTTTAATTCATGTAAACATATGCATATAATATCTAAGTACGTTTTTCTTCTCTGAATGCTCCTGTCTTACAGTGTCCTCTTCTTGTTTTTCCCAGTAGATTACTGAGGGTATTTATAAATTTTTTTTCTTTTAAGTTTTCTTCTTTCAGCATAGTCCTTGTTTTTTCCAAGCTGCTATTGTCTGTCTGTTTGGGTCTATAACTTTGATACTAAAGACTTGGCTCAGTGATTCTTAACTATCTGTGCCTTGAAAGCCATTTAGAAGCCCTGAACATGTTGTTGGATGCTGTTACCTCTGGGCTTCCTTGTAAAGTGGTCTGGCTCTGCTCTTTCCTCAGGGGAACCCCTGATGTTGGCATCTTTATAGTTTGCTTCTTATCCAGATTAGATTCCCAAGAAAAATATTTCTAATAGTCTTCTGGTTGGGCTGGCTACCAGGATCCTGGATGCTGAATATAAAAACTGTAATGGAAGTCTAAGCATTACTATATAAATATTCTCTAGTAAGAAAAAAGCAACAGTAGCTATGTTTAGTACATTGTCTCACCCTAAACTGTGTCCAGTACAGAGAAGCTTGGGAAAGTCAGGCACATATCTATAAGAGCAGAGAAGGGGATGGGCCATCTGAATGCTTCTAGAATAGTCTTTCAGTCATTCCTTCTCATATGTTTAGCTCCATCTTTACTCTTACTTTCAAATGTACCTGATGCCTTAAAATTCTCATCTTTGGGAGGGGAGGTTGTCTATCATAAATTGGTCTTTTTTTTAATTTAGTTTCTAGCTTTTCCCCACTGCCACTTTAAGTTTCAGCTTTCTTGGTGTGACTAACCATTTGTAACTTGCAAAGTTCTGATGTATATTCTCTCCCATTTTCTGTTTCTTTGTGGGTTTATGTGTTTCAAACAAAACTCCACTACTGTCATTTTAGGCAGATTAAAGAAAGACTGTTAGTACAGGTGGATGTGCAGAACCATGATCTGGACCTGCGAGGCAGTTAACTTTTCTGTGACTCATGAGGAATAGAGGATATTGATTTGTTGTCCATATCTTCATTCAATTAGTTATTAAGCATAATTGTATACTGTGTATTTTTTAACTGTGTATTATTAGATTTAAGTGTGTGTATATGTGTCTAAGCTTAGAATGGAGAATAGCTGAGAGAGAGAAGTTCTGTGTGCCCTAAAATATACACCAATTGCTTTCCTTCACTGTTGGTAGGACTTGCTTCAAGCTATACTAGTACCAAAGATTCATTCTTCACAATGACTTGAATATAATCAATGGAAAGCATCTTCAGGCCACATCTCTGCCTTAAACCCTTAGGGTAGGAAAAGGAATGGGGTTTTGGTTTCCTTTTATTATGTTTTATGTGATGGGAATTTGTATTTGCCATCCAGACAGCATGCATATTTGGCATTTACTGCTGGGAAATTGTGGCAAATCAGAAATGATTTGCTTGAGTTCAGCGAAACCTTTCACATCAGCAGATTCTCAGTGTTATTCCTTCCTGGTGCCTACAGCAAAGATTTAATAAACCCTATTTGCAAAACAAAAAGAGAAAAGGGGGAATGGCTCAATGGAAAGCCCATTAATGTTTTAGACCATTGACTGTTGAATCCAAATATAGATTTTAGGAAGGAGGGCTGAAAGCAGGTGAGGAGAGTGAATTTCCTCTAAAACATAAACCTATTTATTTCTTACTAAGAGGAAAGAGATTGAAGTTGAACTGTGGAAGGGAGATATTGACAGCAGCAAGTGTTCTAATAGTCATGGTGTTTGTTTGAAATTTCTTGGTTCCTAGAAATAATAGATTAGTTTTGCTGATTTTGAGGAAAAAAATTAGAATAGACACATGACTTCCCTTTTAACAAAAGGTACACTTAAAAAAATCTGTTAGGAAACAAAGCACCGAAGGGAAGATAAGGAGTATTTTGAGCACAATAGTTTAGTGGAGTTTTCACTGAGGCTCTACTGTCAAGCACTCCTAAGTTTGTGGAAGCAGAATCTCATTTCA
>NW_011494753.1:9884729-9915375 GCF_000754665.1 Bison bison bison | reverse complement strand
CTGAATGTGTTTGGCTGTCTCTTCGGGGAAGATTTAGGGAATAGAGGGATAGCTTAACGGCTATTTGGATAAAAGAAATAGCAATTATTTTTTACTAAGAGTTGGAAAACCTGTATTTTAATTCAAATTTATCTCTGAACTAGTTGCTTGACCTGAAGCAAGTCTTTCAGTTTTTTTCTTGGTAGTCTGTTTTTTTTTTCAATTCTGAGTTAGCATGTGGTACAAGAATAAAAGCAGAGACATTACTTTGCCAACAAATGTCCGTCTAGTCAAGGCTATGGTTTTTCCAGTGGTCATGTATGGATGTGAGAGTTGGACTATAAGGAAAGCTGAGCACCGAAGAATTGATGCTTTTGGACTGTGGTGTTGGAGAAGACTCTTGAGAGTCCCTTGGACTGCAAGGAGATCCAACCAGTCCATTCTGAAGGAGATCAGCCCTGGGATTTCTTTGGAAGGAATGATGCTAAAGCTGAAACTCCAGTACTTTGTCCACCTCATGCGAAGAGTTGACTCATTGGAAAAGACTCTGATGCTGGGAGGGATTGAGGGCAAGAGGAGAAGGGGACGACAGAGGATGAAATGGCTGGATGACATCACTGACTCGATGGACATGAGTCTGAGTGAACTCCGGGAGTTGGTGATGGACAGGGAGGCCTGGCGTGCTGCGATTCATGGGGTCGCAAAGAGTAGGACACAACTGAGCGACTGAACTGAACTGAACTGAACAAGAATAAAATGAAACAGAATCTGGTGGTGTTACTTGGGGTGTCAAATAAAAGTTCATGAGGTGTTGGACAAAGCATAATTATTTAAAGATTAAAGCTAAATAACAAAGCATAATAGTGAACTGAATTGTTGGCATTCCATAGGGCAAGTAATACCACAAACGTTCCAGAATAAAATAATGAGAATGTCTGATATGAACTGTGGATTCATTCTAGATATCAGAGATTTCCCAGAAATGATTGTTATAATAAAAAAGGTTTATTGAGTGTTTAATATATATCAGGCCCTGTATTTCAGGCCATTAAATCATTAGCTTATTTATGAGCTTCATAACAACTCAGATTAATAGTTAACTATTATCATTCCTATTTTGTCAATTAAGTATCTCAACTAAAATCATACAGATAAGAAGGGGCAGGTTGGGGACTTAGAACTAGATTCCGAAGCAAAATATTCTTAACCACTGTGCTATGTCAAAATCTGGCAGCAATCGGAGATTTTGTAGAGAGTAAGATATCAAAAACAGCTAACACGGGCTTCTTTTCTCTCTTTTATGAACTCTAAGCTATCAGAGCTAGTAGAGGGCACACGTAATTGTTCAGTCGTGTCTGACTCTTTGGGACCCTGTGGACTGTAGCCCACCAAGCTGCTCTGTCCACGGGATTCTCCAGGCATGAATACTGGAGTGGGTTGCCATTTCCTTCTCCATTGGAGCTCGTAGAATATTCAGCAAATTATATACAAAAAGTATTTGTCAGACTGTCCTACCCTGTAGGAAATTCTCATCTGGTTACGGAGATCAGATGTTAGAGCAATATGAGTAAATAGTGTGTGATCATAGATGAAGAGGCTAGGCACACTTATCCTAAAAAAGAGCAAATTCATGAAGATTAATTTCACATATCTAAGGATAGTAATTGAAAGTCAAGCGAGATTTATTTTCTGGGACTCCAGAGCCATGTTTTGTCTATTTCTATACAAGAGATAGTGAATGTCCCTTCACTCAATGAGTTCAAGCGACATAGATATCCTGGAGGGAGTTCACACAGCCAGGGCTCTTCAGGGTCCTCTTCAACCTGAAAGTATTTAGAAGTCAAAGATATTTTGAAAACATCAGTCTGGACTGAATGGACTGAAGAGGGAAGATTTCAGGGAGAAGGCAAACCTTGAGCTATGAGAATTAAGTGTCCTTCATGTGTGGGTTAATAGGTCAAGCTGCTTTTACAAGTCTAGAAACCAGAAGTTTCTTGAGAAGAAACAAGTTGAGAGCTGTCCTAGGGTTCACGTCTTGGGAAGATCGTCTGTTCTCTGGCCCTTTCTTGCATCCCCACTGTGAAGGTAGAAAACTTGTGGTGCTAGTCTTAAGGCCTGTCCATTCCAGGCATTCACAGGGTTCCCAGGTGCCTCTCCTTTAGCAAGCCTGCCCAGCCTAGCCGTCTGCCTTGCGCCCTTTAGATGTGCCAGATTTTGAGTGTAGAAAACCAGCTCTTTGCTCTGAATACTTACTTTGCAGGCATAGAGACTCACCAGAGAAAAGACGAGCCTTTTTTCAGCAGCACCCAGAAGAGATGGCAAACAGCTCAGAAAACCTCTCCATTCAAAGACATCGGTTGTAGTTTTTTTAAAAAGCAATACTTCGCATCAAAGTCAAGAACAGAAATAGCACAGAAACTTGTGGTCCTCCAGATTTCCAGGGATACCACACAAAGTTTTATTTTACCTTGAGAAGCTGGTTAAAGCCTTGAGACTTTTTCCTTCCAAATGGGTACACTGTTTCTGCTTTTGATTTACCATGGCAGGGCACTGATGGAGAAGGCAATGAGTCAGTCTTAGAAAACCTGGGGAGGGAGGTTTGTAACTTGTATTACCAACAGAATGGTGGAAGACATACTTCCTTATGTTTTTTTCCCTGTGAACTTTTGAAGATATTTGTTTCGCATGTAATTTTTGACACAAAGGCAAAACCCTACATCAAGGTATACAGTGTGGAGACTTAAAATTCAGTATCTCATTTTTAAGTGTACTTTTCATGGGGTAAAACTATGAACATGGAGAGTTTCAAGATAGTATTAAAAATAAATATGTAGATCTGCATGCTTATTGAATATATACATCTTTTTGGAAAGTTGTCATTGACAATTGATTTCCCAGGAGAAGTCCCTCCGATGCCAGTGCATTCTGTGTGGATTTTGGGGAAAAGACATAGAGATTCAGTGTTTGAAATGGTGTGTCAGCAAGTATTCCTCATCCCTCATCCACTCCTGGATCAAGCGGGCAAGGCATTGTTGCTGTTGGTGGTGGTGTTTTTGCCTTTGGCAAGGGGAGCTATCTGAGAATCACCGTCCTTTGGGAAGTGAGTCAAAATTGGATTCATTCAGTATGTCACTGAAATTTAGAATGAAGATTTGTTGATTCAGAAATGGAGATACAGGTGCCTTCTGTTCCTGAATTTCCATTATGAGTGGAATATGGAAATTAGAAGCTGCACCCATTCCTTCAGATCATTTTAGCCAAAATTTAAAAAAATTATATTTGAAGATATAAATATGTTTTGACAGGAGAAAATGGCTCTGGGATTTTTCTAGTATACCTTTAATGGAATATATGAATCTGCAGCCTGCCTCACTCCACAAAACATAGGTACTGAGATTGGATCTCAGTAGCTTACTGAAGCCTTCTCTTTTTCTTCTGTATAAAAAATGGCCTTTTCGCAAAGAGAGCACAACATTACATGCTAAAAAGTGATTTTGACTCTATCTTAAACAGGAAGACAGCCTTTAATAAAACAAGGATTGTGTTTTTTAGTTGTTTTCCCTCCTTTCAAGCATCGCTTGTTATTTAGTTCTATGCTTTGCCAATTATTTAAGAGCTTGTGTTGTGGGAAGTTCCAATTCAAAATATTTTGAAAGTTCCAATTCAAAATATTCTTCCTAAGGAGGATGGTCTGACATTTCTATTCACTTTTGCAGAAGAGTCCCAGGGCTGTGTAGACACTGTGTTGTAATTGTCGTTCAGTCGCTAAGTCATGTCCGACTCTTTGCCACTCCATGGACTGCAGCATGCCAGGCTTCCCTGTCCTCCACTATATCCTGGAGTTTGCTCAAGTTCATGTCCATTGAGTAGGTGATGCCATCAAATCTCATCCTCTGTTGCTCCCTTCTCCTCCGGCCCTCAGTCTTTTCCAGCATCATGGTTTTTTCCAATGAGTCCGCTCTTTGCATCAGGTGACCAAAGTATTTGAGCTTCAGCTTCAGCATCAGTCCTTTCAGTGAATATTCAGGGTTGATTTCCTTTAGGATTGACTGGTTTGGTCTCCCATAGTAGACAGTATGGGAGAACAAATATGGCTAAGGAGTCAGCTCCCCAAACCAGACAGCGCAATGGAGACTCGTGGACCAATTCCAGGCCAGTAACGGCAGTGGGTCATTTTTCTGTAATAAGCAGAACTTGTTCTGGAAGACTTTTTAAATGTCTAATAGCAGCCTTTAAAAGTACTTAACTCACCTTGGAGACTTCCGGGGGAGGTGGGGGAGGGCGTAAGGAGTTCCTGTATCTCATTAATTTGCTTAAAGCAGACACCTTAGCAGTTACAGGTATTTGAGTTTCATCACTTATGATCACTATCTTCATGGTACCTGACATCGCTTTTGGGATATCATTGATAGATCCTGAAAGAGAAAAAGACATTAGGTTAAAACTAGGGAAATCTGAATGAAGTGTGGACTTAACCCAATAATACATCAATATAGACTCATTAGTTTTGACAAATGGATCCCCTAATGTAAGCTGTTAGCAACAGGGAAAACTGGGTGTGAGGTACAAAGGAACTATTTGTATTATCATCACAACTTTTCTGTAAATTTAAACCTAGTCTAAATTTAAAAGTTTATTAAAAAGTAATAGACGCTTGTAGAAAATTTGAAACGTACAGGGAAATTTAAAAACATTGACTTGCAGTTCTAAGACCCCAGAGGAACACTGTATTTTTGTATACTTTCATATAGAGTTAAATATGTATGCTTTGATAAGCTGCTGCTGCTGCTGCTAAGTCGCTTCAGTCGTGTCCGACTCTTTGTGACCCCATGGACTGCAGCCCACCAGGCTCTTCCACCAGGATTTTCCAGGCAAGAGTACTGGAGTGGGGTGCCAGCACCTTCTCCACTTTTATAAGCTACATATACATATAATTCCATAATTTCCTTTTCTAATGGACAGCTTTCCAAGTCATTAAATATGTTGCAGCATTATAATTATTGCATAATATTCCATTATAAGAAATCAGGCCAGAATGTACTTAACCAATCCCTAATTGTTGGAAATGAAAGTTATTACCCACCTTTCATTATTATATATAAAAAATGCCATGATTTAGCCATGTAACTGTAACTTTGTACACATTCACTATTATTTCCTCAGGAGCTGTTTCTGGAAATGGTATTACAGCCTCAAAGAATAGGCATGTTTCAAAAACTATCAGTAGCTTTTTGGAATATAAATTGGAATTATGTAAAAAGCAGAGCTGATTACACATGAACAAATGAACAGTTGTATTGATGGTGGAGGGGTGGTCTGGAACCATTTAGGAAGCAGAGAAAGAGCTGATGCAAAGGTTCTATTTATCTATTTGGGGTGTATTTTTTTTTGAGGCTTTATTGAAAACAAGTGTGGATGGGGTAGGAAACTGGAAGAGAAAGACTAAATAAACAAAGCCCCATTGAGGCATGTGAAAGGGTTGAGTTAGGTGCTGGTCAGTGCAGGCTGGGCAAGAAGTAGGGCTCAAGAGATAGATGGGGACAGGCTGCGGCTAGGGTGCTCATCTCAGCCTCTGGGTCCTAGGAGGACGCACAGGCATGAGAGTCAGGCATCTCAAGGTCAGTTAGGTTGGGACTAGGTCCACTTTCCACGGGAAGGCCCTTGTCATGCTGCATCACCCAGAAGAGGGATGACCCGTACGAACTGACGGACAGTGGCTGCTTTAGGTAGGAACCGTCTTGAGATAGGTTAAGATGTGCCAGCCAGAGGAGAACCCTGCCAGTGTACGGAGGAGAAAGCTAGCATCCTCGTTTGCACCTTTCTGCCTGCAGGCCACTAGCAGCCAATTCTGAGCCAGCTGGAATGAACCTTTGCTGTTAATGGAGATACTCAATTGTCTGTACTGTGCACCGTTGCTCCAGCTGACTTCTAGCCCCTGCAGGCACAGTTCCTCTTTCCTACCCATTTGGTAGCTGCAGTCCGGGGCGGTGACCGGACTTTCCTGGCTCCTGCCCAAATGTACTGACCTAGATTATCAGCTTTCAAAAATGTATCCTTGTCAGTGCTGGGAACAGCCCCCCAGTAATTCCCTGGTCTGTCCCCCACCTTCAGGGATTTCCAGGAAACTCCTTGAGAGCCCACATAGACGCCTCATGTCAGGAGTGGCTGTAAAGGGACAGTGGTGTGAGTTGTGTCTCTGCAATCAGAGATGCTCCATGAGGAAGTCATCTCAGCTGTTTTACCTTGACTTGTCATTCTTCATGTTTTGTCCTCTTGCAATCATTCTCCTGCTGTAAATTCTCATTGCCTTTTCATGATGCTTTGAAACGAGGCTCAAATACTGCCTGGTGTTCTCTTCTTGGTCAGTTCCCTCACAGGGCCTCATGTTCCTGCCATAACCTTGTGGAGTCTTCCAGTGTAAACTGTGTCTGCTGCCGGGAGCACTGGCCACCCACCACGGCCTGCTAAAAATGAGCAAGTTCAGGAAGTCAGAGAGTTCAGAGGACAGTGTAGAGAGTGCTGCCTCTGGAATAATGACCCACAGTCACCGAAGATGGCCTGAGCCTTTCCCCCACCGGAACACCTACTGTTTTCTTCTGTTCAGATTTGCAGAAAAATCTAGAAGGAGATCAGATCTCTGGACAGCTCTCAGGTGGTAACCTCACCTGCTAAGTTCAGTGTTTGGGGAAGGAAATAGGTGGAAGGAAAAGAGTGTGAGAACAATGGTAGCAAAGCAATTGAGTAATATCCAAACAGTGTCTTTGGTTTGGAGATTCACAAGGCGATGAGAAAACATCCTGTTAGTGGATGAATATAGAAGAGCATGTGAAACGTGACTCATCTAACCTTTCAAAAACTGGAAGTGCCCACACTTGGCTCTGCTCCTCTCCTCTGCCCTCTGGCCATCCTTGCCCCCCGCTCTGTTCTTCGCAGGACTGGGGTATGCAGAAGTAGGCTCATCATAATTGTTAGTCCATGACGTGTCCTCATCATTGATCCATTCATGACCCGCTTTCATGTATTTGGTCATTTTTAATAACTGTTTCTTCTATTCATTGGACTTCCCTGGTGGCTCAGATGGTAAAGAATCCACCTGCCAATGCAAGAAACCCAGGGTTTGATCCCTGAGTCAGGAAGATCCTCTGAAGAAGGAAATGGCAACCCCCTCCAGTGTTCTTGCCTGGAGAATTCCATAGACAGAGGATCCTGGAGGGCTACAGTCCATGGAGTCACAAAGAGTCAGACACAACTGAGCAACTAACACACTTAATAGGAACTGGGCTATTTCCAGATTTTTGCTCTTGTGTTTAACTTTACCTGTCATTTTCACACCCAGGGCTGAACTTCCCAGCACCAGATGGCAGGGAGCAGTGAATCACACAGCTGGGCTGCAGGTCCCAGCATTCTGTGGTCCTATCTCTTTCTATTGTATGTTTCCCAGCTCTGACATTCAGAGGTTCTGCCATTCTTCCGAGATTCTCCTCTGTGCACCTTGAACACAAAAGCTGTCCTTTGGTAGGACAGACTTCAACCTTACCTGTGGCAGAGGAGAAGCATGGACATGAACTAAGCATTAGTGTACCCCAAGGGGTTAGAAATAGGTTTTATGTTCTCTGGGAAATGTTCAAAATCTTTGATCTTGTTCCTAGCCACCGCATTGTTCTCTTCAATATTAGAGGGGGATTCCTGGTGGGACCTAGGTCAGGAACTTTCTGCCAGTTTCCCTTAGGAATATTTTGAACAATATAGTGAATTAGTAAGTCTGTTGTTTTGTTTTGTAAGTGTTTTCCCAGTACCCTTTAGCACAGAACTACTTGGAACACGGTGAGGAGATAAGACAGGTGTCAGTGCCACCTTGTCATTTCTTAGTCTTTCGCTCACCAGTGTGGCTACACCCTTCTCAGAGCGCAGGGCGTCAAGCCTAGTGGCAGGAGCAGTCACCATTGAATGAAGACAACGCGCACACTGAGAGGATGAAAGGGAACAAGAACCAGACCATGTAAGTGTTGCCCCCCGTCAGGAGTAGGCTGGAACTGGGGCAGCCAGACACCCCCAGCGGCGAGTGTGCCCCCCTCCAGAGCCCCTCAGGAGTGCCCAGCGATTGTACGGGCATCAGTATCCCTGTGGGGCTTTGTATTGTTCACAGGGGCAGTTCTGCCAAGCAGGATCCTGCTTCTATTTTGTAAAACGGGTGCTGGGAACTCAGAGAAAGAAAGGCAGGAACATTAAAGGGAGAGGAAGAAAATGGATTCTGTCAAGTTGTTTGTACAGTGTCTCCTTTCTTCCTCATCTCCCCGTAAAATAATTGCTGTAGGACGATAATAGAATTGCCTTCAAACAAACCCAGAGTCGGTTATCTTGGGTGGAGGGAAGTAAGTAGAAGTGTACCAAATGAGATCGCAGAGTGCAAATGAAAAGAAATATTGATCTAGAGTCAAGAGCCAGCCTGGAACAGCAAAGAGGACAGGAGATGTGTGTGTGTGTGTGTGTGTGTGTGTGTGTGTGTTTTAAATCAATACCATCTTGATACTAAGCATTTGCCCCAATAGCAAAATGGATTATAGGAAAAAAGCATTAGGGTACAGAACTCCTCCACTCTGGCTTTCTTTTTTTTTTTTTAAAGAAGGAAGACTTCTATTCATATTATATAAAAGCTATAGAGAAGATATCAATGGCCATAATGAACTGAATCTTACATATTATTTTCTTATAATATTTAATGACTGTTTCTTTCATAAGGGTGATAAATTGAATAGATAGAAATTTCCTTTCTTCTCTTTAAAAGGAAGCTGACTTCTGACCTACTGCAGTGGCATGGCTCCTGTGGTGTAAATTTACTTGCCATTGGCTTTTCTTTGTTTTCTTTTTAGAGAGTTCCATGCTTTGATTCTGTTACAGACTCTCAGTGGTCTCTTCTCATGTTTGTCAGTTTCAGCACTGAGGCCTGTGGTGGTCCTGATCGAGCACACTGTAATGAGAACTTTAGGTACTGTGCACTTTTTGTTAATAGTCATTCTATTTTGTTCACCGTTTCATTTCAGTAAGAATGGGAATAGGCATAATAGCTCCCTTACTAGTTTGTAGTGCTCACATAAATCTATTCAAACAGATATCAAACCACCTCCTAAGGAGAAAGCAATTACTGAATTTGACTCAGGCAGGAGGGCAGGGGAGGAGGGAAGGAATGGAGTAGATGGACACAGAAATGGAAATAAGATGTCTCAATATATTACTTATTTTTTTGTTTGTTTGTTTAACCCCCGATTGAGGGGTTTTTTAAATACAGTTTTTAAAGGTTTCACTCCATTTACAGTTTTTGCAAAATATTGGGTGTATTCCCCATGTTGTGCAATATATCACTGAACCTACTTTATACTCAGTAATTTGTACCTGTCACTCCCCACCCTTATGTTGTGCCCCAGCCACACTGGTAACCACTATTTTGTTCTCCCTGTCTGTGAGTCTGCTTCTTTTTTTGTTTTATTTACGAGTTTGTTGTATTTTGTAGATTCCACTTGTAAGTGATATCATACATTATTTGTCTTTCTCTGACTTAGTTCACTTTAGCATAATGCTTTCCAAGTCCGTCCATGCTGTTGCAAATGCAAATTTTCATTCTTTTTTATGCCTGAGTAATATTCCATTGTGTATATACCACATTTTCTTTGTCCATTCATCTGTTGATAGACACTTAGGTTGCTTCCATTTATGGCTCTTGTAAACGGGGTGCATGTGTCTTTTGGAACCAATGGTTTGGGGTTTTTTTCTACTTTTGAATATATTTTGAATTATGTGAATGTCTTTACCCACTTAAAATACAAATAGTAAAATAAAATTTTGAAAAAAATAAGGAATCAACAGGCACTGCCAGCATTATAAATGGCTTTGATGTCTTTGGTCAAGATCATCATGAAAGGACCATTCATTTGATTGACAACTATCTAGTTGACTGTCTTCCAGGTGCCTGGTGAGGGGACAGGTTCTAAAGTGCTTTTGGCAGTTGAATCATGTCATATTCATAGCGTTCAGACTCTTTGATTTTCCCTGTGCATGCAAAGTCACTTCCATCACATCGGACTCTTTGTGACCCTATGGACCGTGGCCCGCCAGGCTCCTCCTTCCATGAAATTCTCCAGGCAAGAATACTGGAGTGGGTTATCATTTCCTTCTCCAGGAGATCTTCCCAACCCAGGAATCAAACCACATCACAGTCTCTTGTGTTGGCAGGTGTGTTTTTTACCACTAGTGCCATCTGGCAGAGAAGGCAATGGCAACCCACTCCAGTACTCTTGCCTGGAAAATCCCATGGAGAGGGGAGCCTGGTAGGCCTGCAGTCCATGGGGTCTCTAAGAGTCGGATATGACTGAGCAACTTCACTTTCACTTTTCACTTTCATGCATTGGAGAAGGAAATGGCAACCCGTTCCAGTGTTCTTGCCTGGAGAATCCCAGGGAGGGGGAGCCTGGTGGGCTGCCGCCTATGGGGTCGCACGGAGTTGGACACGACTGGAGCGACTCAGCAGCAGCAGCAGCGCCATCTGGGAAGCCCTGACGTCTCCTGTAGGTGTGAGCAATCCCAAGTGCATATTAGGCCAAAAGTATTCCTGCTGAGTTGAACTAAACACTTTTAAGGTGGAGTTTTGTGAGGAAAGGAAGGCAAGCTTAAAAAGTAAAATATTTTGATAACTCCTGGCATGTAAGAAAATTAAAGAAAACCAACCCAGTTCGACATCTTCTGCTCAAAACACTAGTTAGCTGTGTGTTAAATTATAGTGCCAAAATTCGTTCACTTTTCATTTGCATCTGATTCATCATTGCTCTCATTTTTAATGTTCTTAAACATTACCTGTTGAAGCTGTTAGAATCCAGTAAGTGCCTTTGCAATCTCAATTAAATAACCATTTGGGGCTCTTAACATTTTAAAATGAGATGAACCCAGCCCTGCAGCTGAATGGGTAATGGATGGCAGATCTCAAGGGAAGTAGGACTGTAAGTATTCTCTCTCAGAAACATGGTTCCCACCTTTTACACAGGAGGACAGCACACCTTTTCTGCTTCTCCGTCAAACACTGTGTCTTTGTCCTGAACTAATGTGAGTGATAACTCTGGGTACCCTTTCAAGAAGAGGAAGAAAATTGAGGGCAAGGAGGAGTTAGTCATTGGAACCTGGGCAGGGGCACTGGAATCATTTCCTTTTCAAGAAAGTAATCTTTCCTTTGTGTTGAAGCCAGGAAACAAGACCAGGAAGCTTGGAGCTGTGCTTTTGAATATAAATGTGTATTTAACAAAATTACTTCCTAAACATTGAGTTTGAGGTGGATCCAAAATTTTCTGGCCAGGAAATGGGTTGTTTTAAGATTCATCCCAGGTCAGGGTAATCTAAAAGAAATCAGCTGCTCTCTGGGTGGTCTTAACTTCTGGTTCCCAGTCAAGAGGGCCCATCTTTTTAGTTACGGAAGCACAAGGATGGTTTGAGGGCTGAATCAGATCTGCGTTGCTTCCCTTGCCTTGATGCTTATAAGCCTTATCCATCCTTCCAGCCACAGCTCAGATAACATTTCGTTCATAAAAAGCCATCTTGCGTCTACCCAAACCCACCTCTCTCCCAACTCCCCTGCTCCATTCAGTGTGTGTTCTTTCCCTCCTCCAGACACTTAATTACACGCCTGCTGGTGATAAGAAATCCACATCACGGTATTTATCATACCCTGCCTTGTACTTGAGCACTTAGGGACTTGTCATTTCTCTTCTGAAAGGCAAGCTTCCTGAGGAGTAGGGCTGTCCTTGAATCACCTTGTCCTTCTTTCCCCTTCCACTCATCTCCTCCCCTCCTCCCTCATCGCTTATCCATCACTTTGCCTTCTGTATGCAAGCAGTAAATATTTGTTAAATGAAGGTTATTTGTGCCTTCAGATTTTCTCAGAAGAATAGAATAGTCACACTCCTTTCTGATCCAAGTGTTGGCAGTTTAAATTCTTTTTAAGCCAAACAGAAAATTTACATAAACATCTCTACTCAGCTGTGATTCCCTCTAGGGGAATTTAGGAAAGTTAGGAGCGTAACATTTTGCCACTCCCCAAAGAAGAGTTTTCTCATACCATGACGCTCCCTCCCTGCCAAGAGACCACCCCTCCCCATGCCTCATCCCTAGGGTTCCTCAGCCCTGCAAAGGAAAACAGCAAAACAGCGGGACTGACGATCTCTTGGATGAAAAATCTCAGAATCTAGAACACCAACTAGATATCCTTTTGTGTTTTCAACATTTTAAAATGACTGGATAGTTTGTACTTTCCACTCTCATTAATTAATTGATTTAATTCATTGCATTCACAGAAAGATCAGTCTTACTATTTTATCTGTGCAGTGTTTTCATTTCATGTTCTATCAGTGAGACACCTACACTTGCGAAAACAGGCATCATAATGCACATTCGTGTCTCAGAGCCATAGAATGTTAAAGCCGAGTGGCACACACCACATTCTCCTAGTGTAGCTTCATCCTAGAAATGATGAGATTGAGACCCACACAGCCTGACACGCCCATAGACAGGTAGGCAGAATGGGCACGAAGCCAGAGCTCCCTGACTCCCCTGGTCAAGTGCTGTCTCTCTCTGAAGCTTCCCCTCCCTCAGAAGCATGGCTGGGACACGGTGAGCTCCAGGCCAGTGCATTACAGTAAAGTTCATTCCCACAGAGAACAGCTGCTTCTCTCCCAGAGGGATCGCTTAGTTTTTAAGCCAAATCCTGAGCCTGGAATGCTGTTCTGGTCCATGATGGAGCAGGTGAGGAACTGCAGAGTGGTTCACTGGAGAACCATTTCAAGGTGGTTCACAGGAAGGAGCATCACCTCCCTCTCAGGAGACAACAGACTGAGCTATGACTCTTTTAAAGGAACTTTCCTAAGGTTCCCACGAACATATTTTGTATTTTCACATAAATTCCATTTTACTTCTTTGTCTCAGCAAACAACCCTTTTCTCATATCTGAAGAACTAGCCATTTTGATTAATTTTACCCTTTCAATTAAGATGACCTTTCTCCCATGACAATGCGTGAACCATACTGGATTTCTGCTAGGCTTATATTTGGTGAACAAAGCTTGTTGACATTAGGAGCTCATGTGAATTGTGTTTCTCAGATATCTGTCAAAAGCATAGTGGCCAAGATGACATGCATGAGATGGAACCTGTGACATATACCTGTCAGTGCATGTGGGGCTAGGGGCTTTCAACAATCCTCTTTTCCACATGCCTGAACAACAGGAAAGGAGGCTAGTCTCCTAACAAATTCCATTATAATGTAAATCTGACATCAGGGTATAAGCACTGGACACCAGAATCTGAATGGCCCTTCTCCTCTCCTCAGACATTGATATACAGCCTGGAGCCTGCCCTTCTCAGTTCAGACCACTAGTTAGTGAATCTTCCTTCCTCAAAAGGAAGAGAGGAGTGAGGATTTTTACCAAGGACAAAACAAGTCCCTCCCCCCATCTCTGTCACTCAAAAGTTGCCATTACTCCCATTCTGAGTGCTCAGTATATGCTCCTTTTAGTTTGGGATCCTATGAATGCTTCCCTATCTCATTTATAGGGCAGCAGAATTGACGGGGATCTTCAGCACTTGCCTATCAGCAAGAATAGGCACCTCGGCTGTCCACAGGGGCTGTGTTGGGCTACAGATCTCTAGATACGTCGTCTTAGGAACAGAGTGCCCACAGGAGTCCAGGCGGATGTGGCTGTGTATGCTGTGTTCGGACACTGTCCCTATGAGTTCTCCCCTCATACCCTCACTGTTCCTGGTAGCCAGCAAAGAATGAAATGGACTTGCATCTGCAGAATGAGCCTCCTTCCCAGGGAGCCCTCAGGAAGAGGGGGAAAGTTAATGATCACGGTCCAGCACAGAGGAAGTAGACAGACGCGGCACACAGGAGGCAGTGACCTTTGCTGTGCTTCCTTCTATGGCGACGCCATGGTGGCTCCCATCCAGACCCGGAAGTCGCTGTTCTCATCTGTCCTTTTCACCAGAATCCCAAATCAGTCAGGCTGTGGGCATTTCCACCTTGACGCTCTTCTCTCTGGAAATGTGGCCTTGGGACAGCCATTCTTGCCCTTGAGAGAGTGACTCTCCTGAGTGTGTCCTCCTACACCTCACTGAGGGATTCCATTGCTTCTCTTATTTAGGGTCTCCTTTAGAAGGTGCCTCTCTTGAACACTGGCTTGGCTCTTCTGGCCTGTTGAACCATCCATGGTCACTGAAATCTACCTACCATTTCTTGCTTGGGTTATTTTTTTTTTGTTTTCGTCTAAATGCACCCTGAAAACCCTTGAGATGCAAGAAGTGTCTCCTGTTTTTGCCTGGAGTGCCAAAAATGAATTATCAGGAACAAACTCCCATTATAGTATTATCAAGGAATACATTTTCATTCGAGGGGGCCTCCTGAATCTAGAATGTTTGCTGATTCATCACAAGTGTGGCTGGAGCTTCTCCTTCCACTACGTGTGGGGGTGGGGGGGGAATGCTTCCTGAGCCAAATGAGTAGAATGCTAAGATGTGTACAAAAAAAACAGTTGAATCTATTAATTAAAAAAAGATAACTGGCAGTTTAAGACTAATCGTTTGCTTGCAAACAGTGTACTTCCTTTGTGCTCCTGGTTAAGATTTAATACCTCAGAGCCCTAAAGTGAATGTTACAGAGAAAAGCCATGGACATTTTGGGAAGAAACATCTTGTGCCAAGGAAAAGTCATGTGGCTGAGGGAGCATCTGGTGTTGGCCTGTGAAAGATGGGAGCAATTTAGAGGTACAGGAGGAGACTTAAAGGCTCCCAGGCTGAGAAGTCAGAATGAGCAGAGATGTACAGACAGGTGGGCTAGGATGTGTACAAGGCCCTGGGAGGAACCTGGCACTTTGTGGGGCCGAGTTCCTGGTGGAGTCAGTCTTGAACATGCGGAGTAGAACATGACAGCAGAGAGATGGGGACCAGCCAGGCAGTCAGTACCCAGGGGCGCTTTGGGTCCATTGCATTGTATTCCTTAAAGAATTGAACGTTTATTTTTCTGAAAATAAGTTTCACAATCCACCTTGAGTTATTAGGGCTTCAGAATGACCTACCATAGGTAAGTGACAGCAGTGTGACATGTGACAGCAATGGGAGCAACTCCCACATAGTGCCATTTGCACAGACTTCTTGCTGTGCTCAGTTGCATTTCTTCTCATGGACTGTAGCCCTCCAGGCTCCTCTGTCCATGAAATTTTTCTGTCAAAAATACTGGGAGTGGGTTGCCATTTCCTCCAGGGGATCTTCTGGAGTCCGAGGTTGACCCTGTATCTCTTGCATCTCCTGTACTGGCAGGCAGATTCTTTACCACCCTGCCACCTAGGAAGCCCCTGTACTACACTTAGCCAAAAGGCCAAGAAGCAAGACTTCCTGCTAACTGTGAGGATCTAGAGATGGTGGCTGGGAGTTAAGAGAGCAACCTGTGCAATACATCTGGGGTGGACACTGGCTTCTGCTTGTAGAACCCTCAGGGACATCGTGGACCTCCTTAGCAGAGGAAGCAGATAGAAGATAAACATTAATTCTATTCCTGTAACAATATCAAATGCTGAAGTACCCTTGATGATGTGTGTTAGTCACTTCCTCAAAGTCTGCGTGGAATTGGCACAGTTTTGCTAGTGTTTATGACTCTGTGCTGACTTGTGACCTCATCTATCTATCTATACAGGGTTACAAGTGACTTAGAACTCCAAAATGTGCATGCCCAGAATCCTCTGTTATCAATGACCACAGATATGGAATTATAGCAACTGAGAGGGACCAGGAGTCTGTGAATGTGCTAATAGACCAAAAGTTGAGTTTGAAGACATAAATCTTTGTGGGAATCTTGGCATAGTTTTGTTTCTCTATTTGTTTGATATTGATAGCTTCTGGAGAGTTTTCCATCTTCATGTAAATGTCAGAACTCATGGGTGGGAAGATTCACTGAAGGCTCAGGAAGGGCTGATTAGGGAATGGCTCTGCTGACCATAGGGATCTTGGTCTGTGGAGTCAGATGGGGGAAAAATCAGTTCAAGTTTGTACCTAGTCTAGGAAGTCGTCCTCCATTAGGATGTTTGGGGAGATAATCAGGCAGTTGATCCCTATAGCCATTAGGGGAACAGGAAGAGGCACCAGATCATAGGTAAAGCCCCTTCATGCAGATGCAGTACCTGCGTTACCTCATGTGTCCCATAGAAGCAGGTGCTTAAAGAGTTACTGCCTCTAATGAGCAAGGTGAGTATTTTTGAGTCTGTGTTCCTAGGCAATGACATTTGAGTGGACTGCATCTTAGGTTATGCGAAGATGTCAGAGTTTCTGAGTGAGCGATCTTGACATTTAAAAACTGGGACCTGGTCTTATCCCAGTCCCTCTGGGTACCATCCAGTATGAACCTTGACTGGAGAGCAGCAGCGCAGTGCAGTGGTCCGTGCCCTGGAGGCGAGATCTTTTATCATTTGCTTCTGCAGGTAGTAAATATCCAGCTGCTCGCTGCACTGTAAGAGTTCAGGTGACCTTTGGGCCACTCACATCATCATCTGGCACATTCCTAATGTACTATTTGACAGAGCAAGACCTGCAGTACATCCCCATCCTTTCCGTGGCCATTGTGGAAACCTTGGCAAACTACCCATCACACCTACACAGAGCATCTAAGTGAGCTTTAGTTCTATCAAACTAATGTCCTAAACTGAACAGAGCTTTAGCTTGCACACTAAAAGAATGCAAAATATTGCTTTTGAAGGGGTCAGTACAAGTTATAATTTTTTGTGATGATATAAGGAATTCACACATTTGACCCCTGGTTAAAGGGGCTAAATGTAGTTTTACAACAAATTTAAGTTAACTTGCAATGCACTATCAGTGATCTCTGCTCCAAATTTCAGTCCAAGTAGAGTGAGGTTTTGGTGCCAAATTAATTTCATGCAAAGAGTTTGAGAATTCTAAGTTAGTCAAGTCTACTGACTGGCCTGCATGATCCTTCAGTAAGTTTTTTGTCACCTGACATCAGCTATGTTTGCTCTTGGTATTCATTTTTTAGATTAATTTATTTGTTTTAATCGCAGGATAATTACTTTACAATATTGCGATGGTTTTTGCCTTGTGCTGTGTGTGCTTAGTCGCTCAGTCGTGTCCGACTCTTTGTGACCCCATGAACTGTAGCCCACAAGGCTTCTCTGTCCATGGAGATTCTCCATGCAAGAGTGCTCTAGTGGGTGGTCATGCCCTCCTCCAGGTGATCTTTCCAACCCAGGGATCAAGCCCAGGCCATATACCAACGTGAATCAGCCACAGGTATACGTGTGTCCCCCCCCATTCTTTATAATGCCTTTTCCTAGTGAAGATGCACAGTAACATCCAGTAAAAGTAAAGACCTGCACTCCACAGTGAATGAACTGAAAGATAAGGGGAAAACTCAAGTATATCCCTAAGCCCCTGGGCACAGGTTTAGTGACCACTTTCAGCATTTACTGAGAGTAGCTACATCTTTTTCTGTCACAGAGGAACCCACCCAGGATGGCCACTGCTCTCCAATGCAGATTGGCTTAGTCAGAATCGCCCTTGGTCGAGGCTGTAGGTCCGAGGGAGAGGAGTGGGACCATGGAACAAGCAAGTGGAGACCTGCAGACTTTGTGACCAGCTGAGTTTTGAGAAGAGCTGACATAGCCACCATTGTGCCTCATCTCCCTGAGGCTGTTTGCCTGCCAGTTATGTTCTGGCTTATGTGGAGATGGTCAGTGGGAAGTTGTATGGAGGAGGGTGTGTGTATCGCTACTCACGCGGCACCAGAGGATCAGGCATTTTACTCTTTTTGTTCTGAATCTTCATCAAGGCTGTGCTATTGAAAGATCCCCTGGGATTTTCCTTAGGAAGGACTCATTTACCACAAGTGGCATCATTTATTTCGGAAATGATTCCTAGGCTGTTCCATAAATACTAATGAAATGCTTAACAATGTGTTCCACCTTGGAATTTGCAGCAGAAGTCACAGAGGTGCTGGCTCTCCGTGCAAGAGAAGCAGCTCTTTACCACGTGTCAGAATTTGTAATCAGGTGTGCCTGGTTATTCTTTTTTTCTTCTCCCTTCTCTGACATTGCCTTAAATGACTCCAGACAGAAAAAGAAAAACAGAGACACAGCTAAAAAAGAGATTAGAGTAAGTGAGATATTGCTAACGACAGCCATCAGGACCTACAGCAAATACTTGATTATCACTGATCAGAATGGAGATATTTCATGTGATACATGATTAAATTAGAACTCTGTTGGTCGCCCTCCTGAACTGTGCAAAGACATCACCTTTTATTTGCAGGATGTTTAACATGGTAGGTAGATAACACATACAGATATATAAAAGTACAAATCAGAGTGCTCTTTATTCTGACAAGCACAAAGTGTGATGTTTAATAGACAGTACACAAGGTATAAGAGTAGGACAGTGTCTGGGACTTGGTGAGTGACCTTGAGGATTTCCTCTGGGGGGTCAACAGCTGTGGAGAGTGGACAGACTGTCCCCTTTTCTGTATGTCTGTCATATTGCCATCTGGTCTAAGTACTGTCACCTGTCTCCTAGTCTACTGCACTGGACGCTCCTAAGTGATTTTCCTGCTTCCATGCACCCTCCTACCATGACCAGGACCTGCAACAGCTAGCCAGCATTTTTTAAAATGTGAATCAGATTACATTCCTGCTTCATGCTTACAAAGCCTTGTCCACCAAGGCCTTCATGATCTGGCACTTCCTTGTGTCTGTGACTTCACTCATTCTTTCCTCCTCTTAGTATTTTGCAGTCTTTCTTATCCTTGAACATGTCCAGTGCTTGAGTATCTTTGAGCTTTGTCATTAGTTTTTATACCCAAAAGGCTTATTTTGACCAAAGAAGGCCAGAAGGATTGTTTTGGGTGTGTCTAGATTATAGAGAGTGCTGCAGTGAAACAAGGAAGATGATGACAGAAGAAGAGCCATTGGATAACATTGTTTGGAGACTTTTTTAATTTTCCAGGGACAAATTTTGGAGAGTGATGAGCAGGTAGGGAAGCGATGGTCTGAGCAGTGAATGCCTAGGACGCAGTAGAGGACTCAGCACACGTAACTCTTTTCTCTCACTACCACATTTCTTAAAAAAATGGATGGAGCTTTAGGACTGGCCTTACCAATAGGAGATTCTCATAGGAAAAGAAAACCTTAAGCATGCTCACAGGAGTAGGAGAAGTCTGAAAAGAGGGAGTGATGGAAGCTTCAACTAAAAGTAGGGGTAATTGGAGAAAGTTTCCAAAAGAGATGAGCAGAAGAGGAGGAGACCATGAGCCCACTTGGAGAGCTTTGCAAGTATATTTTTATAAAAGGAAGTATCAGAATTGCAGTGAGTGACCAATTCATATGTTGAAATAATACCCCCAACATGATGGTGTTAGGAGGTGGGGTCTTGCATTCACACCTTACAGGGTACAAACCTGCACCCCCTGCATTGGACGCACAGGGTCTTAACCACTGGACTGCCGGGGAAGTCCCTGGCGTACTTTTTCTTAAGGTACAACTTACATATTGTAAGGTATATGAATCTTAAGTGTATATTTCAATGAATTTTTTACATGTGTATAAAACCACACTTCCCTGATGGCTTAGCAGGTAAAGACTCTGCCTGCAATGCAGAAGACACGACAGACATGGATTTAATCCCTGAGTTGGGGAGATTCCCCTGGAGAAGGAAATGGCAACCCACTCCAGTATTCTGGCCTGGAAAATCCATGGACAGAGGCGCCTGGTGGGCTACAGTCCATGGGGTCACAAAGAGTCAGACACAACTGAGTGACTAGCACTTTCATATAAAACCATGTAAGCATCAACTGTATCAAAATATAGAACCTTTCCAGCATCCCAGAAAGGTAATCACCTCCATCTATTTTGACCACAGTTGCCATAGATTAGTTTTGTGACTGTATAGCTTTATTGAGGTATAATTGATATGCAAGTAACTTCACATATCTGAATGGTACAGTTTAGTAACTTTTTCATGCAGAATCATCACAATCAAAGTAATGAACCTATCCATTACCCCCAAAAGTTTCATTGTACCCCTTTGTAATCCCTCCTTGGCCCCAGGCATTCCCATACCAACCCCCCAATATGTGTAGGCAGTCACTAATATGCTACTAATATGAATTGCTTCCATATCTTGGCAATTGTAAATAATACTGCTGTGCATGCTGAATCATTTCAGTCATGTCTGACCCTGCAACCCCATGGACTGTAGCCTGCCAGGCTCCTCTGTCCATGGGGTTTTCCAGGCAAGAATACTGGAATGGGTTCCCATTTCCTTCTCCAGGGGATCTTCCCAACCCAGGGATTGAAGCTGTGTCTCTTACATCTCCTGCATTGGCATTGGCAGGCAGGTTCTTTACCACTAGCGCCACCTGGGAAGCCCCAGGACTGCGGTGGGGTGCATGTATCTTTTCAAATTAGCATTTTCTTTTTTTCTTTTTCAGATATATACCCAGAAGCTGAGTTGCTGGATCATATGGTAGCTCTATTTTTAGTTTTCTGAGGAACCTCCATACTCTTTTCCATAGTGGCTATACCAGCTCACATTCCCACCAACAGTGTACAAGAGTTCCCTCTTCTCCACATCCTCCCCAACAATTTGTTATTTGCAGACTTCTTGCTGATAGCCATTCTGACAGGTGTGAGGTGAATTCTCATTGTGGTGGTCCAGTAAGAACTGGAAAAGTGATGCCAAGTGGTTGCTGTAATTTAGCAAGGGGTGAGATATATATTAATACATTTAGGTCTTTAATCCATTTGGAATTTATTTTTGCATGTAGTATGAGAAAACGTTCTAATCCCATTCTTCGCATGGAACTGTCCAGTTTTCCTAGCACCGTTTACTGAAGAGACTGTCTTTTCTCCCTTGTATATTCTTGCCTCTCAACATCTTAATAATATTGAGTCTTTTAACCCATGACCGAAAGTGTGTCTGTCCACTTGAATCTGTAGATCAATTTGGGGATTATTGCCATACTTAACAATAATAAGTTTTCTAATCCTTGAGCACAAGATGTTTTAATCTTTATCTAAGTCTTCTTTAATTTCCTTCAATAACATATTGTGGTTTTGACTATACAAGCCTTGTACTCTTTTGGCTAAATATGTTAGTATTTTATTCTTGCAGCTGTTGCTGTGAGTGAGACTGTTTTCTTTGTTGGCTTATTAGCTATTGTGTTGGTGAGGATTCTCCAAAGACACAGAACTGATAGGACGTGTGTATATATTAATATTATATAAATATTTGTAGTATATATGTTTATATTTATACAGGGAATTCACTCATGCAATTATGGAGGCTGTCAAGTCCAAAATGGGCAGGGTGGGCTGGAAGGCTGGAGACCCAGGAAAGAACTAATGTTGCAGTTCAACTCTGAAAACCATAATTCCTTCTTGCCCTGGGCAAGTCAATCTGCTGTTCTATTCTGGCCTTCAGCTAATTGGATGAGGCCCTGGTGGCTCAGACGGTAAAGCGTCTGTCTACAATGTGGGAGACATGGGTTCCATCCCTGGGTCGGGAAGATCCGCTGGAGAAGGAGATGGCAATCCACTCCAGTACTATTGCCTGGAAAATCCCATGGACAGAGGAGCCTGGTAGGCTACAGTCCATGGGGTCGCAAAGAGTTGGACACGACTGAGCGACTTCACTTTCCTTTCCTTTCCTTTCCTTAACCACATCATGGAGGGCCATCGGAGTCCACCAATTTAAGTATTAATCCAAAGACACCCTTCCAGAAACATCAAAAAGAGTGTTTGACCAAATATTAATGCTTGGGTGCCATGGCCTATCCAGTAGCCAAATTGACAAATAAAACTAACATCATAACCATGACTTTCTGATTTATTTTAGTGATTGCCTTTGCATTTGTGGAATATATCTTTTAACTTAACGTGCTTCCCCATAAAGTGATAATACAGTAATTCATGTGTAAGAACCTCCCGATAGTTCACTTCCCTTACTCCCATTCTGACTTTTATGCTGCTGTTGTCACACATTTTACTTTTCCATGTTATAAATTTCATGCACCATTGTCATTTGTCAGCGAAACTGGAACACTGTTCAGCCTAAGGCTAATTATTCCTGACTCGTGGAGCAAGGCCCTTCTGTGTATTCTCGGGGCCTCCTGAATCTTGAGGTTTTCATGTCTGACTGGTGGGAACAGACACTGTGTCCAGCCCTACCATTCCCTCTATTCATTTTGAGGGGTTCTTTCTTTGCTGCTGCTGCTGCTAAGTCGCTTCAGTCGTGTCCAACTCTGTGTGACCCCATAGACGGCAGCCCACCAGGCTTCCCCGTCCCTGGGATTCTCCAGGCAAGGACACTGGAGTGGGTTGCCATTTCCTTCTCCAACGCATGAAAGTGAAGTCGCTCAGTCGTGTCCGACTCTAGCGACCCCATGGACTGCATAGCCTACCAGGCTCCTCCGTCCACGGGATTTTCCAGGCAGGAGTACTGGAGTGGGGTGCCATTGCCTTCTCCGGGTTCTTTCTTTGGCCTCAGGTAATTTCCTCACACACCTGTGGTGAGAAGTACTCAGCTAAATACTTAAGGCTGAATCTCTGTAGGTCTTGGAGTTCTGTGTATGTGAAGTTCTCTCTCTTCATTGCTCTGTCCTGAGAATTTTAAGGACATTGGTCTCCCTGGGTGCTCAGCTCTTATCTTCTCAGTGCAGAGAGTCCGGCAGTCCCTGCCTGGGTTCCTCCTTCTCACGCTACAGCCTGGAAAACACTCTCAAACAAGGAAAGAAGGGCAGTCATGGGGCTGAAAGTGAAAGTTGCTCAGTCCTGTCTGGCTCTTTGTGACCCCATGAACTGTAACCTGCCAGGCTTCTCTGTCCATGGAATTCTCCAGGCCAGAATACTGGAGTGCGTAGCTGTTCCCTTCTCCAGGGGATCTTCCCAACCCAGGGATTGACCCAAGTCTCCCACATTGCAGGCAGATTCTTTACCATGTGAGCCATCAGGGAAGCTGGCCTCATTCATTTCCGGTCTCTCAGGAACCACTCTCATTCCCTGTTTCATTCACTTTGTCCATTTTGGGTTGCTTCAGGCAGAAAGGTAGATGTAGCCTTCATTTCTGTTTTGTAGACATGAGGTTAGAATTGCGGGGTCTTATAGTATATGGATGTTTAGCTTTAGTAGCTGTCACTTAGAGTTTACCAAAATCAGCTAATTTGAATCACAGATAATTTTCACTAATGTAGTTGACATTCACTTTACCTAAAACTAGCTCAGTTGGTAAAGAATCCACCTGCAGGGCAGGAGACCCCGGTTCAATTCCTGGGTCAGGAAGATCCGCTGGAGAAGGGATAGGCTACCCACTCCAGTATTCTTGGGCTTCCCTTGTGGCTCAGCTGGTGAAGAATCCGCCTGCAGTGCGGGAGACCTCGGTCCGATCCCTGGGTTAGGAAGATTCCCTGGAGAAGGGAAAGGCTACCCACTCCAATATTCTGGCCTGGAGCAATCCATGAACTGTATTCCATGTCCATGGGGTCGCAAAGAGTAGGACACAACTGAGCAACTTTCACTTTACCTAGAGCATGTTGCTAGGTCTTATTCCCTGCACAGTAAAGAGTGAAAGTGACAAGTTCTTAGTGACATCAAGTTTCTCTAGAACTTCTGTGATATAAGCCTTCACATCAAATGTACTATTAAAAGTATTGAGTAAATGGTGGTAGTGAAAAGGGTGGAAAGCAGAGAGAGCAGATAAATCTGTCGTTACTTGACTGATAGTTGTCATTATATTTGACAACATACGTTTGCTAAGTCACGGCAGCTCTGATTTCTCCAGAAACCTGGTGATATTCTATGTTGTTATTATATGTTCCTGGCCCATTAGCACATTCTCTGTCTCTCTCTCAAGTCTCCTTGTGGGTGGCTGTTACTCTTCTCACATAGAAGGTGACCCGTATCTACATAACATCCTTCCATGGTTCCTTTAGATTAAATATAATGTGCTCAACAGTGGGGTTGTGTCAGGCAGCAGAGCACTGGGCCCTCCCCTCACATGGGTGCGGGGAGGGGGCGATTGTGGTGAGGTGGTGGTACATAAGGGCTTCTGCTTTACAGCTGCTGAAAGACTAAATGATTCTCTCTCTTCTCACTGTAAGGGGCATTGAGAACTAAGAATGCTTTTTAACACCTCTCACTGGTAAAATGTGTGTTAAATTTCTACCAAATATGACTTTTCCCTAAAGAGAGTTGCCCCTTGGCCAGTACCTTTTCCGTATATGACAGATAATGTGAAAGGGAAGTGTCATGTTAAAAGCATCTCTTTTTTGAGTTTCATTCCCAGTCTTTGAGGTGCTTATAGAGTAATTTAATTCATTCTTGAGTCAGGTAGCCCCTGCTTTGATGCCTTTGTCTTTAGATCCTCTGTTTGTAAATCTCCTAAGAATAGATCAAAAATGATGTTTGTATCTGTTTCCAGAATTTAGGAAGTAAGAACAGAATGAGGCTTTATGGCTGCAGTTAACCCTTTCTATTTTCTTCATTGGATACCACAGTATTTCGTATTTGGAGTTAATCTCTTTCAGAAAGCCATCAGCGTTCTCACAGGTCAAGGCATTTATTTCCCTGGCTGGGGTGCGTGTGTTTGTTTCAAGGTTACACTGTATAAATCAGACATGTTATACCCTTTCCATATAAAATACAAACTTGCAGTAATAGCATTAACCAAGTTTTATAATTCATTGTATGTTTACCTTTTACCCAAAATGCATGCAAGTTGATTTTTTCCCCACAGGTATATGGGGGAAAGTCTGAGGAACCTAAAAAATTCAAGCACATTGGAAATCTTGGGTTGCTGAATCTCAGGCCTGAAGTTGTGTTTTCAACAAGGCTGAGACAAACAGAATTGCAAGAGAGATGCTGCTAGAATAAGGATGCAGGGAAAAAAAGATTGTTTTCAAAGGCCTGAACCCACAACTTTTTTCCTTCTAGTTCCCTAGTATTTCTGTAAGTTCTTGGTTATTACCATTTTCTCTGCTCTCCTTAGTTCCCAGGATGCCCCTCTTTTCTAGTAAAAAAGCAGTTCACATTCCTTACAACCATGGCTTGATCTTGAAACAGAACAGTTGAGCCTGATGTAAGTTGTTGGCTTCTTCATGGTTTCTGACGTTCTTCCTCTGCTTCCTTTGATCAGGAGAGCCCTTTGTTGATTTGCTTGTTCATTTATGCATGTTATATGGACTGGCACTGGTATCGGTTTATAATAGAATGGGCATTGTTACTGCTTGTCTGGAGAGGGCAGCACCCATCTTGAGACAGGAACTCACACTTTCTGGGGATTATGCTTCCTGATTTCAAGATAAAGATTTAACTCCCCAAGACTACCTATGGTGTGCCTGAGCCTGTCATTGACCTGAGATGTATACCCTTTCACAATAAAAATCTACATATTTCTATAGTTAAAGTAACATTGTCAACAGGGTAAGAAGGTTATAATTGGGAGGGACTAGATTTTGTTTGTTTTTAAATCTTGATCACAAAGTTGTTTGGTTTGTTTGCTGCTTTTTTGGCTGTGCCACAAGGCTCACAGAATCTTAGTTCCTCCACCAAGGATTGAACCCAGGACCCTGGAATAAAGGCATCAGGTCCTAACCACTGGACTGCCAGGGAATTTCCAGGAAGATTTTTTAAAATGAAGCTCATGTTGACATGAGACATTGACGTTGTACATTGCAAAAGTAATTCTGTCTCCTTGTGGGTAATTTGCAAATATTAAAACTAGCTAGTATAGCTGGTACTTCCTGCTGGGTTAGGTTAGGGGTTTGCTTGCTCTGCAGATGTGTAGTTGTCAGTTACTTTGGTTTGATACTGTACTTTCATTTTAAAACCATCCTTCCTGAAGAATGCATGATGAAAGATGCTCTTATTCTTCTCTTTCTGATGAAGGACTCATCCAAACTTATTTACAAAAAAGAAGTTTCCCATACAGTTACTTTTGGTATCCCTTTGGAAAAATTTCCTAGACTTTGAGTCTGCTCCTCCTCCTCCAATCTGGAGATCAGAACATGATGTAGGTACAGCCCTAAGAACTAGTGATACCAAATAAGGAAACATTTGCGTGGAAAGCTCCTTTCTTGGTGATTATCCCTCCTGTAGACCGTAGTAGTTTGCCTTTAATAATCAAGCCTCAAAGCCCTGTTCATTGTCTCTTCCCTTCCCTCCCCTTCAGGGTTAGTGGAGTAGGAACTCTAATAGGGCATCCTGTATTGTCCTTACTGGCTTGATGGTTATGGCTGAAATGCCACCATTTTTGTTATTGTAGATGTTGTTTACTTCAATTAAAAGTTTCTTCCTAAAAACAATCAGATTTAAGACTACCCCTTCAGGCCCATTTGGGTCCTTTCAAGAATCTGGCCAGTGAGCTCCCAGGACCTAAGATGGAAGGAGAAGAATAGGGCCTCAAAAACACACTTGGCCATTTCATGAATTGGTGCCATTTGGGAGCCTGTGGAGGCTAAACGACTGTGTCCCTAAATCATGACACACTTTGAGAAGTAGTTGAGAAGCAAATAATCAACCCTGTGTGGAGAGCACCGGGCTTCGTTCCCCATTAACTGTAGCAGTGATGATGGGTTCCTGATCTGAAAGTATGTGGAATAACAATCTGGATATTTTTGCTTCTAAGTTTTGTAAATATTCAGCCATCTCACTGGATAAAATTACTGTTGCAGCTGCCATCCTAAATAAATAAATTATGGAGAAATTTATTTCTCCATAGATAACTGTGGCCGTATATTATCGCCCTGCTTATTTAACTTATGTGCAGAGTACATCATGCCAGACTGGATGAAGCACAACCTGGAATCAAGATTGCCAGGAGAAATATCAACAACCTCAAATATGCAGATGATACCATTAGGCAGAAAGCAAAAATGAACTAAAGAGCTTCTTGATGAAAGTGAAAGAGGAGAGTGAAAAGGCTGGCTTAAAACTCAACATTCAAAAAACTAAGATCATGGCATCTGGTCCCATCGCTTCATGGCAAATATATGGGGAAATGGTGGAAACAGTCACAGACTATTTTCTTGGGCTCCAGAATCACTGTAGATGGTGACTGCAGCCATAAAATTAAAAGATGCTTGCTCCTTGAAAGAAAAGTTATGAGCAACCTAGACAGCATATTCAAAAGCAGAGATATCACTTTGCCAAGAAAGGTCCATGTAGTCAAAGCTGTGGTTTTTCCAGTAGTCATGTATGGATGTGAGAGTTGGACCATAAAGAAGGTTGAGTGCCAAAGAATTGATGCTTTTGAACTGTGGTGTTGGAGAAGACTCTTAAGAGTCCCTTGGACTGCACGGAGATCAAACCAGTCAATCCTAAAGCAAGCCAACCCTGAATATTCATTTGAAGGACTGAAGCTGAAACTCCAATACTTTGGCCACCTGATGGGAAGAGCCGACTCATTGGAAAAGACCCTGATGCTGGGAAAGATTGAGGGCAGGAGGAGAAGGCGGTGACAGAGGATGAGATGGTTAGACGGCATCATGACTCAATGGACATAAATTTGAGCAAATTCTGGGAGATAGTGAAGGACAGGGAAGCCTGGCATGCTGCTGTTCATGAGATCGCAAAGACTCAGATATGACTGACTGAGTGACTGAACAACTGTGAAATTCACCTGGAATTATCATACATTAGGGTTTGGGAAAAGCATTAAGAAAAACAGTTCCAAGTAATCATTTCTCATTATGTCCTCTTAGCCCATCTCTTCACCACATCTGCACCCAGAAGGCATGCTCAATCTTGCTTTTACTTCCTGAATCACATCTCAGAGAGTTTCTTTTTCTTTTTGTTCCTTTATGTCTATCACCTCTGACACAGAGAGCAGCCCTGGTGAGATTCTGTGTAGACATCACTTTTTTTCTTTGTTCCAAATTGTTTATTTCACATCAGCACTCTTATTGAATTCAAAACGTCTGACCATTAGACTCCAGCAGAGCAGAGGGCTAAGGCACACCACAAAATGCTGACCTTCCCTCAACTACGAGACAGAGAGGGCTAAGCATGATGACATTTTTAAGTATTTTAGGTACATACGAATGGTAAATTCTGCGTTTTAGCTGCCTTAGCCTCAACATCAGACTGTATTGAGGATATCAATGCAGTTTGTTCTTGAGCATCTTTCTTTTTTTTTTTTAGAAATGACTACATAAAGTTATAATAAGATTCAATTTGAGTTTAATGTTAAAAAGAAATGTTCAGGTAGAGGATATAGAGGTGGTGAGTCATTATTTTATTTAAATGCTGATTATTTGTTTTCTTTAAAATAATAGGATTGAGACTAGATCTTTTGTATTTGGGCAACATTGATTTTCCTGTTTGGGGCAATTGAGAAGTGATACTATGAATGAGATTATAGGGGAAAGAGTGACTGAAAAAAAAAAAAAAAGGGCAGTTACAAAACCACTGGACCTTGAAATGGAGAATCAGCTTCTTAATCCCTGGCAGAGTACGTGTTCTTCTGCCGGTTTGCACCACACGCAAGTAACTTGTGTTTCTGGTTTTCATTTCTGATGACAGCCTTTGTCCCCCTCTTCCACCAATTCCTGACTTAATGTAAGACTGGTTCTGATCAGACTAGATGGTGCTTTACTATTGGCTGGCTTATCTGGTTTTGATTACATAGAATTTTCTGATTGGGCAAAAGCAAAGCTGGTGGTCTCCACTCTGACTATAACTAAGTGTCTTATTTCTGAATGATGTGTCATGACTGGACCGTTTAACTCTTTAGGCCTTTAGTTCATGAGAAAGAGATTGTTACACCACTTGAGTAATGACGGTAATGATATTCTAGACCTAAGAGTTTCTAACACTGCTTCTTAACTACAGCTGAGAAGTAGATCAAGTTTCCAGAAAGGCTAAAGAGGAGGCATGGAGGCAATGAAAACCAAATTCTTTTTGTCAGAACTGGTAGTAGAAAGACATGCACTTGGTTTGCCCTATGCTTCTGTCTTCCTCTGATACCACCACCGAAAGCAACGATGTCCAGGAATGAGTGAAAAGAAGCATTAGGCTTGGATAACCCCAAAACTTGACTTATTGAGTGAGTCCCAATGCAGATGACTCAGTGGTCTTATAGATATTCTGGAAATGGCTTCTCTGTTGTGATAGTCTTTAACACCCAATGAAATGTGACATTTGACATTATAGCAAAAAGCTGTAGTGGAAAGAGCAACAGATATAGACTCTTAGTTCATTGTTTAGGTCACAGGTTTGTTTTGTTTTGTTTTGTTTTGTTTTTAATTACCAACATTGCTTGGGAAAGTCAACTCTTTCTGTGCCCCAGTTTCATTGTCCATAAATATAATACATGATTATAGCAATAACCCTGCCTCTGTCACAGAGATATTGTCAAGTTCAAGAGAAAAAAAACAGAAGCTATGTTTAAAAAGCTTCAAAAAATTTAAAGTGCTTATGTCAGTCTATAGGATCCTACATCACTACTTCCTATCTTTGTGGGGATTTATCCATATCTTCTGTGTTTTAGAACTAGATGGACCTGATAACAATCTAATTTTAATTCTTCACAAATATGTCAGAGAAGTAAACATTGAATATTTTACCCAGGCTTGAAATAAACCTGTTGTGAAATAAACAGAGGTCAGTGAAAAAAATAACATGATGGGGAACCTGCTTGGATATGATAATCACAGAAGTTTTTTCAATGGAGATGACATATAAGCTGAAATCAGAACAGTGAGCAAGAGACAACAATGAAACATACTCTCAAACACACACATAGGAAAAGGGAGTTTCTATAAAGGGAATAGCATTTGCAAAGGGTATACAGTGGTTGCTGTTTCCCAGGAGGAAAAGATGACTGGAGCCTGGGGGACAAAAGGGAGAATGGAATGAGATGAGAATGAACAGGTACTTAAGGGCCAGATCATCCAGGACTTTGCAGGTCATGGTAAGGGATTTGGGTTTTATTCTAAATGCCTTGGGATGCCATCAAATTTTTATTTCATTGAGGTATAGTTGACGTGCAATATAATAATTCAAGACTTATATACACTACAAATTGATCACCATGATAAGTCTAATAACCATGTGTCACCATACGATGAGGAAACAATGGAAACAGTGACAGACTTTATTTTGGGGGGCTCCAAAATCACTGTAGATGGTGACTGTAGCCATGAAATTAAAAGATGCTTGCTCCTTAGAAGAAAAGTTATGACCAACCTAGACAGCATATTAAAAAGCACAGACGTCACTTTGCCAACAAAGGTCCGTCTAGTCAAAGTTATAGTTTTTCCAGTAGTCATGTATGGATGTGAGAGTTGGACTATAAAGAAAGCTGAGCAGGAAAGAATTGATACTTTTGAATTGTGGTGTTGGAGAGGAGTCTTGAGAGTCCCTTGGACAGCAAGGAGATTCAACCAGTCCATCCTATAGGAAATCAGTCCTGAATATTCATTGGAAGGACTGATGTTGAAGCTGAAACTCCAATACTTTGGCCACCTGATGCAAAGAACTGACTCATTGGAAAAGACCCTGATGCTGAGAAAGATTGAAGGTGGGAGGAGAAGGGGGCAACAGAGGATGAGATGGTTGGATGGCATCACCGACTCAATGGACATG